>NW_027509696.1:140000-740000 GCF_048541705.1 Temnothorax americanus
CCGTTGCTCATTCTACAGATAAATTATTGAAAGATAATGTAGCTATCGATAGTTGGGTATATCGATAATTTTATATTGTCTCAAAATAATTATTTAGGCAGTATACGGTGGATTTCCATTTCTCTTGATTGATATTATTATACTCAACGGAACTCATGTTTACTCGCGGCTGAACATGACGTGAAACATGAAGTGATACATCACGATCAATGCGTCGTAATTTTTTGTAATTATGAATAAGCAATCACGAGAAGAATGTATGGGAATCAGATTGTATGGATACGCAGATAAAGGCGAATTCCGCGTCATTAGCAGGGGATCGTGCCTTTTGAGCGAAATTACTGGTGGCACACGACACTGGTTCGCAAGTCCCGGTCTGCCCATTACAAGCTCGACCTGCTTGCCGGTCACGCACTGCATCCTGTTACATCACGTGCGTGCGGTATTGCATGTATTACTCGTTGCGTGCACGGCCAATCCTCGTTGCCAGTGTCACTATTGTGATATCATGTTCATGTCGTACGCGGACGACCAAGTCAGATAAATAACGTGTGCTCAGATCAAATACTCCTGCTATCCGTGACTATTTTTGTGCGGACTGGAAAATATCCCGCAATCAATTCATGCATGCAGCGCTCGGAGAATCAATTTTTCCTACATTTGCTGTTGCATGTGATATTTTTGTCGTTTTTAGTTGCTACCTACGCCAGATAGAATCTGATTGATTTCATAAATCTCCTGACACGGAATAAATCAGTGCCATGTCTAGATTTAGAAACAGTAGGAAGAATGTCAGATATAGCATTGCGGCAGACTCAACCCATTTGTTCTACTTGGACTATTTTTTAACTATTTTTACTCATGTTAAATATTTAAATATTTTCACATTCATCATATTTTGCCTCTATCGTCACACAGAATCGGCGCAAAACTTTTTATACGATGTCGTTAAAAATTCTCATGTATTTTGGATTTATACTTTTCTGTCACGAAACGTTCATTAGTTCGATATTAATAAATTATGCCGTGTCGTGTGTAGTATTAAATATGCACAAGTCCAGAAATCTTTCGCCTCAATCAAGAAGCGCGATACCAAATGATTCGCCGCGGTATTAACCTCCAGTTTATCCGCAACTCTTGTTTCACGATACACAATTTATATTATCACAGCATTGCTCCGGCGGCAATCGCTGATTCTCTCAGTCAAATCAGTTAGTACAGTTTGATTCTATTTGCCCAAGCGATTTTATCAGCCGATGAAATCACCGCTAGTTCCTCTGAATTAAGTCCTTCGTTGAGCCGCTGAAAGGAATCTCTCATTAATTAAGTACAGTGCCCATTGAACCGTTTGGCTTTTGGTCGATGGTGAATCCGGCCTGAACAAAGGATGCGTTTACGAAGATGGAAGAAGAAGGGTTATCGGATGAAGAGAGATAGTCGACCGCGTCATCCTGGACTTCGTCGTTCGGTCATCGACGCGAAAATCTCTATAATCAATCAATTATATGCTCGTTTTGCTGTTCGTTACATAAACCGCATTCTACTCGTGCTCGTACGACTAATTAATTCACGGTAGGAGTTCAACGGGTATTTGCATCGATCGAATAACGAGTTAATCTTTTCACATGCACACGATAAGCTTGCTTATCATTATAATGACGAGTGATACTTTAGAAAGTAATAAACCCGTCTCGTGTATAAAAAAAAGTTTGAAAAGATTGATTTTTGCAGCAACGACAAAATGTTGATCTATTAAAAATTTATAGAAATATAGGCTTTATGGCTGATTAATAGTATATTGTGCACCAAGGGGCGAAAGTAGCGTTTTTCAGACGAGTGTGAAGTTTGTCGCCCTCGCCTTCGGCTCGGGCGGAAATTCACACGAGTCTGAAAAAGCTTTCGACCCGAGGTGCACACGATATTTTTCACAACATTTCTTTACGGAAATGTTCGACTTTTGAATGCCTGTAGAGTGTATGCGTTTGATGTTCCATTCATACAGTTTATACGCGCGTGTAGTTAAATAGAAAGAGAAAAAGAGAGTGATGTGGGGTCCAGAGACAAAGCCCTGGTGGGGCCCAGGAGTAAAGCCCTCGATGGGGTCCAGGGGCAAAGCCCCTGGTGGGGTCCAGGTTTGGCGGGAGGAAAGTAACAACTTGATTACTTTCGTCCCTGTAACAGAGACGAAAGTAACAACTTTCCTCCCTGGCGTGAAATTGGCCACTTTCGTCCTTTTCTACAGGCATGGAAAGTCGAACTTTTTTTCCGTGGAGGTGTTGTGCTAGATTTACTAAAGAGATTTACTAAAGAGACAATATTGAATTGATATGGATACTCGCCATGTGCGTAACAAGATCGTGCGTTAAATATTGATTGGACTGGCTTTCAGCAATCTATAAAAGAACGTTTATATGCGGTCGTTTGAATAACACATCAAAGATTTTTGCTCACGGTTTTGCTCGAGTTGCAACCGTTGCATATCTGAGTTTAAAGACTGCTTGTTAAAGTCTTCCATTTTGTTCAGATCCGTACAAAATAATCAATTCGTGTCTGCCTTTGATTAGCGAGTGAATACGAGAATGTCAGAAGTGATGATAGTACGTGAATTAAACGCGATCTTTTGATAGCATTTCAAAAATCTCATTTTATTTTTATATAATCTTAAAGCGATGAGAAGCTCTGTTAAAGTTTTATTTCGATAAAAGAATTTTTCTGCTTTATGAAAATTAAATAGTAAATTAAATTTAAAAAATAAAATATTTTCTTTATTATTTTTTACTAGTATTATGTTTCTATAAAAAAATAATTAGTAGGATATAAGATATCGAGATAAAAGTCATCCTTTCTTCGTGAGCTTATGAATACTTTAAGCTTTTATCTTATCTTCATTCATTCAATATTGCATTAGAAAACACTCAAGTTATTCGATAAGATCTTACGATTCGCGTATTATGCGATCCCTTTATGCTCACAATAATCTCGCATCGCCCCTGGCTATAAGTTGCTCGATATTATGATTTGCACATGAAATTGGATGCATCGATTTTTCGTGATACGTCCATCGGTATCGGCATTACTCACGTTATCCGATGGAATAAGTGCCGTGGGCGAACGACAAAAGTAGCCGAGATTAGAATTGGAACATTTAGATTCGTGCGATTTCGCTCGGAAGTACCTGGCGAAGGTATACTCGGCAATTTTGTAAAATCGCCGTCCATTTACTCGGGTCGGAAAGTATATTCAATTCACTAAGTGATTCGGTTGAATATTACTTTATTATCTTTACTCACACACCCTTTGTTCTTCGCGCACGTATAAAGCCTGCGAAGAAGAAGAACAATTCTTCGAAATTACAGCTATTTTATCGGATTAAAGCGCGCTTGCTTTCGTACAATAGAACATGAAAGTCGCTCAATTTCACCTCACCGTTAAGTGAGCGTAACGAAACGATTTCCATAAGGGAAAGCGTACATTTAAAAAAAAACGGCGTTTGAAAAGAACCACGCACTAAGACTATATAAGCCTCGCCATTACAAATAATCGTCTTATCGTAATTTGTAGTATTAATAATCTCTTCATTCATCGCGTTTTCTCTTTTTTTTTTTCTATAGCACTTTTGCGCACATCATGTATTACAAGTCACAAGCAAAATATAATTATAATATAGTATATTGTTTTTCACTTTATCATCAAATTTAATTTTATTATCTTGAATCACGCATGATAACTCAAAAGGAAACATTAATTCGCTAACTCTTTACGCACCATGATAAATGTTAATATTATGAATATTTATATCTTTGAATATTTATTTTGTTTATCTTATACGTGGAGAAATATAGCTAGAGGCGATTGTTTGATTACAGCGATAACAAAACTCAACCATTATCAGTGCAACGTACATTTACTCGTTTTGCGAAGAATACTTGAAATGGAACTTCATAATTTAGACGGAATGTATTAACTATTTTTCGATATTTTATGGACAAATAGTGTAAAATATATAGATCTCACCATGAAAGACTGGTAAAATAGCTATAATGCTTTTGCAGAAAAGTGTATGTTTGTAAACAGCTTGTTTTAGATCCAAGTTTTTGCTTGGCACGGAAACCTTTGAAAACTGTTTAGTAGTATTGTCTTTACTCAAAGCGTCTCTCGAATTGAAAAAGAAGAACGTGGTTCTTCCGCTATGCGCGTGTATCGTCGAAAGCAAACGGGTGGGTTAAAACAAAATACGTGTTCCGTTTCACGATGTACGGAAGAGAAGCCGCTACTTCGAAACATTCGCGGAAGGCATGAGAAAAGGTAGGAATAAAGAGAGAAGACAGAGCGAGGTGTATCACGAATGCCTTCTTTTTTCATCCAAAAGAACTAAACAGTATCAACGTGCATACCGGAATGCTTTCTAGGTATTGTTGGGGTGGAAGGCGTGGAAGGGGGCGGGAGGCAAAACATTCACGAATCATTCGTAAAATCGTAGGTACCTCCACAGCGCGGTACGATTTTTCCGACGTAAAAACGGAAACATTTTTCCGTGTGCAACGGTCCCTGTATTCCGAAAATTCAACAAGATTGTCCACAAAGACACCACTTGCCTGCGAAAAAATGAAAAAAATTGTGGTGTCGCGATACACGCGTGAGACCCCGTGATAAATGGCAGTCTTTTTTTTCGTTTTTTCTCTACGTGCATAGCGAGGATTGTGCAGCATGACCTATTGCGCCACGGTTAAATTATTCGTAAAATTGTAGACGGTTCAAAGTTAGCAGCATCTTATTTTTAGATTTCTACTGCTTCCGAGAGATCAATACTGTGTGTGTGTGTGTGAACAGAGATACCTTTTAAAATCCATCTTTTCCTTCCGTACATATTACTGCAAAAGTCACAAAATTCCTTCACCTCGCATTGAGAATACGTTGAAAATTCTACGATTCTAAAATTTAAAATTGATCTTAAGGCTAAAAATTATAATAGATGCATCAAGGATAGTGTTGCATGCTATGGCTATAATTTCTCAAATCTGTAAATAAACTTTTCGTTTTCCTGATAAATCACTTGGCGCAACGAAAATTATATGAATCCCGGAAATTGCGCCCGTCATTCATTACGCTATGGATAGGTATTATGGGGTATGGTAGACTCATGATGGTATATGTTCTGGGATAATTGTACTTAATACATATAATAGGCAGGTTACTAAATTAAGGAAAGCTCAACCGGTTGGTCTAGCTTAACAAAGTAATTCGTGAATCCGTATGGATTACCAATGACCACAGTACCTCGAAATTAGCAAAGCTCTTATAGATTATACATCCCTTCGACAATCGACTATCGGAACGATTGATATACGCGTACGATATATATAATAAAGATATATATATATATATATATATATATATATATATATAATTTGATATTGTATCAAAATTCAATTATACGTTATTATCTTTCCGCAAATTTTATTTTAGTTTATTATCGTGATATATACGATAAAGCGGTATACTTACTGGTACGATACCAGGAAATATATTCAAACAATAGTTAGAATCCAAATATAGTTTAGAAATAGAAAAGAGAATAATTACAATGTCATACGTAGAATATGTTGCGGCAATGCAAATAGGAAATCGGAAATAGAGTTAAGAGAACATCTTCGTGGGAGTACAATTTTATCTCTTCCTGCCTTAAAGCAAAGTCACTTGTCATATCATAGAAGGAATTGCGATTTATCGGAAATACACGTGCCACAAGCAGCGTTGCGTGATAGTCGAGGATATTAGGACATGACGTAAAAATTACATCATCGTTGAGCAGACCCGTAAGATTCTGTTGCTGATGATGCTTGTCGATAGACTATTGCTTTAGTAGAATCTTTTTATATTTAAGAATTGGTGACACTATTTTCTTTATCAATAAGAAATATACGTTTAAAAAGTAATTTATCGAATTATTCGCGGTTAATCAAAGATCTGAAATTCGTCCTATTTCATTGCAAATATTTGCAAAATTGTGTTAATTCATTTCATCATCAATGCGTGATTGTGGCGAAATATTTAAATAATTAATATAAAATAAAATATGCGATAAATAATATAATGAAGAAAATCGATACAGCTGTTACGTGACAAGCAATCAAATAAGGTTTATGCTGTAAAAGGAAACGTATTATTGTCTGTATTACATATACATTATTATCGTGTGCATAGCTGATAAAAGTCCCGGCGAGAGTAATGATAAAAGGGAATACTGTAACATTAAAATTTCAAGAGCAGAATAATTATCCGGTTGTGCGTTCGAGTCTGTTAATTAAGTACGTTCGCCTTCATCGTTTCGCGGAAATCAAAAAGGTTCCGGGAGACATATTCATTATCTCGCGAACCATCGATTTCGACGTTCTCACCCGAGGGAATCCGCGGGCGTCGGTCGGCCAAGTCGGCGACGACCTGGAGTTAACAGCGCGAGTTTAAAAGTGATTTATCTCTGATTTATGGAGGAAAGAGCACGGTACGGAAGCCGAAAGTTTCTCGGCTTCTCGGCGACGAGGCGGAAAGAATTATCGGCCGGGCACAATGGACAGGCGGTGATATCGTTTACACGTCGAATCCCACGGCCGTCCGTTCTGCACGAAGACAAAAAGAATGTCGGCTGCCTTCTTCGCCTTTGGGCAAGGAAAAAATATCGCGGCTGCTGCGAGCTCGGCGGATTTTCAGAGCGGAGCCGCTGGAAACGGAAGCGCTGCCGCCGCCGCCGTCTCGCCGAGACGATGCAGTTGAATTTTCACGGCGGTAGAAGTTCGTAATGAAAAATTTAATTCGCCGAGGAAACGGGAGTTATTCTCAACAGAATATTTTCGCGACTGCAAGCGTTTTACTGCTCCCTCCAATGTCGCTGTTCGTTTTCCGCCAGCCTTTGATATTTTTCGCTTCAAGATGTTCTCTCCTCGCACGCCTCAGCCCGATCCGTTTGCAAATATAGTTCGTATGTACTTTGTATTCCGAAGCTTAATGAAGAAACTTGATGTAAATGTACCGACGTCAATGCAAGTCCTACATTCTTGTTGCTTTAACGTGCGGTATAAACGCAATTTATCTAAAAGCACTTACACGTTATTGGCAAGATTCCGCCTCGCTAGTTTCCTCTTGGCCGCGCGTGCGTTTGCGAAATCCTGCAGTGAAATATTCATGGCGATGGTATTCGCGACTACCAGCAGCGTAATTCCGCGCACGATTCGTGGGACGTCGATTCAAAGTAGAAGAGGTAACCTCATTTCACGCGGACGAAACTTTTCTCTCTCCGTTTCCAGCGCGGTGTTCCTCCCTCTTTGAGCTGACGTCGAAACGTTACAGGAAACGTGTCGCTCCGTTCCCAAAGGAGTTTCGTCGAGTAGTCGATGTTCAGAAAATATCTGTAAGTTGGTGACGCGAGCAGAAACATTTGTCTACGATCGTAGTTCGAGAGGCGTGTGCAGAAGTGCCCAGCTCCATACAACATACATTCGCAAACATGAACAATAAAATGAGACAGAATAGTTGATTAAGCACAAAGGCTCGCGCGATTGTTGTCTATGTTTGCGACGCGAATGCAGTTCGAAACGGCTTCGTTACGTAGATACGCGCGTACTAGCGTATCTTTCCATTCTTCTCGTCTTCTCGGTTCAACGCTAGATACAAAAGGATATCGCTGGCGCACTGGTGTCTCGCATCACGCCATTCCTTTCGGAAACAGCCGGAAGTAGGAAGGTATCAGCTGGCTGAAGTCTGAAGCCGAGAGTTCCAAGTCTTGATTGCACGATTCATAACGCTCAGAATCCAGGGCGTATTCGCCCTACTCTCCCCCCCTCCTCCCCTCATCCCTTAATTCTCTCTATACGTCGGCTTTGTTCTCAGCTGCCGCGTGATATGACGACGGATCTTCACTTCCGGAGGTAGATCGCCCGTTATGGTCGAAACTTGAATTCGCTATGAGGAACGGTCACGAGTGAGGATCATGTCGGATCAAATGGGCGTGTAGAGAAACGAATGTTGAATTTCTTGATATGCGAACAGCGAGCACCGGAGTTTCAACATTGTAATTTATCATTTTCAATGTGAAATCATTTATTCCGCAGCGCGAGAAATATTTCAGCAGACCATCCGAAAAGCATTTCCAGCATTTCCGCATTAGCGAGGTACCATTCGGTCTCCTTCATTCACAATCTCGGAAACGAATCCTTTTTTAAAGAGTTGGAGCTATAGTTGAATGAGAATTTGCGAGAGAGCAACGATTTAAAAAATTCCGCGCAAGCTGACGGCAAAAACGGCGGACCATGTAAGAAGCAGGTCTTCGAGTTTTGAGTTCTCTGAGATGTAGCGGATTAAATTGAGGGAAAAATTGAACCAGCCCTTATTTCAGCGTGCAATGTTTCGTAATCTGTTAAAATAGGTATATTAAAATGGGGTAATGTACTGCAATTTAATTTTCTTTCCTCTCTTCATTTTTGCGTTACGCGTCTACATTTTTATGTCTTTGTTCCGCACTGTCAGTTTCCTTTCTATGCAGAGAAAACTCCCCGCTGAACGTATACCCGATGTACACTATCATACATATGCATCCCTATAGATGTATGTCCTTTGAGAGCAATGCTGAAGTTTCACAAGCATTCTGCAAACAAGATCACAGGAAACCTTCTCACACAAGCATTTTTTTAGAGTACCTTCTAAGCAATTTTTTTATCGCAAATGTTTTAACTTATCACGATACATATTTCTATATTATTACAATATTCACACGAGAATTGATTAAAATTCACTTACATATGATAATAATAAAAAATTATGCTACACAGCGAATATATTATCTTTGCGACGTACAATATGAATACGTCATGGATATAATGTAGACACGCAAACTGTCATTTTCCCTGAATAGACCATAAAACAAGGCGAACGCGTTCCTTATTTGGCTTTAGAGCGTGGATGGAGACACGTGCGGCCAATTGAAGTTCCATTCCACAAAAGTTGCTCCGGTAACTTCCTAGCGACCTCCGCTCCCGGACTCAACTCAAGAAGAACCGCAGGCTGACGGTAATTGAGGACAAATAGAGAAAATACTTTTGATAGTGGCCGCAACGACGATCATCCCAGTTCCGTACGAGCGGTTAGACGTTTCATTAAAGGATATTGCCGTTGCTCAGAAGGAAAGAGAGGGGGAGCTGAACTTCTTAAGGGTGAACCGGTTGCAGCTTGCCGTTTGACGGCGGTGGGTTAGTGAACGAGCGAGAAAGTAACCCTCCCCCGACAGTCGTTGTTCGAGAATCTCCGGCGCGACATCAACGATTATTAGATCCTTGATGCGAGGATGGTACTCCGACCGGAAACGTCGAATGAGATCAAAGATTAATTGAAATCAAAGATTTTGCAAGATAATTGCGTCAAACGTATCAGTCTTGACACATTTTTTTTTTACGACAGATTGTTTGAAGTCGGCGCTAAATTAATAATTACTAAATTAATTTGGCGCCGACTTCAAAAATTGAAAGAAATTTTTAAAAGTATTATTAATTTTTCACCGATTTCACAAAATTGAAAGGGATTCTTATTTCATATTTTTTAAAGCTTTTTTCAATTTTTTTTTAATTTTTCAAATACTTTTTAGAGTTTTTTTAAGTCGGTTCTATTTAAAAAAAATTTTTTTATTTTATACTTTTTTAGTGCTTTATTAAATTAACATGAATAATTATTATCGCATATTTCCTTACTGCTCCGTATACCCTGATGTTCTAGCGCGATATTTTATGTACTAAAACCTTCCTGGAGGATTCTTTAGGACAGTGAAAACCGCATTAAAATCCGTCCAGTAGTGTTAGAGAAACTCGTGGACATGCGACATACATACATACACGCTGAATATAGAACCTCCTTTTTTTGAAGTCGGTTAAAAAGAAGAAAGCTAGAAGAAGTCGAATGTCTACCTCTTCTTTTCCGCCGTTTCCACTCCGTTACCCGTTCGTGCTGCCAACAGCTGACATGAAATACAGACGAAGTTAACAAGGTTGTCAGAATATCATTCGGAACGTTGCAAATAAAAGTAAAAATATAGAACATCGTCGTGTTTCGAATCGCGATGTAATAAACGAGTCGGCACGTTAATATTGTAAGTTACTTATAATATTACGAATTATTGGGACGATATTACGGGGTTTCTCATTATCGTTTCGGCATTTGCTCACTTCGTTAGCCTTTTGTAGGACAAGTTCAGAGAGGTTTAACGATGTCGTCGTCATGACGGAGGAGAGAATGGAGCTAGCAGTTTGTAAGAAGCTGGGGGCTTTATTAAAGCCTCCTATAATATTAAAGAGGCCAAGAGACTGCCAGTGTCTCGTACGTGCTTATACTGCGCGAATATAACCGCGGTTTCCAGAACGCATTTGGAATATACCGAAACTGTACCTTCTTGTTATACTATGAGATTATATAAAAATATGATCGCATTATTATACGAACGTATATTTCACTGCTATACAGACATATAAATCCACAGAGAAAAATATTATTCTCTCTCAGGATACAAAAAATGTGTTCATTATAAACACAACGTGCATGGATAAAAATATCAAAGTGTAACATGATGTATGACGTACTCTTAATTATACCTACCCATATTTCGCAAAAAATAATAATTTATTTCAGTGAAATTGTATAATTCAATTTTTTTTCATCATTCTCTACGACACGTGTAATAACTTGCAGCTTCTCCTGCAATCTCAGAATTATCAACTTCGGTCTATGGACGGTCGATCGTAAACGAAAAGCATTTTCATTCAGTTGTTATCTACATTATCTATTTTGCAAGGATGTTTACTGCAGTTGACTCGTTGTTATGGCGTAAGGTAATCACGCTATCGTGTAACGTTTTAAACGGGATATTCCCTCTTGGACGTCGTTATACTTCACGGCAATGTTCCCCTGCGCGAGAAGCGTTTCGTCTGCGCTTCAGTTACAACATGAAAGCCGAGTGACCGAGCTGTCGTTTCGTGGTTACGACGTCGTTGCCGTATCGGCGTATATTGCCAGCGAAAGAGACTCCGAGCCTTCGGTCCGCGTCGGTTTCGCAATAAAAGGGATGAATTTTGCGAGTGCGGAAAGGGGTGGGAGGACATTCGGGAGGATGGGTTTACCCGCAGAGCTCGGTTTCAGGTCAAATTAAACATGAAGCTGCGCGATCGTTCTGACCCGCGTGGAGCGTTTCCTTCACAGGAGATCCAGCGGATCGCCGGGATTGAGCCGGGCGCATTCGTTCTGGCCTCGTGCGGTATCCGAACGCTTAATTTTATATCACGACCAGAATGAATATATACCGCAAGGTTGGAAATATTAATGCCGACAGGAAGGGGAGACAGCTACATCTTCATCTCCGTGCATTCGCCAAATTCAGTTGCGAGCAATTTAATGAGTGTTATGTAGCATGTATGAACGCGAATTAACTAACTCGTACGGAACAATGGGACGTTATATTAAAATAATGGCTTGTGTGTGTGATTTACTTGCCTGTTTCATTCGTCCGCGGTATATTCACGAATCAGCTAATTAAAACAGTCGTGCTAATTACACGCTCTATCACAGAATAATCTTTCGCTAATGTACAATTGATTGTGACGTTAACCCGTACGGTGGAACTCGTGTATTACTAGAAATTTGACGAGTGTTGCACGGCATTACGCGCCATCGTTGATATACATCACTACTTTTCTCTCCCCTTGCCATGTTGCCCGCGGTTTACCGCGTAGAATGACGATATTAATTAATTGTGGGAATATTAGTATTAGCATAGATGTGTTCAATTCGCTAAACAAAAGCGTAACTGAGTGCAAACGTAACAATAATACTTGTCAGAATGCGATAATATTGTATGACTTGTACAAAGCACTCGGAAGCTATGCATAAATATGCAATTTAATAATAGATTTTCAAACATCTTCGGAAAATAACACAGAAACGAGATGATAACAAGAAATAATATTATTTAGCAGTTTTATAATTTCTGTATGAAATTTGTATAGCTATTCTGATTCCAGTCAATTATTATTAATACTTAATTATAATGGTCCGTATCTTCGGGGATAAAAAAGGGAACGTAATGATACAAAAAAAAAGAATTGAAAATTTTAAAGAGGACTAGGATTTTAAATTATCCTGAAATAACGAGCGAACTTTCAAGAAAATATAGCACTTTATATAATCAATTAAACTCCAGAACGAGTGAGATGCTAATGGAGTTCGACTAAGTATAAACTAGAGCAAACTAGTATCGAGTCGAACGAACGCATCAGCCTTCACTAGTTCATATCTATTTGTGTCGTAAATTCCTCAACTCGTAACTGCGTAACTGTGAAACGTATTCATGTAATAGATCATCATCTCCATGTTAAATATAACTTTCAGTAATATGTTCGTATATACCTTCTCTTAAGGATGAAAATAGGATAAGCCTATTAAGCTTCCGGAACACAGATCGAACGTGAAAAGAATTGATGTAAAGTGGATTGAAACAAATGAGCTCTATGACCATCGACGCATAATAAACGATATTTGAGCATTTATTCTCTGTGTCCCCTCGCATTTGTTTCTCTATCGTTCAATGGCCCATTATTCGTAGTTAAGACAATGCCCTATCGGCTATTTGTCTTTTTTCACAATTGACTGTTATCCCTCGCTATAAATCTGACAGGTGCCGAAGAGGCGCGTGAAGGAATCTATCGCAAAGTGGTCATCGTAATCTCTGTTATCTTAAGCAGACCCTTCGGTTATGGTTCCTTGCTCTTCTAGCGGATCCTGCTTCGGACTCGGCTATCATTCCCCTTGACGTTGACGGAGTATTGTTTCCCCGAGCAAGATTTCCTCCGAGTCCACTTGCTGCAGGAGTATGGATAGCGATATGGCAAAAAAAAAGAACGAAGTTGTAATGAAATGTCACCTCAGTGTTTGTCTTCTCCGCAGGCTTTGTTTGAATGTTCGTTGTTTGTTTAAGTATTCGATCAAAAAACCGCGCAATATAAAACAATATAACGTCTCTCTCTTTCTCTCTCTCTCTCTCTCTCTCTCGAAGAAGAAGAAGAAGAAGAAGAAGAAGATATTTTAAATGTCGCATTGTTAATATTTCAATACTGCCATTTTTATGCAAAGCATCGGAAGTACATCGTGTATTTTGCTCGTACTTCATACATGTCGTATTTACATATACAATTCACGCCAAATTTGGAAGATAAATGTTAGTTGTTATTTCTCCCTGGTGTTGTTTTGCTATAATTGAATGATTAATTGCATCCCCGTTCTCTCTCGCGTCGCTGAAAGCGTATATTCATCAATGTCTCTCGTACCTATAATTACAATTCTCAATTCAATGATAATGTTGACGTCGGTAGTGGTCTATGTTTCATCTTTGAATTATTTGTCAAGCACATCGGGGAACAATATATTTTGCTGGATAAGATATGAATAATTCACTTTATAGTTAATGTAATCTATTTAGCTTTACGCCACTTTATTACAAGTTATTTCAAGCATTTATATCAAATAACTCAAATAAAATTATTGATACTTACAATAGTTGATGAATTCAAGCCAATTAGCTCATATCGATAGTCAGAAAGAGAAAATATCTAGATATATATTAACTTAATAACATATAATGTCGTAGAAGTTATATGTATAAGCGGCTTAACAAACGGGATTCTGACACGTTCCTTCAGAAAGAACTTTTTATGCTAGAAATTCTGATTTCTCGCTATCCTTGCCTCGTAGCTTCTATTCCCCTCGCAGATCGTACACCCGCGATTTCGTGGAATTAATTCGTTAAGAGGTGGGAGGTCGGTCGTCCTACCGTGATAGACGGGGTTCGTAAATTTTAGAGGTACACCTGGTACTCTAGCCCACTAGGGCGGAAGGAAGGAAGGAAGAGAAATGAGTACGGCGAGTAAATCCAGCTTCCGGTAGCAGGTCGGCTTCCCAGGCTAGAGTTGATCCTTGAGAATCTCGGTTATTCACTCGTGCTGGGCTGTCGATAACTTGGACAATCTTAACCCCGCCCACTTTCTTTTCTCTTTCGCAATTTCACGTGCTCGCTCGTCTTGTCCATCATCTCGTTTGTCACGAAAGAGATCTTTGGTTTGGCTTCACACATCTTCCGGATCAGCCTTCTCGTGTTACACCGCTAAATCCAATATCAGGCTGTCGCTTCCTATTTTCCGAGTGGATCTAGACATAGTCCTCGCCTCTATTGCGCTTCTACTTTTTCTCTTTTCGCTTCTAACAAAAGTGATCCAGGCGAAGAATTGCTTTCGTATAACCGCAACTTGTTGAGTGAAGAGAATTTTTGAAACCGGACTGAAGTGAGCACTTCAGTTTTTAGCGAGTATAATATATAAGTATACACATATACATATATACGCGTTAGAGATAAAAATATTCGTATCTCACTTATGTATCGCGGCAACGTCATTCATATCTACCTTTTTTTATTATATTTTATATCATTTCATGTTGCAGGTGACTGGCATCGTAGGCAGAGCGGATGTTCTAGCGTGTATCTTCTTTTTGCTGTCCTTTCTTGCCTATCACGGGTGAGTATATAATTTAATAACTTAAGTTTTTTAGTCTTACTGAATAACGAATATGAATACGCGGATACACACGGTTTATATAAAATTTCTACTTATACATCTCTTTATACCTATATATTATGTACAACAAATATAAATTTCAAAGTTTCGTAGAAAGAGATATTAGCTAAGTTAAGAAAAATCTCATATACTTATGCTACTTCACGCTTAGATATTATCTAAGAGTTAGAATGCAGTTGATATACCCTCCTGCAAACTAGGGGAACTTAGGGGCTGCGCATACGTCAAGAATGTCGGGCGACACTTAACGTCGCGACGACGCCAGCCTGACGCCAAAACAGCGACCCATTCGTTCTCATGAACATGGAGCCCGAAAATTATGAACTAAACTAATTTACCCTACAAACTACTATTATAGTTACGTGGGATCGCAAATGTGCCCCGGGTTGCTCACATCGATCTTCAGCAGCCCTCGCGAGGGCTAAGAAGAATGACTAAACGCACAAAACAATTTCAATTTATACATTTTTAGAGAGACATTATTCTCGCAATATTCATTTTACGGTAGATATACGTCTGCTATTTCTGGGTGTAAATTTAATTAATCGTAAAAGAAGCTTAATTAGAAACTTTAAATAAATTTCATTAATAAACTGCACGGAGAAGCCTGACATGGCGAAAAATCTGTAGAGACGAACTCGATTGTGAGAGCATAAAAAGTTTCCGTAGAGGTCGTACTCCAACATAAAAGAGCGTTTGCAGAAGACAAGAAGGTAAAACTCCGTTTGTATAGGGCTGGCCAATGGTTGGGCGGCCACTGGCTGGCGGAAGGGTAAGATGCTTGTCTTCGAACCTAGGAAATTGATTACTCTTGGCTGCCTTTGAGTACTCTTTCTCTTTCGTTTCCTACCACCTTTACTTCATCACCCCGCGTTCTATGCTTATCTACCTTTTTTTCTTTTTATTTAACTGGTGTCTCTTAGTTCCTCCGCCTTCAATTCAGTCTATCAACCATCCCACGCCTCGCTTTTAAATCCTTCGGCGATTAAGCCGACCGATGATTAATTCCAATTATATATTTGGCTTATCGTCAAGACTCTCGTTATTCTCTCGACTCTCGATCGCTTTTCTTCTCTATAGAGTGTATTCTCATTCGCGCGAGAGTGTATATTCTCTCCGCCATTACTGCGGCGAGTTACGATTAATCTTATATACTTAGGGAGCTTTGATGTAAATTGTAAGAAACACTTCCATTTTGCCGCGGCCTTTCTACTTCGCTTTTATGAGCGGATTCTCGAGAAGTCGCGGTCTCGTCTCAGCGGACCAGTCTCGCATTGGTCTCTCTCTTTCTCTCTCGTTGTTCCTAAAAATCCCGAAAGGCATCTTGGAACGGATCTGTCATTCAACATAGATTGATACACATGCCAACCGACGTAAATGAATAAATCCTACACGTCTTTGGATCAATGTTCTTGATGAGAATTGTTTCCCGATATCGACGTTTCTATTCGACCCGAGAAGAGAACGATATATTGAAAATATCATGAAAATAGGAAAATACCATCTGTATAAGCAAAAATATAGTTGTATTATTAAAGTATTATTTCTCACATGTATAGCGGTTTTGATTATAATACTTGTATACAATAATTCTTTTATATTAATTTCTTAAATAAAAATATTTTACAAAGAGATTACAAATTCTAAATATAAATAGTTATTTTTTGTATCTTTTATATATTTTTGTAATAATAAAAATTACAAAACATTAAAATTATAAGGCGCTCGTGTACTTAAATTACGTTAATTTTTAGCTGCATTTACTTATTATCTCGTTTATTGTTGTATAATATTTGAATAAAGGTATAATAATTGAAATCCGTCATATTTGAAAACTTGGATGGTTTTAGTACATAAAAATTTGATCCAATTATACAATATCCTTTGGTCTAATATTTAAATATATTTTTTTTTTATAGTCAGCAGACGACTTACGTATGGTCCAGCGTTTGCCTGGGTGCCCTATCGATGTTGGCGAAGGAAACTGGCGTTACTGTTCTGGTACTAAACCTTCTTTACGATCTCTATCGTTCCTGGCATTCAATCAAGAGGTAAGTGTTTAAGTGCTCGATATTGGAGCGTGGTGCACGTTACGGCGAAATGTAAGGTTTAATGTCTTGAGGTAAACTTTAAATTGATATAGCTGTTTTGATTTCAGTTACTTATAATACCTCAGAATCAATAAGATTAATCTAGGATATTTGTGTCGCGTTCGAAAAATTAGGTATTAGACGAGAAAGCCATGCATACCTATAAAGTATTACGAAGTTTATTCGTTCCACATGGTCGCATGTCCCAAAGCGGTAAATGTGCTCCTCGTGACGGTAGAAAATACGGCAAAAATATTTCGACGTGTTTAAGTTCCGTGTCGAAATGCAAACACTTTTCAAACATTGACTATAGGTGCACTATTAATCATATATAGTGATAGTGGCGCAATGTTTGACACATTTTTTTGTATTCACGACACGGCAGATGTATAATATAATCTGCAATACGAAAAAAGCCACTGCACTAGATACATGTATTTTACAGGTCTATTTTCGAAGTCAAGTGGAACGACGATTCTAGATATTTTTCAAGACGTGCTGCAGCGTTACTCGTTTCGGTAAGTTGAGATAAACTTAGTATCAAGTAAAGTCGCGTTTGTACTTATATGTAATAATGGAAACACGATAATTGCCTCTGTTATAATTATATATTGCCCTCAATTTTTCGACTTATAATACGCTGAAATAATGTGAATATATCGTGACAAAATCCTGTGTCTCAATTCGGCGACACATATTCATACATTATTGTCACTCTAATATTAGCTGAATCAATCCTAAAGCTGAATATTCCTAAGGGATTAAGAGGAAAGAATGACTCCATCTGCAATATAGATAAATGGTCCAAAGAGGATTGAAATACTCTCAACGCATCATGTACATTTGGTCGTGCGTGGAAGTCCCATAGGATTTTCAGACGAGTGGCAAGAGCGACTGGCTTTGTTATTATTGTATTAACGACAATGTTTGCGCTTCTGGTATCCAGGGAATTGCAGGGATGTCCATGACTATATTTATCCTTTTAAGTCCGTGCACCCTCAACTTATCACGCGTAACTGGATTAACGGAAAAATCAAGCGTCAGTAAGCCTCGACGGCAATTGAGAGAGAAGCATATTGTATAATATTGATTTATTCTTGATTGTTTTATTCAGGAAATTTATCGAAGGTATCAAGAATAAGAAGATAAGAATTTTGATGAAGTGATCGCAGACTGTCTGTAAATGTGTATTCACGTACGGTTGTAACGTAGTAATCGGCGTTATACCTAAAAGGGACTACCCTACGTATTAAGAGAGAAAACACGATCGTCCCTTTATTCCGTGTCCGCATTAATTCTTAACGACCGATATCTTTCGTTTTTATTGCCCGGCTATAGTCAGACATCGATGTTTACAGCAACTCGTGCCTTAGGCAAATTTAACGATCGTTACCATAGATACACTCAACGTAGAGAATTTCCCTTTACAGTCGTGGAAAATAAATAACATTCCCCGAATTGCTATGCAACACAAGACAAACTGTGCAGCAAACGAAGCGTGGGATGAAATAGCGGCAGTTTCAAAAGATCAACAGAATGATATATGATTCGCATAAATGGCTATTGTATACCGCTCGGCAATCGAAAATATGGCACGGGTTTACTACCGGCATACACGATAATAATCAGCTTTCTCGTAATTAATTTTGTTAAATGACGGCAATAATTCAATGCCGAATTTATCTTTCTTCAGGATTCATTTAAGTTAAACATCATTTTAACTTGAGTACACTTCAAAGAAGCGAAAAACTAGCACGGTTTAATTTTGATCGAACGTTTTATGCGTTTAATTTGTAATCCTCTTTGAAACTTGATTTTCAAACAGGATTTAAAGTTTTTGCGAATAGTAAAGCTTTTAAGAAGGCTCTCTCTTTCTAGCAAAATCCACGCAGGCGTGAAGTGCCTTGAATCTTCAAAGGAGTCTCAAGTTAGGTGGTAAATTTTATCGATAAAAAATGTGAATTTCTCGCATTTTCGGCACGAATCCATCGAGGTCATGCTAGTCGATCACGACACCGTAGGGTGTAACTCCTAAACGGAGTTTACGAGATGCTATTAAATTCTCGGCGCTTTACTATTATCGTTGATGTTCATACCTACGAAACGCCAGCTTTTGCGGCGCCGGCGCTCATCGTCTTTATTGTCGCGAATTAATTTAGACGGCGTCGTATTAAGTATCCTTAGCAACACGGGAAAGCGTTCGATAAAGATAGCATATCTCACACAATCAGTAATGGTTGTGCTGTAACGTATCCATTACCAAACAGGCCAAGCAGGCATTGTATTAGTTATCAAATATTTGACAATTGTGAAATGATATATAAACGAACAACAATTCTGCAATATTAATTTTTCTATAAGTTATATTAATCTTTCTATAAGTTAAGTTTCTATAAGAGTAAGACTGTTTTTGAAGTAACAGAGTTTCAAGTTACGCATTAAAATTCTGTAGCGTATAATTAGTCGGTAAACTCAATTGTATAATTTCCCTCGGTGCAGGAATTGCTAAATAATGTATTTTGCCCTCAAGACGTATTGTGGTAAGTCAGGGCAGCATGACCCGTCACGTGGGCCAATGCGGGAATAAAGGTTGCGCATGGAAAGTACTTTAACCGAACACGATTCTGAGTTATGCTAATTTATGCTGCCGAACGAGGGAGGCGTGCTTGCACACGACCTACCTTCACACAGTTATCTACATATCCCGGATCTCTTTCCACCCCTGTCGTTTCCGCCATCCCGTAGCACTTACACGCCCTCAGCTACGTCGTTCTCAACGATACTTCTCAGTCTTCATCGCCGGCAAAGACCACTAATATCCTAGAATAGAATACTATACTATTTAACTTACGTTAAATGTAATCTGTCAGATTTACAGATCCTTTATTCGAGCAAATTGAGATAAGAACATTATATTTTACTTGCAAAATAACATTTCATTGTCACTTATAAATTAAAGTTGCTATATAATGATTTCTGTTTTTAGAGAGAAATTTCAAGTAATTTGAATTAACTTCAAGTGCTTTTAAATCGTTAACAAAACTGACTGCACTAAAATATCATCGCTATTGCATTAGAAGACACGCGTGCGAAAAGCGTGTATCACACAGCTAACGTCTAAGGTGACAAACTTAATCAATAGGCCAATCTATTAGAGAGAGAGAGAGAGAGAGAGAGAGATGCGCTGTTTACTGATTGTACATTGCTATGCTCACTGTTATCTGATTGGCTTAACGCTTAACTCTCGCTTGTATTACACTCCTTTAAGATACTACTATCAAAGACAAATTACGATCGAAGCTGTTCCACCAGCGGCAAGAAATGCATTATCGCGATTGCTTTCTTCATCATTATCGAATTAGTCAATAATAATCGATATCTAATCGAACATATTAAAAGAATGCATTTTCGCAAAGAGAAAATGCATTCTTGATCTTAATCTTAAAAGAATAGCGAATATTAATCCGTAGAATGTACCGTAAATTTCTAATAATTTATTATTTCATTACTACTGATTGTTACTGTATACTTGATCATTACATCGCAAAGCGTTACGATTGTGTATTCATCTCCGGTTAAAAGTTCGCAACGTCGAAAAAATAGCTGCATCAATATGCGATACGACATTTCCCGCGCATCAGATATTTATCGGAATTGAATTTCCGCCCCTCTCGCCGTATTCCGCAGGTCAGCCGGGAGATCTTCGTGGTGGCGTAATACAATATTCCAAGAGCTTCCCATCGAAGAACAAGGCCGGCATTGGTGTCGGACGTCTCGACAGAACGCGGCGTTTCGATGACGGCGTTAGATATATATACGACGTGTTTGTATGACCGCTTAGGACGGACGCTACCCTCGTCTATCGACTTCGATCCTGAAGGATATGAATACCTCGAATTGGCAGATATTGTCCGACTCTCCAACCCTTCCAGAACCACTCACCGCCGTGTCTGTCCGCCGACAAGAATGCGAGCGAGAGAGGCCCCGACGTAGATACAAAGGCGGAGAGACAGTGAGAGGGCCAACGACGCCCCCGGATAACTCCGGAATAAGGGATAGAGAGTGGTCTATCGGAGGATGGCACGGACGTCTATTGGGTTAGCGAGCTCTGCGGAGGACGTGACGGAAATGTGACGACGGTCCCGTGTCATCCCCTGCGTGTGAACGTGACGACGTCTTGGCGCAAGAGAGAGACTGCGAAGCGACTCTACCCTTCGTTCTTTGCTATTCAGACCCGCGAATCGTGTTACTTAATTAAACCATTTAGCGGAACGTGACTGGTGCGTCGCGTCCCGTCGACTTAGTAACATTATTGCGAGACGTATTACTAGCTTCCTCGTATCTTACAGATGATGAATAATTTACGTAAAGAGAAAATTGTATCATGTGGACACGGCATACGAATGCGCAATTTTGCCTTTGCTGTCTGCTCACTTTTCAACCATTAACTCCACTTTGATTCACTTCACTGCAATCGTAATAGTTTATGTGTTTCTGTATTTACGCGTCTCTACCTATGTTAGTGAATAAATAAGTTGAGTAATGCTGAATGCTAATAATACTGAACAAATTTGAGAGACTGCTTGTTGAAAGCACCGTTCCAGCTACTTTGTTATTTCATTTTTCTGTTATATAAATACTAGAATATAATGGTAATTTATGACTCAATTATGATGGAGTATAAATGTAAAACATAAGAGTTGCAGTTGTAAATAAATACAATACGAGGGCATTTTAGTTAAAATAAGAGACACTTGATTTATTCACGTTTAATATTCACATACGGCTGTGTAAAACTTTTTATATGTGACGATTTAATTTTTTCTCTTTGTTAGCAAAGTATTAAGAAAGTAAATTTGTTAAATTAGTTTAAGCATTCGTTTAAATATTACAGAAGTTTTCAAATCTACATTTGTCATAAAGTATCTGGACATTTCCATAAGCACTCGAAAAATGTGTCTCTGGTAACAATATGAAAATTTATCGACCATTTAATGTTTGCAGTTTAGCATACTTCTTGTGGTACGGCTCGCTCTACTTCACGGTACTTTGCCGAACTTCTCCGCACAGGATAATCCAGCTGCTTTTCATCCCTGTTTCCACGTCAGGTGAGTATAAATCCTTTATGTTACGCGAGTCGCGACGTAGAATCCTATTACAACGTTTCAAAACTCGCAGCGATTGAGAACGACTGGAAACTTTATACCATTGTCCCTCGTTGAGGAGTAACGTATCGCGTATACGTGAGATCAAAGTGTTGGATGACAATGGAAACAAGACGACTTTATCCTTTGATCTGATTCAGCCCGTATTCACCTCTCGCCCCGGTGCTTTCAGCAGTTGGAAACATTTAAGCTGCTATACTGTTTTGTTTGTTTGCTCTCACACCTGTGCAAAAGAATGTATTCTTAGAGAAAATCGGCCATTTATCCGATTACTTTCACGAAACTGACATAAAATGAAAGAGAATGGACATTGATACGGATATATATGGATGCATCGCCAATTCTGTGATCGTTACTAACATACGAAGGAGAATAGATTACTTTTTTATTATACTCATATAATATTTCTTACATTAATTCTTCGAGAAAGAGAGATCATTTTAAAGAATAAGTAGTATTAAAACATCTAGATAAAGACCTCTATCTTTTATTCATTTCATTCGTTTATACTTGAGTTAAAATGTCTTCTAATGCAACATCCTGAGGTTCAGGAGCGTTAGTTAGTTAGTTGACTGTCAGCCGGAAAAAGATTTTCGATTCGTGCTCGGATTAAACCGGAAGTCTGGTCTGCCCAACTTTTCTACTCCTCCAATTGCCTGTTTGCAACAGATTCGCGCCGCGTCCCGCTGGCCAGATTCGTTCGAGTCCCACCCTCAAAGAGTTTCGAACGCGATGCAACTTTTCGACGCTACTCGAAAAATCTCTCAGTTGATCTTATCGAAGACAGTACTGGCGATACCGCGCGATTCGCAATTTTAATCCACTCGATAACCTCTCGAGACATTTTCTTCTATCGTTTCTAGAATAAGTTTTCTCGGTGGCGCATTATAGGCGTTCGAAGAGAATTCTGAAATTGCGGCGTACGCTCACGAAAAATTTTCTAATATATGATCCGATTTTACGGCTCACTGAACATGTCCAGTAAATCCGATTCCGCTATATCCCGTAGTTCAACGATATCCGCACACACATGACCGCCGTATCTATTACGTCTCGCAAGGAACGGACGTGTCCTGACGTTTCACGTAGATGGAAAATGGAAATGGTCGCGCGATGTGATTCTCTCGACGCGACACCGCAAAACTTCCGTTCATGACGAGACTACGAAACACATTCACCTCGTAGAGCTCTTTTATGGCAAGAGCACCATGGAGACGGAGCGGTCTTTTTCACGCTCGTAAAAAATTATCTTAATTACAGAAGCGCATATTTCAAAGCAGTCATAAACCTAATGCAATTAGTCTCCTTGCTCTACAAAATTAATTAGTTATACCATTACATTTTTATAATAAAAGCTGCGTTTCTGTACGTTTCTTTCACGTGATCGTGTAACCTGACAGTATGATTTTCCTCTTTCCAACACGACTGATGAAGAAACGCTAATTAAATACGCACGGAGAGAATTTTCTCTTAAAATTTACCCTGAAATCGTGGTAGTTGTGGAACATGTACCACCAAGAATTTTATGCGAGCTATTCTGATTAATATCCACCATAATAAAAAATATTTATATCTATTACATTAAAATATAAAATATGTTTGATTAATTTTACTAAAATGTATCTAGGAAATTTCAATAATTTTTCAAAAATTACCAATCTGCTTGGTAATTTTTATCACGTTGTTTGTAAAATGTTTTTTGTATATTTTAAAAATTCCTTGGTTGCCAAGTTGTCCCAAGTTTGAAGTGAATTTAAGGGTAAAATATAATCTGTAATATAAATATAATAATATAAATATCTCTTCATGCGGCATTCTATAGTCGCGCTTTCGTGTCTCACTGACGATACGGAAATAGAGCTGTGAAGAATGAAAATTCTAGTTATTGCTTTAAAAAAGGAAATGTTTTATAATTTTAGCACATTAAGAAATATTGTTTTGTTTCCATCATTGTACCCTACCGTCTCTGTGACATATAAAAACGTATTGGAGTGGTGTTCTTGTCCTCTTGCGAATTACCGCCGTATTTATTCATCTTCCTTCCCCGGTACAATCCCAGTTTTCCACCCTCTTCGCTTTCCCGCGGTCGAGTGAAAGGAAGAAACGAACCGGAGGGAGATATTAGGCGAAATACTTTCAAGCTGTCTTCTAGAAACCGGGCGGGAATATTTTACGAGATGTATAATTTGGCTGGATGTACATACGTCGTTCTGCAGAATTTACGATCGCGCAAGCCTACATCGGACCAGCGTTTCGGTATATAACGCTCCACATCGTTCAAAATTCTATCCTCCCTCCGTGTTATTCCAGTCCCTTGTTCCCCGAAATATCCTCCTCGTCGAACGCGCACATGCGGCGCACGCGGCGGCACGTGTCCTTTGGGTCGACGCTGCAACTTGAGGAGATTTGCCGGCAGAATGTCGTAGGTCGCGCGCGTGGGGTTTCCACTCTAATGCAGTTATATGTTTACGAGGTTCTCCAGAAATACCGGGCGACATATTTGCGATCGCGTGTACCGCTCGGCCGCTCAGGTGGTTACTCGGTTAGACCCTGCGGTGCCGCGGTGCTGCTGGGCGATTAATACGGTAATTTAAGTTTAAGCTTGTTAAGCGGACGACTGGCGCGCGTAACTCTGATGCGCGAGGCGCTAATCGCCGCTAAATAGGCTACGATATAAATCATCCCGCGCTCGTTCGTTATATTAACAAGGGCTTCGCAACGCGCAATTATGACTTCGCTGCAACGCAAGATGCGCCCGTACCGCTTCAATCTTGCTTCGCGCCACGTAAGATTCGCGATTTTACATCGTCGGGCGACATCAACTCCCTTATCCGAACACGCTGTTCAATTTTACGAACGCATATCCAATGTGCTACATCGTGCACCAGGTAATTGACTAAAATCAAGGACCATGTTTTACGACGTGCCGCGCACACTGACACAAATGTTGTATTTATAGTACCGAGAAAATCTTGTGTCTATATTACTCAAAGATTCGATGTTAATGTGCGACAACATCCTTAAACGAATCTTAGGAGAAATTCACTGTCGAGAGTAGTGAAAGAGTGTATTAGAGGTTTCCGCATCAAGCTTGTACATGGTAAATGGAATCGTTAAAGGGACCTTCCGGTTACGACAGACTCGCGTATATACCGTACACGATCTTCGCAGTGATTAATTCCACGTCGGGTCCGCCCCGTCGTGTCTCGGTCTATTGCTGTACCCATGTGCAATGATATTATGGGCGCCATACGCGTGTCATATCCACCGTAGCCTGCGCCAGCTTTGTCGTAAAATATTAACACGCGGTAGGTAGACTTCGTAAGACGATATACGAATTACTACGAGAGCGAGATTTTTCTCAATAAAGATGCTCCCGTTTCATATTGAGTCATGGAATATGACACGCAGTCTACAAGGAGATTAAAGATATAAAACGATTGATGATAAAATTGCATAAAATAGCAATAATCAAATTATTATTTAGGAGTCTCAGCTGTATATTTAATTACGTCGATGATAAAATTCATTGAGTTATAGACGTTATCATAAATACTAATAGTAATACATTTTTATTTTATATTTATTTTACATGATAATATTATGCTTGAAACAATAATTTAAAAATGCAAATATACACATTTGTGCCGTTGTATGTATTACGGATATTTTAGCGTTTCAAATCGAGATTGGCGAATAATTCTTAATCACTATTATGGTAGAGATTGAATTGTGTATCAAATATAAGGTATGTAACGTCGTTATGATAACGACGATGGAACCAGTTCCCCGAGGTTACTGCAAGACCTCATTGTGTTCTTTAAATCGCCGCAAGAGCTCATTGGAATTTATGCAGCATAGTAACTTGAAACTTCTTCTTTACGTTTGTACGTTTGGAATACTCTTGGGAGATTTATAAGTTTATAAAACAGCTTACCTCTTAGGAATATCCCAGAAAATAGAAGGAATACGCTATAAATGGTTAACGTAAGTTTCCTCGTAAAAAGATTGTTCCACTTTCCTCTCCGTTTGATTTCGATATCTCTTTTGTTTCTTACGGTGTCGTAACGCGCGAGTATAAAAAATTTATGTGTATTATAAGCAACATTTACGATAATGCGCGTAAAATAAAACAGAAAATCCTTCGTCCTGTGAATTTGAATTATACACACGCATGCATACACACAGGCTAGTCCTTGATATGTACATCAACGAGACGTTATCCACACATGACGGAGTGCACTTTGAATTTTTATCAATATCTGTGATAGAGAAGCGTTAGAATAATCATGCACAATTCTATTCAATCGCATGTTTTGTACATTGAGAGTAAATTTTTTTTTTCGACACATTTACTTTATTCAAAATATGTGCCATGAATGACAGTAAATTGTCGAAATTCGAAATATTCTTAACAATAGAGGGAAATGTTGCTGTCGATTACGCTTGTTGGATTTTAAAATCGAATAAGAATCATTGGATTCACGCTAAAATTCAGCGAGAGCTAGTCGAACCAAGTTGTCGCGTATTGACGTGATTTTCTCCAAGAAGGATGTTGAAACTCACTTTCATATTTATGAGCTACGTTATGCGGAAATGCAAACGTATGCAGCACCAGTCATTTACGGTGCACTGACAATCATGCACGAGCGATGGAACTTCATGCATGTGATAGCGATAGAGCGTAATATAACGCCTCTCGCTCTCTCGCTTCTATTTCCATCGCTGTATGTATAATAGCATGTCTTTATGACGTAATCCTTTGACCGAGAATATTGTTACGAGAAAATTTGTATCTGCGCTCTCACGGCCATTTTCCTGAAAGTCCTGTTCAATCATCTTTGAAGTATTACTCTCTGTATTTTAATATCGCGTATCTCAATTTGTTCGCATAAAGTATTTTGCTGCATATTGCAAAATAGCGGCCTTTGAAAATACTTTGTAGTGCTTATTATTTTGCTCTGTCTCCATAGATCCTAAAATCTTGTGGATGAATAAAACTGTGATTCTGTCAGATAAAAAGCGTCGGAGTTATATAAAATATAATTCCGATTTTATTGAAGGCTTTAAATCTCGTGTTAACGCGATCGAATAAAATATATAGAAAATATCCCTATCAATCGAGAGTGAAAAATAGTGAAACTCGTGCTCATTGTTTTCCGTCTGGATAATCTATTGAAGCGTTAAGTCTACAGATCAGTTTCCGTGCGGATGTCTCATTGCCGGTTGATTAATTTTTATAATCGGAAGTTTCCGCAGTAAATGGCGCTAAGCTCAAAGCTCTCGCATTTTTCTTTTTTACGTTAGAATCGAAGGAAAGTGGTTTCCCATTCATTAGTTCAAATTGATCCGTGTATTTTGTTAGATAGTTCTATTTTATTCTCACATAGTAAAATCCAATATATTCAAACGACAATAACTGGTTATCGCGGAATTATAATGCTCGTGTAATAGCTGGCGAAAAAGTGCCGGATATATAAAGTTCACGAGCTTCTAAATTATGGGAATATGTAAAACCATTTCTCACATGTTAACCTAAGAGCAAGGCAGATTTACAATTTCGGGCGTATTTTTGTATGCGAATATTCGCGCACCACGCTCGGTTAATACCGCTAGTCAACTACGGACATACGCGCTTCTTTCTCATCGTAAGTACTTTCCCGTAGCAACTTCGTATACTCTTGTTATAATTTATGTCCTATTCAAGCACCTGCGCGCCTTCCCGGAATTCCATCCTCATCCTCTACTATAAACTATCGTGTTGCGAGTTTCCCGTAAAGATTGCACGATGATATACCCGATGCAGATAATTAACATCGTTTACGGAACGTTCAGAAAACTAGGCTGTTAAATAACTACGTAAATAAATGTTCGATAGTCAAACGAATATATGTCCTGCATGGGAAAGAATATCGTTTTCTTTTTTCAAACGAGAAGAAACGAGTAAATTAGTTATATAAACGCATGTTCTTAAGAATAAGATAATTTTTATGTCTTGTAGAATCTATGTATATACTTTAACTCATTTATCAAAAACTTTGTGTCTAACACGATGCGATAATTACGTAACTGTGTAACGAAAACGAACTAAAGAATCACAACGTAGTTATATCCTATCTCTCGCAAGATCAACGAGAATGTACGTGGGCAGAGAACTTTCTGGACAGTGAAAATTCCGGCGTAGAAATAAAACGCCCCTGACAAAGCTACTGCGACGACACCGCTGAGTGCGCGTAATTAGTTATATCCGGAGGGTCTAGGCACTGTTCTCTAACGAATTCCTCGCGGTGGTAAATTTTGTACTTCATGTACGAGAACAAAGCAACAAAGTTGATATCAAACAGCTTTCCCTCTTTCACTTTTACATCAAAGAATTTGTTACCAGTATACCTGTTAATGGGTCATTTCCTCTAACATGTCTTTTCCGCGATGGATTTTATTTTTCATACTTCATACCTTATACAATGCATCCTTTAATGTGCTTCCATTTATGATAGAATTCGTGCTTGGTATGTTAGAAACACAAAAGTTTATAAGCGCATTGTTTTGGAACACAATTCTTTGTTACATGGCCTTTCAACGAGTCATATTTCAACTTTTCTCAGCTCGGGAAATTGTGAGACTAAACGGAAAATACACGTCATCTGCGGCGAATGAAGACAAGAGGAAAAAAACGTATATAATAGAAAAAGAAAATGTCACTATGGGTATCGGCTGCGGAGTATCCAATTAGCCGATGCTCTCGAAAGACGAGTGGATGTTTCGAAACTCGATAATGTCTGTCCGTATCTTGGTTCGCCTCATAGATCGATGGCGAACCATAGAAGCGAGTACAATAATGGTTTCCAAGATAACTTTCGTCCTGTAAATCCTGTTTTATTTTTTATTTTCGATGTAAGATTAAAAAAAAAAAATAAAGTAAAGTCTATAAAGAACAAAATTTAGAGCGTGATAAAAATATTCTTGATAATAAAGGATTCCTGAGGTGTTACTGTTTGTTATGTGCAAGGAAACTACTTGACTTCGCTTCGTCGTCGACAGTTCGGTCCATTCTCTACTCTTCGTCACTGATTGTCTAGTTTTTCCCGAAGTTTCAGCATTTTTATACATAAGAAATGTAGTATATCGTAAAACTGGCAAATCTACCATTATAAATGAAAACGTTTTATCTAAGACTTGAGCGTCTTATTGTTATAGATAAGTTATAGATAAGATCCAATGATGCTAAATCTATTGCTCACGGGTGTGTGTACGAATGTATATCTATCGAGTAAACGTCGAGAACTTTTCATACTCTGGCGAAATTATCTCTCGTTTGATGTCGCTTACATGAACAATCTTGGAAGTATCAACATGATACGTGAGATGTAAGTCATTCATCGTGTAGCTACCTCGACACGCGCCCATCGACGCGCACATTTGTGTGAGTTGCGCAATGACGTTAAATTATCCATTAACCACTTTAGAGGACATTAAGTCAGTACGGCCGCGAAATTTCGTCGCTCCACCGTATACGATGCCTCAGAGGATCCAAGGTGCCTTAAAGATGTAGGGCGCGGTTAACAGCACGCATTTACACCGAGCTCCGAAGCCGCGGAATGTCTCAGGCTAACTGATACTGTATGACATAAATTCCCTATAGCCCCTAAGAGCACTTTGGGTAAGCCGCATCGTTGGTTTTCTTACCCGAACGGTATTTCCATACAGGTTTGAATGTATCGCATCGTTACGTTGTTGTGTATATTTGATTGCGAGACATCAATGATTACAGTGAGACCTTCTGTGACAATTGTATGTACATGTATAATATACATTATACATATAAATATTGCAATAGAAAAATTGTTCTATAATAATGTGTAGTGGGACATTAATGTTGCGTTCTGGATGACGCTCGAATAAATACTTTATTGCTGACAGGGAATAGAATAAATGTATATACATATATATATACAATATATATATATATATATATATATATATATATATATATAATAGCTTAAGGCGCTTAAGGGATTTCTTGTCTGTAGTAATCGTGTATGTGGGACTCTAGAACTGTATTAGCTTTTCCGATCTACCGTTCCGATTTACCCCTGTGTTACCGATACTTCACTTGAGAATGTTACACTGTTAAATTCGTAGTAACAAAGTATAGGTACTCAGTTCGAGTTATTTTTAACCATTCTTATAAATCGCCGCTGCTCCTATTATTAACTAATAAATTTCGACACACATATGGTAATTAAAAATAACAAAGTGTTACTGTTTAACTCAAGTATTGGTTTAAATTTTCTTTAATATTTAATACAAAATGCAACTGCGATTTATACGTTTAATATTATTGTTTCAGAAACTAGTTTATATGCTTAGGTACAACAAGATATAAAGTTATGCAGACCGAGCAGAGATGTATTTGTATTATTTACATATAGAGAGCATTAATCTTAAATATTACAGATAAATGTTATCAAGCATTATTAAATTACTCGCGATAATATTTATGAAAAATCCATCATCCACATTATATAATTATGTTACTTGTTCAGACTTACAATAAAATTAGTCTCGTATAAAATTAATATGTCAATAAGTATCGTGAGATGTTAATGTAAATGTCATAAATTCGAATCGTATATCCATATCACATTAGTTTGTGTTATAATATATATATCCAGAGATCTTTTACAAGTCTGAAATTTAAATGTTTATATGTGCTAATAATTGATAATTAATATATATATATTCGACGAGAAATAAAATCGGTCTATATAACGAATATTTTATAATATCATATAATAATTAACATTGAGATAGAAATTTCTTTATATCAATTCAATATTTACTTATATCACGTTGTAGCGACGATAAAACCTAACTATGTCCCTTACGGCCTATCTTGTTCACAGGGACACTATCAAAACAGACTAGTTCATTGATGAACGCTACTCTTTCTTTCATGAAGCGGGAATATAGAGTTATAAACTTGAAATTCCTGAGAGATCTTGTTTGTATATATCGTTATAACGTGGATACGCAAATGGCTAGATATAACAACGAAACATCACCGGGGATGTCGTTGACAATCCCTCAACGACACATCTGATATACATGGCTATGCGTTGAACCCTGAACGTTTCACCCGAGACCCGAAACCTCCGTACGTCATCATCCATACCGTACGTCTTCCATTCATTACAACGTGCAGTTGGAGAAATATAGATACCAGACCACAGTTGGGGAGAGGCATTCGCGCGACGAGAGGTGGCGTCGGCAGTGGAATAGCTAAATCGCAGTGTGCGGCTTCGTTGTACGCGTTTCCTGGATCCATTCTGACGCGTCCGTACGTATTAGAACTGGATCGTCATCAGTTTCCGTATGTTAGTAACCAAGACTGACGGCGTATCCTACCGCGAGCACGAGGCGATGTGCTTCGCCTTCGATCAATCAACCCTGCCGCTTCCGACTCCACTCGTTCGGGGAGGGATGGAAGTCGAGTAAATTACTGCGAAATGGGTGTAGCTTACGCCTTACCTATTCTGGTTGGGTTCCTGGGCCGGGATTGCATGCCACAAATTATCTGCGTAGAGACCCACCTACTAATTCTCTCACTTTCTGCTGCTATGTCACTGTTTTCTGTCTCCTACTTTTCCTCGGTTTGCTTTCACGCTCGTAACAAATTATTTCCAGAAGTATCAAAGTGCGAAAGAATTCGCGGAATATACAGATACAGGCATACAGACAAAATTGCATTCCTTGACAGAATAAACAATTCTCTCTTATGCACTCTCTCTTTCTTAAAAATATGTATATGTCTTATTACATTAATCTTATATTTTATCTATAATCTTCAAGCTATGTCAAATATATACTTTGTAATAAAATATGAAAAGCTTGGAGTAATTTTGGACAGATATAGGTAAATGAGTGCTTAATGTCCTCAAGTACATTACATAAAGCCGTATTAATGGCTCTAGTCTCGGCCTTCGTCATAAAGTTTGAAACTACTCTACGAGAGTATATCAGAAATAATGTGTGGAAATACGTGGCTAAAGTTTATACACGATTGAGCTTAACTACGGCGAGGAAATTTAGCCTCGCCGGATTGGACTAATTATATTAACGCCTAATAACGTCAGTATGTGTAATACATTTATCAGTTTGGAAAGAAACGCAACTTTGTTACAAAATTAACCGTACAATGAACTAAATGATTCGATAGGTATTACTACGATGTATCATTTATGAGCAATGAAGCATATAACTATTACTATTCTGCAAATAGCATTTCAATCCAATTTCGTGTTACATCAATTCCATCCGATCATAGTCTATTGAGCGTACAGTACATTAGTCGATGAATGTTGCTTTGCCAATACATACGTTATATGAAGTATAATGTATGTACAAAGGATAATCGAGAAATATATGGCCCTTGAGTATATTTAATGAAGCATAATCAAATATCGTGTCGTAATGCGGCAATTAAACAGCGCAACACGTTGAATAAATAATTAACAGAGACAGTGCGATGCAAAGAAAATTTATTTTACGTATAGGAATTCAATAATGGATGTAATTTCTTTTGCACGCCATTCGATCGAATGCTCTTAATTAGCAAGAATCCTTTATATCCGTTTATATCCGAAAACACGACTTTAAACAGTACCGATTTTATCGCTCGTTCGTTAATTATTCTTTTCTTTAGGGTCCGGTGGAGAATTCCGATGCTCTCGTGTACGCTCAATTAAAACAACATGCGCGAGTCGAACTAATACGAGCCATTAACACCGATGGAAGAAAATCCGATTTCCGCGAAGAGCAACGTCTGGACGACATGGCTATAGCACGACGAAAAGTCGGAAGCGAGTGAGTGCATTTAAGCGGAAAACGCGGATCGGGTTAATGGCAATATCTATACATATGCCGTTCCTGGCTTCGATCCATTTCTGTTTTCACCTCCATAACAATTCTTAATTAAAGAAACTGAGAATGCACTCCGTGTTGATGGTTGCGGCCATTGCAGATGACCATTAATTTGATTTGATGGAAATAATAATAGCGCTGATGGCAGTCCGTTGCGCAGTAAAAATAATTATAATAATAGTTTCTGCAGCCCGGTGACGAACCCGATAACGAATAGTGACACAAGCGCGACTTTTTTTTTTGAATTCTATGTCGCGCACGTTTCTATCGGCAGACCGTCGATTGAAAATCAAACCGCAATATCGCAGCTCGCGTATCCGATCGTCGAGGTTAAATTTGATGACGGAATTACTACTATTCACGGAAACGGTGCATTGATGCGTGCTATTGTTCCCTTTGTGACACCATCGGAACAGAATCAAACTATTAAATATTAAAGAAAATCGATACTCTTGCGCAGAGAGAGAGCGAGAGAGAGAGAGAGAGAGAGAGAAAACTAATTTAGGATACCACCCTCCCATCGGATAATTTGACGTGGGCGTGGAATGCACGATAAACTATGATAAACGCGCGCATGAACGTAACGGGCGATCAACTCCACGCTTTGTCAATGTTATATATCGCGATGAAATGGAATGCACTTCAGTTAAGTTTAACACATTAGACAGTACGCGACGCGAACTCGAAAAAGATAACGCCACTTACGTATGTTAGCCCGCTCGATCAGGTTGACGGGCACCTTGCGAGCACCGGAGGTACTCGGGGAACAATACACTTCCGGCGCGGTTGACAAAGACGCACGGCGCGTACACCGGAGGTTCGGCATTGACGGGAGGAAGGACGGAGAGAAGGACGTACGTTTGATTCCGTGTGGGATGGCGCAATACATCTCTCCTCGGTTTACCGGTCGCTCGCTGAGACGGAAGTGTATCGTGCCCGACGAAGCGGGCACATCCGGCTCGCAAGATTAATTGCCAATAAACCTCTATTACAGAGACCTCTTCCCGCACCGTCACTCTTCTCACGATATCGTGTCGTTTCCCGGTCAATCGCTTCGTACGCAACAGCGCCGATCGCCTCTACTTTTTAGACAGACCCTTTGATGAGAATAACGAGATAATCCGAATATTAGATTATTCAGTGTCCAGGCTTTTGCAAAAGAGAAAAAAAGGAACGTGCGAAAATACGACGATGTGAAAAATCATTGATCACGCAAAAGATAATTTATTATATAGAAACGATGTAACATAATTCAGAGAGACGCGCAATTTATTCCTCTCGGTTATAACGATTCACGACCGTCACGATTATTCACGCAATACGAGCTGTCTCGAAACAAAATGCGCTGTCTCGCAAGAAGATTGATAATTTATTATACCGCTATACGAAGCGTCTAAATTTAATCTACGTTCCGAGAGTTTGGATCATAAACACTTGTACGATAAAAGAAAATATACATAACATAAGTGCGCATTAGCAAAATGTGTTTCTATCGGCAGAGATATCTAGTTTTATTTTTAGACTAAAGCGTGTATTTGCATTTCAACTTAAGTGTTTTACATTTCAATTGACATAGTGTGAAAAACATTACTAACAAATTGTTACAGGTATGCATCAAGTGTTTTTAATTACATGATCCATGACTTCGCGCTTGGAAATTGCATTTATGCAAATGGGGTGACTATCTGAAAAATTTGACATAGAAAAATGATGCCAGTTCGCGTGCTTAGAAGCTGCGTGATTATGCATGCAATAAATCTCGCTTCGAAATCGCCAAGTGAATGCTTAGGAACACGTGCGAATCGATCGTAGCCTATCTTGCACCTCGGCCTGGTAATCGAGGGAAATTGCTTTCATCTGAATTCAAAAGCATGTACGGGGAGATCAAAGTTCTTACGTGCCGGCGATGACGAAACGAACGGACACGATGGTGCGAAGAACTTATCACGCGAGCGTCGATTAAAGTTTCCACTTTGCACCTGGTTTCATGAATTTCTCAACTATGATTGATCGTTTCGAAGCGCTTTGAAAATTGTCATCCTCCGTTCGGACACATTCTAAGCGAATGTTAATAACGGATGACAAAGTACATCTGATATGATAATACTGACGACTCATGGATAATTTTTATATTAATCCGAGATATAGTTTCTCCGCTTTTCGTATGTGAGATATGGATTCGCTGTGATTGACACAATGCGCGTAATTTGGAAGCCAACAATACATCTACCCCTACGTAAGAATACGGACGGAAAAGTTTATGAGCATCGACAGAATCGATATCCGCATATCACGAAGGTATAGAGGAAAAAGAGGGTGGCTGAATGAAAGAGAGGGTAAATTGATGGAACGCTCCGATTAAAAGCTAATGACATTGCGTTTCTACGCGAATGACGGCTTCAAAGGAAAGCTTTTTCTGAAGTTCGTCGACTTGACAAACGATCGTAAGACCAACAAGAAACGGTGTCTGGCGCGAACCATCTTAATGAAATGGTCTTAATTGAACCAATTGATTAATCTTTCGGCATTAAACATTTCCAACTTAATATGCTTTTATTAATAAACATGAAATGATATGGGAGATAACGTTAAATTTGCAAATAAAAAAAAGATTTGCAAATTAAGTAATTTGCAAATTAAAAATGCAAAGTATAAGAAATTTTTTAAATTATTCTTTTGCTCTTTTATGTAATATGCCGGTAAATTTATAGTTTATTCATTTGCTGCTCTTTTATATGTTTGGCAAATGAAAATAGAGAAGCGTCTCTGAATATTATTACTATATACTACTATTATCTATTACCAACTGGCGGACTATATGGTGGAGGTCTAGCTCTGAAAAGCGGATATTTGTTTGGGCGAGTCTATGGAAGTCCATGAAAGTCCACAAATCTGAGAATATCCTTCCTAGATTTATAGCGATCTCTGTAATACCCGCGATTTCCAAAAAGAGTGGACGTGCGGGAATATGTCACTCTCTGTGCGACCGTTTTCTCGGGGAAATCCTGCTCTTTCATACGGCGGTACGTGCGTCGCGCGTGACATATGCCACAAATTATTATTGTGACATTTCAGATCGCCCCTTATTTCTGCATCAGGAGCTCCCAATTCCCGTGTCTCGCGAAATCGTGATGCAGAAGCTTTCATCAATCATTTCAACTTCAACAAAATGAAAATATAGATGGCCGGCGGCGGCAAGAAAAATTATGCAGAAAAAGGACGGGCGTTCAGAGCTGAGATACATGATTGTCTTTGTTTTTTTTTTCTGAGAGTTACATTGCGTTTTTTTCTCTGACTATCCAAGAAATGGATATTAATTAGCAAATAGCAGTACAATATACGTGCTCAAGCACGAAATAACAAAGGGATAAATGTCGTTAATCGTGGAACATTTAGAACAATCGCTGCACAGAATGTAGATTTTTCTTGCGCCAAGGGAGCAATTAGGGACTCTCTCTATATTCAAATTTTAATGCCGCTCAGTACGTTTTGATGTACCATTTAGAGGGAACAGTGATTCATTAGAATACATTAAAAAGTCATATTACTGGCGGAATATATGTTATCAAAAATGGTTGGCAGAGAAAATTTATTTAATCCGCGATGATATATAACGATCGCGATGTAACAGCGCATACCGTTATAAATCTCCATCGTATTTCCATCGTAATTTGTGATGTCTCTCTTATCTTTACACACAGATAAATTCACGCTTTTGTATCAACCGGGTAATTTATTGTGAGAACCAGCTTAAGATCTCTTACATCTCGCGTCCTGTTGTTACTCATTCACTTTTCGACTACCCGGTGAATAAAGCCGATGCTGGGTGACGCCGCATCTGGTGCCGGGGACAATTAGAGGGACTCATGAGCCATCGGAATTAACACTTACAACGGCGCGAGCGAATATTTACCGGCGCATTATACGGCCCGTAGTGTGCGTGGGCTTGTTCGCGAGACAATAGACTTGCCGAGTAAGCCGTCCCGAGAAGCGCGACGATACACCGAGAATATCCTCGTTGAAGATCGCACAGACGCTTGTCGTGGAGATACTAGGGAAGGGTATTATATCGGTGATTATATCGGTGGATGCTGATAGTGAGAAAATGGAACCTCGATGTCAGCAACTGGAGGATACCACTCCAGGCCTCATTGACCGACCTCTTCACCTCACGCCAAGAGGACAATACCGATCGCGAGAACTTGCCTTCGTCGCCACAATCGAGCAACCAATTTTCTTCGGAAAAAGGCATTAAAGGCGACAAACTTGTTCGTCAACATCAAATGAATATGTTCTTAGAGCAGTCAAATCAGAATCAAACGGATATTATTAGCATATTAACAATTGTACTTTCGAATATGCTTGTTATTAATTTAAATACCTACAACTGTATGGTATTACATGATCTAATCACACTTGTTGTTAATTCCAGATTGTTGACTTTTTGCTACTTGGCAGCGCTGAATTGTTGGTTGCTCCTCTGTCCGGCTATACTTTCGCACGATTGGCAGATGGGATCTGTTCCTTTGGTTACATCTTTTACGGACACCAGAAATCTCGCCACCTGTATATTCTTCGGCGGTTGTCTGGTTCTCACGTACAAAGCCTTCACGGATTTCGAGGTAAATATATAAAATTTGATAATTGTAGATTATAGTTAAATTGTGTTAAAATCAAACGGAATATTTGCATATAAATTACTATGAGCAGTTCACAAATATTCCTCTAAGCGTTGGAAACATCGTTTACTATTCGCACTTTACAGTACAGTATCAAGTCACGCTTCAATGAGAGAAATTTACGGAGAAATTTTACGTGAATTCTTTTACTTTATTATAACGAATCGACGTAAAGTTATTCTTTTCAAGTGATCAGTATCGTAGATACTCGCCGACGTTATTGGTCACGTTACGAGATCATAAAGCGGAATAGCCACTAGTTATCGTCCGCGAAATGTCATCCCGCGGTTAAACGTTTCTGCCGCGGGCCGGGCGTAACACAAGAAAAACGTAGTACTCCTGTACCTCAATACCTGTCGGCTATAGTCCGACAATGATGAAATTGTGCTTGGGTCGAGAGTCATAAAAGAAGTTTCGTAGTACCTACATGACATAAGCTTGAAGTCAAACGATAAAAGCGTATCTCGTAAACCACTTCTGTCTTCTGCGTCTTTTGGATCAGCCGGGACGGTCGTTGAGCCTTCGGCATAATATGACCTCTTTAAGGTTCGCTATCTGTATGACGATGTCACTTTTCCTCAGAGGTCATATCTGTGCTTTTAATGTCACCTCACACGCTTGACTAGCCGCCGGCAGTCACCTAGCTTTTCGCAGGCACGAAGTGGAAACAGACGTTTTTTTCTCGAACGGGGTCATCCTTAAGACTCTTACGCACTATATCTGCACATTGCATTTATAAGAGAGAGAAGATTTTTTTACAAAAAAAAAAGTATGATTGCTTTCTATTCTGTAGTCTTTTGTGTACATCTGGTACAACTTATTGCTTTGCATAGTTAGGTTTCGCAACTTATTGTAGGTCTCCAACTTATATGTATTTGGCTTCTTCTTATCCCAACGTGAATATTAACATTTGCAATACTTTCCCTAAAGAAAACCAAGAAAATGAAGTTACATGTGTATTTTTATATAGGAAGTTTGTATTATATGTATATATTATATGGATAGTGGCTTTCCAAGATTTTGTTTAGTAGATTTGGGATACAATATGAGTCACATGTAATCACACATTAAATAAATTATTGTTGGTAAATTTCAAGATAATGATGCTTACTGTCACATACTAGAGCTATATTTTTAATAGTTATCGGTGGTGTGTGTCATACCTAACATGATGTTAAAATAACAATCTATTCTGTGAAAATAGAATTGCTAAAATAATTTCAATCGATAAATAATATATTATGTAGCACGTTTATTGTATATGTTTCTAACCACTTAGAGATAATCAGTGCAGAAGATCTGCTTATTCGCTGTTATTCTATATATTCTCTCGATTTGTCTCTCTGCATATTTTTTGTGTCTGCAAATGAATTAACCGACGATTTAATTTCAATGCATCATCTTCCTTAAGCTTAAGCTTGCTCCTTACGCTAATGCTGCTTCGTTATATGTAGAGCTTTCCTCAAAACATGTTATCATTGTTTCTAATTTTCATTTTTTTTTTCATCTTGGAAATTTGCATGCAATATTTTTCTTAAAATTTCTAATTTTTTAAATTATTTAAAAAATTTTCTTAGCTTTTTTGACTATGCGCCGAAACCTATGTTTTCGTAGTTAAATTTATTATTTATTCATATACAAATTAGACGATGGCAATAGTTTTGATGAATCTTGTTTATTTATGTTTTCGATATTATTTTGAAATATTGCATTTGCGAATATTACGGTATTTGTGGTAACTTTTAAATTTTCTTCTTTTATTAACGAACTTTTATTATTATTCTTATTTTCTTCTACTCGGTCTTTTACTTTACTGGAGAATATCGTTTCTATTGATTCTCGCTGAAGATTTTTATTGTGTCGCGTTTGTGCTTGCGCTTCTGTATATGAATTGGATAACGATGCTGCTGTTGTTACACCACTTTGTGCTGATGTTTCGTCTTTGATAATGCTGCACGTCTTTTACTGTCGTAGTTACATCTGTAACATTTGTAAAGTCACTTTTCGATACATTTCTATTCTCGTTTTTCATGTGCGCATCATAACAAGAATCAGACAGTGAATTCTTTTATATTAGCTTGTTTTGTCGTATACTTTATTATTGTTAAAAATCGCGAAATTTGTTGGCTTTTTTAAGCTTGCAATAATTTATTTTTTCCATTTGTGATTTTGCATAAAAATTATGTCACTAAATCTCGCATTAATTTATCTTGAAATTTGTTCCAAACTTTTCTAAAAGACATCGGCTGCGCTGACGTCGCGACGCTCGCAGTAACTTTCCAACTTCTTATAATCGCTAAGTAATATGTTCGTGCTGCACTTCTGTACATGAGCTGAATGACGTTATCTCTTCCATAACTCTTGACATGTATTTCGCATTTCGTGGAGTTAGTTTTTTCTGTCGACAACAACAAGCAAACAATTATCTTGTCTTCCTTTCGAACATTTAAATCATTCTGTGACATCTCTTTTTTCGCGTCACTTTTACATTGTCATTTTTTATATAATCAATCTTGTTATGATAGCTACAATAAGTTGTGTTGGTCAGATTTATTACTCTTTTTATGCTGGTTATCTTTCACGTTTTTTAGAAATAATTATTTCCAATTTTTCCAACACTTCAGCTTTATAAATAAATTTCTGTTTCTTCCAAATCGTCGTTAATACTAATTCTGTTCTTTCCGAACTTATGATATTTTGATATTAATACTTCGACACACTATACGATTATCAATATCGTTCATTTCTAATAGATATGTTATATTTATGACTTTCCTTTAGGGGTTCATAGGTTTCTTTCTGCTATTCATAATTTTCCCCGGGTCGTCGGGTGATGCGATCTTGAATAAATTATATTGAGGCTCATTGTTAATTGAAATTGTTTCTGCAGCATTTACGGTAACTTTTCTCTTAGATTTCAATTCTCATTTTGATTTTTTCGTCAGTGTTTTAACATTCATCAGATGTTTGGCTGAAGCAGCAGCAGTTGGACATTGGTATCAGCTAATACTGCGATGGACTTTGTATTTCCCTAGATACGTTTTTGAGTGCGCATGAAATAGCGATGAATGAGCTAACAGCAAATCGGCCAATGGATGACTTTTAATTCCACTGAAACCCATCTCAATCTCCGTTGACGTCGCATCATTATCAATTACAGAATGAGTCTTTCCTAGAACGCCAGAGTCGTTCTCAGTTTTCATTTTAACTGTGTCGATCCATCATCGACTGATGGCGACGTGGACACATTATTTGTATGGTTGCTCCCTTTTTCATCAGATAAACTCGACGAGAATGACGTCGCATTGTTGGCGGCAACACTCTGAACCACTCTGATCCCCCTCGAGTAATAATACTCGATATCAATGTTCACAGTTTTCCGCAAAGACACGCTCGTGGAAATTTTTGTTATTAATATGTTTCCCTCGTCGCTTTTTTTTTTAAATTTCTTCCATCGTTTCCAGATAGTAGAATATTGGATTTCATAATCGAGTTTAAATGTTCATTTCTGTTTCCATATTTTTTTCATGATGTAAATTAATCGATAAAAGAGTTGAAGCAGAAAATCTGCTAAATTCGTCTTTGTTTTGATCAGTGAATATTGTTGGTAATCTAGCAACAACTAGTAAGAAACGATATAGGTTTAGTTCATAGTTTAAGGCGCGCGGATATATCTAGTGTATTTTTAGTTTCGTTCTTTTTCTGTGCGGCGCGCTATGTGAGCTTCCTCTTCCGCGACTGTTCTTCTTCCGCTCTCTAGCTCGCGTTCGTCTATATATACGTTGAAACAATCGTCACGACGTCACGCTTATAAAGTCGTTAATTAATAAAGTATTATCAAGTGTGATCTCAACTGAGCCTATCTTTCTTTTATATACCACTGCGTTCAACAAATATGTATGTTCTCTACTTTTGTATCGATATTGTTGTCGAAGTTCTATTTTTCCAGCAAATTAGGTGCTGGTATTATTTTTTCGTCGTCTACATTGTAATCAATTTTGTCATGAATATCCATTGTTGAAATTTTCCTTTTCGATGCTTCATGTGACATTCATCTCTGCCTCTTCGCGCGTTCGAGTTCATTTTCGAATAATTTTTCGAAGTACAAACTTTTTCTCATATTTTTTTTCTTGTTCATATCATTCTACGACGTGAAAGACATGAATTGCACGAGCTTTAGAATCCGCGTCTGTCATTTTATGTGTTTCCATTTTGATATACCGTTTCCTGTCTCTTCATCTTCTTTCTTATTACACGAAAGTGCATATGCAGTGCATGTGCCTGTGAAGGTACATGTCGCAGTCCGGTGTTCTCTTCATCGTCGTGGGATAACGATCCGTGCGTGTCGTGCAATACTGTAGGTTTATGAAGCATTCCATTTGTCTTGTAAACATATACTTTTCTCTTGAGGTTACCTACATTTTATGTGCGATACATGTTTCTGATATTTCGATTTACGCAATAACTTTGTATACGAACATTCGGCATCCACAGTGTCGACCACTATGAAATCAGATGTGTATTAAATGTATGTTTTATTTCGTAGCGTAATATGCGGATAGTAATGTATCAGTTCGAATATTTGATACGGAAAAACACATGACGCTGCGATATATTTTCGGTTTCAAAACACCTCGTTATTTTTTGTACACTGTGATAGTCTGATAAAATGAATAAAAAAAATATCGGTATTGAATAAAGATTTTAAACTAGACGAAAACTACGTGCTAAAATAAAATCGCAGTTATCACACAAATTTTTATGCTGCATTGCTTGAGTCGCTTACTCTCGCTCGAGTCAATATTTTATAAATAGCAACCTGACAGTTTGAAGTTTCACACACACACACAATGACTGCTTTTCGAGTTTCTAGCGTTGCCCGTGCAGTCTTCGCTTAATTTAAGTGGCTGCCCGGATATATCATCTTTATGCGGATTTGGTCGCAAAAGTCTTAAAATGTTTTTTTTTTTTTTTTTTCATTGTTTATATGATTGAACATACATTTTGCTTACACTTTTATTATTTGATTTTTCACAATACAGACTAAATAAAATGAAATTCCAACAGAGGAAAAATGACATCATCAAAGTCTTAATCATTTTTTTTTATTTCTCAATAAAATATTGAAAACTGCTATTTATTGTCATTATAGTCGTGATACTTTCTATTCTTTGTAAATGTGGTGAGTGTTTTAAAGCATTGTTGTTTTAAAGCACGATTACGTACGATTTCGTTCATTAATTGATTATATTCATATATTGTACATCAAATTTCTTTAAAAAATTGTCGATACTCTGAAGTTTATCTTTCCAAAGTTAAGAGGTTATACAGATCGAGATATGATTTTAAATCATTACTCGTTATACATTTAAAACTTACGAGTGCATTTAATCATAATTTTACGAGTATGCGAGTTGCGTAAAAGCAACATAAACTTACTCAAGTATAACATAAACTTTAATCGAGTACACTCATCCGGTAAAGATGAAACTTATGTACACAACAGTTTGCTCGAAGAGATTTGGATGTAGTGGCGTTAGATTTAACGAGGATATAAACCCTATATTTATCAACGAATGTCTAAAATAAGATATCATATTTTTCTGTCTTTTTTAGCAACAAAGGCATCCACCTCTGGTTCTTGGTTGGATGTTTCTGGTGCTGCCGTTCCTACCTGCGTCCAATCTTGTCGTCACTGTCGGTTTTGTCGTGGCAGAACGGGTTTTATATACACCGAGGTAATTTTGTTAAAGTGCTATACTTAACAATACTAAAATTGCGATGTTTATTGCAACGAGTGACATGAATTCTTGATGTAATTTTACAGTGTTGGGTGGATTATTTTGATCGTCTACGGTATGCAGGTGAGCTGGGTCGCTGCACCACGACGGAGAAGTTGGATCACTACAGGCGTAGTTCTCCTGCTCGTTTTAGGATGTTTCAGAACGGTTCTTCGGAACAACGATTGGACATCTAGAGAAACTTTAATCAAGTACGTGATAACGGATTTATGTGTCACATGTTTTATTAATCGTTCGAGAAACTTTCTTGCTTTGCGAGGATAAAATCCTCGCGTTAATGACAAACATAAATAATCGTACTTACTGCACGCAATCTCATCTGAGCCTCGCGATTACGACAAAAATGATTTTGTCACGCGAGGATGCCGTAGACATTTACGGCGAGTGCCTAGTTCTGACTTAAACAAGGAGACTGGCATAATGCCAGTGGTATATACGTTCAAGAACTTGGTGCAGGCGCCGATTGCCTATGTATGGGGTCGCAAAACATAACTAACGTAGATATGGGATGACGAGGGTGGTACGGTCGTGTCGAGGTCGAGAGGATGGTCTCGTCTGACCTCAAATCGCCTTGTTTCAGAGCGGGACTGCGGTCTCTACCCTACAATGCCAAGATGCATTACAACTTCGCTAATTTCCTTAAAGACACGTCGCAACCGAACCTTGCGGTTCACCATTATCAGTTGGCTCTCTGGTAAGTGTGTTTCTCTTTCTCGCACCGTATATAAATTTTCTAGATGCATGTTAGAACAAAAGTGGTATTCATTTATTCGCGTGGGAACAACGATCAACATCATTACAAATATTTAAGTGCTTTGTGGTTTGTTGCTGATGTGTTAATTGAGAGATTGCACATTTGAAGGTATCGAATCACAGAATATTATATATTAGTAATTTAAAACAGAAAAGACACATTATTTTATGTATATATAAAGTATTACAACATATACATTTTCTGTGCTTCTTATGTTTTATACTTTAATAAGTAATTCTACTCTTAATAGATTAATTGAGATTAATTAATAAAAAGATTTCGTCAGATCGTCCGTTTATTTTTAAAGTTCTACCTTAATAAATGTTTCCGATCATGGGTATGAATTATTTTATTCGTTTTCTTTCTTTGATATGCTTTAAATATTACACATTACAAAATTGATTACATTTCGTTACCATCGATTTATCATTTTTCAATAAATATTTGTGTTGACAATTACCTAATACAAAATAACTAAATCGCACATATAAAAGTTTATATTAAAAAGTTTAATAATAAATAATATACACAAGTATGGAAGACATTATATCGATTTCGATATAATTGAAGCGATAAAATCCATCATTTATAAAATATCATAAATCTTATTGAATTGCTACATTAACACTGCAATATGCGAGAGTAACATTTCATAAAAATATTATACGTAACTAGGTTATATTTACTTCAAGCATCAGATTTTAAAAGATTAACAAAAATAAATGTATCAATCATCATTTATAACAACATACTAACTCGCCCCAAAATTAAATAATTCAAGTATAGAAGGCTCTTAAATCCGATAAATTGTATTTCACGTAGCTGTAGCCAGTTACACGGCTATCGTATATCTTCTCGAAATGGAGTGAAAATTGGAAATATTTTTAGGATTAGAGATTTTATTGATATACATAAATAATATCAGAAACATGAAAAATATTTGAAATGTAACATATCTAGCATAGTTCACGTTTCAAATATTTCCAATAACAGTAACATATATATTGAGCTGTCACTGTTAAAATGTATTTGCACAAGAAAAATGTTCTGATCGCAAATGTAATTTACTAAAATAAGCAGAATTATGTGAAAAATGTCTTTGAACATTGGCGCTAAACTTGTCTGGTGGTTGTACAAACAGCGGGCCAGATAATCGTCAATTCGCAGTTGTAGTTGCTTCGTGTTATGCGATGAATCAAATTATATACTTTTGAGAATAATTTTTTGCATCAATAATTTATAAACAACCATTTGGTAAACTGCGTACTTCTAGTACATGTCTGGTGGCATATGTTTCTGAACAATATGTATCTATTGTTACAGCTGTTTGAGATATTCTGTTACAAAATTACTTCAAATTTTTCTATTATTGCATAATTGTGATTTCTATTGCGATTAATCGCTCTAAAAAGAGTTTGTAATTATCAATCAAAATTCTATAGAAAATTTCCCGTTTATTCTATTTTATACTTACGTATCAATTTGGATAAAAATAATGGATGAATAGAGATCAAACACAAATTCATGAATATGAATGTTGTTTTATAAAAGAACGTGTCGTTACGGTACACATACGCTTGTGTCCAGCACGGTTTTTTAACTTTTATAGAGAATATCACGATGAAAGGGGAGAAAAAGTAATTGAGAAGATTTATTTATAAATTTCAGCATTATTGAGGAATTTTAATCACCTTTCAGCTTCGTACCTTCTGTAACTTTGTAATAATTCTTTCATCTTTGGGATATATATATAGACGGTGGTAAATTAATGCATAAACTCGGCGGCACAATATAATTGCAAATTCATGATTTGCATTTTTTTAACCAACTCGCCAAATGCTTGTTTTCTACCTTAGGTTTTCATAATTTCCATAGGATAATGTTATCACAGAAATCTTTTAAAATAATCACATTTATATTTGTATTGTTTTATTATCTTGTCTTTATTTTCACTTCTTTGCCATTATGATCTATTTTCATTTGGTTATATATTCCTTCGTGCGTGCGACAGAACAGACAGAATATCATACAAGGGTAGGCAACATAATACAATCTTATTACGACATGCAGACTCTTTTCTCTGCTTCTCAACTACCCTTTTCCCCTATCGCGTTTCTCGTGCATAGCGCGAGCAGGGTTTGCGGCAAACCGACAAAAGTGCATTAATTAGCCGTAGCTCGACTGCGCTCGAGATGAAGTGGTAACCAGTCGTTCGTTTTTTTAAATTTTGTTTCTTCCTTCTCTCTCTCTCTCTCTCTCTCTCTCTCTCTCGTTCTCTGCCTCTCCATGTCTGTTCCTATGTTCCTGCCTGCGCATTTTTGTCCTACGTGTATTTCGTGAATTTTGTTATCCCGTCCAGCACAAGAAACGCTCAAGGGTCAACGCGACGCAACAAATAATCGTCTGTTGGAAAAATAAACGCATTCTCGTTTCAAACTTCTGTGGCGTGTACTTTTGCGATGTGTCATGCGATTCATCATCGGGCAATCGTCTGCGGTGTACCGATAAATCGGGTCGCCGTTCCTCTGTATACACGTTACCATGCGCGAGCGCTACGTGCATTTCGCAACGTATCGCGCTTGGATTGTTTCATCGTAATATCAGATTATTTGTCTACGCGAATGCAATCAGTCCGGTAAACATATCGAGGAAATGGTGATGGGGCGCGAGAAAGAAAAATACCGAGGATAGATGAGGAGGAAAGGGAAGAGAGAGAATTGGTTGGCGTGACAGCAGCTGCAGCCGGATGAAAATTGCATTTCGGCGCGGTACACCCGCGCTCGTCCAGTTCGCTCACTTGTAGATCTCATTTCCTACGCTGAGCTTTCTAACCGTTCTGTGCAGTACGCACTTCTTTTTTTCTCTTCCTCTCTCTCTCTTTTTCTTTCTCTCTTTCTCTTTCTATTCTGGCCCCTCTTTTCCGCCACTTTTCGTTACCATCGCTGCATCGCGCTTTACGGATCGACTGATATTGGCTCTGAAAAATCGAACTTTCAACTAACTGGCAATTTCCTCCGTTTGTTTTGTGCGCCAAATCATCGCATCGTTCGCTATTTTAGCCGACGCATAACGTGGCGTTGAATCGTAGATTGGCGAAAGACTGCCTTCCTCTCTTTTACCTCGTGCTCGAAATAACATTTTACGGTCGTATCGCCTAACGTGCGATTCCATAAAACTCCGCTCGAGAATAATGGCTCGATCCTCCTCGTACATCTCGCGTTTCCACCATCTCGCTGCGTCCCGTTCATTGCCTGCAACATTCCGCTTTAGTTTTGATCCTCGCTCGACGAATTAGTTTTCGATCTGTCGTACGAAATTTCCCCGAGGAGATCCACGATGAAGTTTCTGCTCCCCCCGGAATATCGCGTCGAGTAAGTAATTTAAAGTAGCCTGAGATTGACCTGGTCCGTGCACGAGTAATAATTGAGCGTCACCGGAAGAACATAGAGTTCTCTTGAGGTATTCACTCCAAGGTCCCTAGCTCCCCATCTTTCTTTCCTTCTCTCTCTCTCTCTCTCTCTCTCTCTCTCTCTCTCTCTCTCTCTGTAGCGCTTATTGCATTTGTGAAAAGAAAGGCGCGAGGTGTCTTGAGAATTATGACCGAAGGATAAAGCGAAAAGCGGTATGAAATGAGAAAGAAGAGGCGAGCATACTCGGTCGATGGAACGTCATAGAATCGAGGTAAGACGCGACTTTTCTGTTTGCTTTTCATTCGCCGGGAAAAGCAGACCGAATCGTGAAAACGCATTCCTTCGCTCTCTTTCATTCGTCTCTCTTTTCTCTCTTTCCGATTATTTTGGTACATGTCACGTTACTCTCTCAACAGTCCTTTTCTTGGTCAATAGCCACGAAACGTTAGAACTTCATGATTTAATTCTTGCTTTCTTTATATTAACAGATCTCTTTTATTGTACCAATTTTGCGTGTATCTTTGTGTGTGTGTGTGTGTGTGTAAAAACATAATCGCTTTTTAGTCTTTTAATCTTTTAATCTTCTGTTTTAATAATAATGTATGTGCGTGCACGTCTATAATTGAAAATATATTCCTTTTGTATGAAAAAAGAACTTTGATTAAATTAATCATGCGAATAAATAAATCTTTCCAAATATTCTCACCCTTTAAACCTTAAAAAAATTTATTGTTTTGCGTAGAAATAGAAGAAAGAACTTAGTTAAATAAGCAGCGTGGAAATTTGGCTGTCTAAAAAGTACATCAGCTTTAAAAATTTTCGGTTATAGTCGATATCATTATTTATGATTTGTGGCAAAACCAGCATCGCGATACGCGCCATTTTCAGATGATGCATTGTTGCTGGATCGTAGATACCGGCCGTGGTCGTCGTGGATGAGATATATAAACCATCAGAATTTTACACGGACATTATACAGCCGTATATTTACGATAATGCATTATTTGATTGCAGTTTTACGACGCCGTGCTTTTACTATTATTCAGCCCAAAGCATAAAACCACGCTCAGTGTGTGCAGGTCCTGTTTCTCGCAGTAAATCAAGTGCGAAGGAAATCCCTTGAATACGCTGATCTGCAATAAAAATTCTCGGGACAATCGCTCGTAGAAGGAAACATTCAGAAACGAGTCATGGCTATACGACGATGCTTTGCCTGAATAATATCGACGGTCTAACAGTAATTTACTGCGTATTGCTCCCCGAGTGTATTTTGCAAGAGCCATCCGCAATACAAAGCTATTCAATTAATACAAATGACTTTTTACACTCGGTTTATCTTTTTATCTAAATGAGAGCTCTCGCATTGACATTTAATCGTTTTATACTGATCTTCCATAATGTTAACGACTTTTTTTTTTATATAAATGGAAAAATATAAATGGAAAATACTAGAGTAATTAAAAAGTTCATTGTGTATATTCATTGCACAATATACTCATTAGTTCAAAAAGTAAAGCGGAACTCTCTTGCGCTCAGTACAAAAATAATGGAATAAAGCTACCATAATTCAGTTTGCATAAGACGCGGTTGCGTTGCGTAAGACTGTAATAGCTATACGAGAAACTTTGTATAGTTGTTTAGTAGCGTTCGCTGTATCCTAAGTATTGCGATTTTAATAATGCTCTACGGATGAAGCTCGTGCGTATTTATGATGTTCAGCTAAAATAGTAATATTATATCTTAAGGCTCATAAAAGTATTCTATGCTCTTGACTGTGACTGTTATTACGTCATTATTATAGAGACTATTACGCAAAGTGTTATCGAAATGTTACATTATTACCTTTTTGACATATATGTATATTATACGTATAATTATCTTGCTCGTGCGAAACTTAGCACTATCTATCAGATCGATCAAAACGTATTGAGCTAACGTGAAATGTTCATGTATACAATGAACCCGCAGTGTGGAGGGTGCTATGAAAAGGGAAGCCGTGCGGTCAATTTATCCAGCAACGTTTCCGACGTACGAGCAATGCGAGCCTATAGTTTGCTCATCGATTCTTCGCAGTGCAGCGATATGTTCCGTCATTGTTTCACGTTCGTAAAGAGATATTTATAGCAATGCCCTAGCAACAGTTTAGAATTATACTAGATTTTATTAGAATTCTAATTATATTAGAACTTTCTCGCCGCGCGAGCCCGCGCTGTTTGGTTGTGCCAGCAAGATTATTAAGAAATATAGAGTTGGCTCAACAAATCGCATTCGTTTCACTCAAAAGAACGAACTTTATTTGATCCAACATCTACACACATTTGTATGAAATAAATCATGTCAACTATATCGCCGAGTTGACACAAATATGAATGATAAAGTAAATTAGCAATACCAACAAAACATTCATTTATATTAAATATAATTCGTTTGCTTTTGAAATAAATATTTTAGAAAAGTGTCAACCAAATATATTTAATTGGCATAAAGAAACCTTTTTCTCAGAATTGAATTATATATTTTGTCTTAAAATAAATTAATTATTAATTGTTTTTCTGTAGCAACGTTAAAATGAAACTTTATTATTTCTGTCATTATTTTTATCGGGTGATTTTTAAGTTTGCGAAATTGTAGCAAATTTAAGAAAAGCTTATCTCTTGTTTACGAAGATATTGATATCTATTTCATACATTTGTCTTCTTTCTTTTATCGTATACTTTTTTGGTAGCAAAAAGAACTCCGTCATGTCAGACGTATTAAATAAATGTTAGACAGTACTCTCTGTACAGTTCATATACTTGGCAATTTCAACTTCCGGGAAATGATGCTGTATGGGAAGGCAGTCGGCGAGGAAGGATCTATCTGGGGAACATAGTCTACTACACTTTATCTCCTTCTTATAAATGAAACAGGTTATTTATTATCCAATAAAGAGACACTCCTGGCACGCGGCACCCCGCTGGGTACTTTACGGGGATGGCAACCCCTGACGTGTAAATATCGAGGTTTCTCTGCGTCCCTCTCCGGAGACCACTGTACGGCGTTCCATCTTTTACACTAGTTTTCGACAGCACATATTCCATGCGTCGCATGAGAGAATCTCGAGTTGAAAGAAAGAAAAGAAGTCCTTGGTGGCCAATTATTTTCCGATTAATTATTTTAACATTTTAATCTCACGATTCTGCTATCATCCAACAATTATGGTCCAATACTTAGTGCATGATTAATAACTTGCTATCCATTATGCAAGTTGTTTAGCGTGCTGATTTAGCTTGTTAAAAAATAAAAGTACTTAATCTTTTTATGGTATTATAAAAAGCGACATTTTATATGATATTTTACGTACATGTATATATTGTATATATATATGACAATTTCATTTGTACTTTATTTTTACTGGTAATTTATTCTACATTTTTTTATCCCGGACAAGTCACTTGTATATAATGTAAGGTTTATATTAAATTTCTATTTTTTTATAAGTTTTGTATTGATCATATCTTCCGGATAGATTGCCAGAAGGGTACGTTTTTATGTGTGCGACACAAATGAAAAATTGTTGCGCAGCTAAGCCATTCGACAAAATGGCCTTCATTAAAACTTTGTACAGCTTTATGGAGGCGACTAGCCCGAGGTTGTTTTGCACGGGATAGTGAGCATGTTGTGTCGAGACCGGGCAACGAAGCGAGTTGATATAGCCTATGTAGATTACGAGATATGAAAATCCGGGATTATCAAACGCTTTGCCTGCCAAGCATGAAAGACGTGACAATTTAATCACATGCGCTTCAAAAAGATTTGTAAAGCAACCTTGCTATATATACGCAAAGTATGTTCTCTTCAACTTTCTTCGAGCCATGATTTTCAAGGAACACATCCAGTGGCATATGCTCGCATATTCTCGCACACACGCGAAAACTTTTAACGAAGTTTGCAAAACAGCTGATTGATTTTCTCTTAACTCGATCTCGAGTTAAGTTTATCCTCAGAAACGTGCGACGCATCTCGAATGTCGCTTCAGAGATTGACCGGAAAGAGCATGATAATAATTTCTTTCTCTTATTTTTTGACAGATAATTAAAATAGTAAAACTGATATGTAATTGGAGATACAAACAATGTAAATGGAGATGTAGGTTAAAAGTTTTCTAGCTAATTTTAAAGCGCATTTGTTGTCCATAGAAATAAATAAAAATTCGACATATATTTCAACTGGGATAGAAAATTAAATCAAGAGAAAATGGAGATATTTTTACAAAATTTGAAATTCAAAAGAAAGTTATCGAGCGTGAAAAATAGTTCTCTCGCAGATTAATGACTGCGGTTCTTCGCAACCGTGTCATTCGGGACTTGCGCTTGAAGAACATGCAGATCATCTCCTTGGGAGTGATTTGTTTCGTTACGGATACTTCGCTCTTCTCACTTCCTAATTGATCCTATTAAAACGTCTTCCAAACAAGTTAGATCACGCACCGACGCTTTTCACGGGATATTCACTTCGGCTAAACGGCAACTTCCGTCAATTCTTCACGAAAGAATTCTCGTCGTATTCGACAGGACAATGCTTTTCACCGAGCCGTGCCGAGTTCTAGCAACTTCTGAATCCGTCGCGATCCTCCGAATTTTCTTGGAGGAAAGCATGCAAGCTCCCTACTACTCGGATAGACTTCCCCGTCGTTCTCCAATGCCTTGTATTCTCACTCCCCAGATACTCTCTTAGTATTTTCACGGATTGTGACTTATCCTCGACGGAAGCAACGCATACCTTATTCTACGCAATCCTCTTTCCTGGAAGTAGAGAAGCCAAGGTACAAGGCATATCTGCATCTTAAGGCGGAAGGAATTCTGGAAAATTTTATAACTACAACCAAGGTCGCGTCGTAGCTCACGACGAAAAATTTCCATCTCATCGATACTGTATCTCGATGAAGAATTTCGAGAAATGGCAAAATTATGTGTCACGCAATTTCCTATTGAATGTATCTTATCGAATTTTATAAAGTATCATTCAAGAGCAATTACATCACCAAATTGACCAAATTGACATATAAAAATAGACTCTCGCAAAATATATATATATATATATATATATATATATATATATATGTATATAAAATTGACCAAATTATCTTTTTTTATCATGTTATCAGACTAGCGTTGGATTTCCTCCGTTGGATTTTTATCCGCTTTTCTCATTCCGCTGTGTAACTCTTACACGAATCCTATCTCCGTATTTTTCTTCGCCCTTGACGGTCCCTTACTGAGCTCTCAGAAGTAACCCCCCGCCGGGCCGTTATACCGCTACGAAACATCCAACCTTGGATCTTGCTTGGTGGATATCTTCCTCCTCTAATATTTTCCGATACAGTTACATCTTGATGTTGAGCCAAAGTCGCGCGCAATATGTAATATATCCAATTTCTAGTTCTCTCTAGTCGATCCGATCAATTTCATTTAATGTCTCGCTATTAGAATATCTTAAAACTCTTAAAAGAATACTATTTGATCGCGATACATATTTATCTATATATACATATGAGAATATTTAAAAATCGAAGTTATATGTTTTAACGACAAATATTGGAAACCAATCTGACAATGAGAGCAAGAATCTGTGTATTTAAACGTACTATAGTACTTTAAAGTACTAAAGTACTTTCTCTGTAGATATGTTTTTTTTTTTTCATTTTTTTCCAATTTTAGATAATTGAAAGAACTAAAAGCAGCTTGAGATTGAAACTTATTATAATATAAATTAACAAGATCTTTAATAATTGTAGCTATTAAACGAGAATGTTGACTAATTATCTGCCGGATAGTATTTCTAGCAAACATTTTAAAAATGCATTCGGTGACGATTCGTAGCCGGAAATACTATTCCATTAGAATGACGAACGCCATCAAAGGCTAATGGATTCGGCCATGGGTAATTCCGATCCATTATCTCGCTTGTAGAGCCTCCGTCGCGCGGTTTGTTCAATTTATTCTTTTGTTTTCTTTCACGTTCTGTTTTTTTAGCTAGCTCACTCTTCTCTTCTACCATTCTTCTCCCTTGATTCTCCAATTGTTCGTGATCTATGATTCATTTAAGTAATTCCACGCACCGCGACCGGTTTGCATGGCTGCCGTAAAATCTTCAGTAATGTTTGAAATAACGGAGAAACAATTAATATTATTATAATTGTTACTTACTATACGATGAAGTAAGTAAATTAAAGATATAGTCAGATTTTTGCAAAAGTAAAATTATTTTCAAGAAATATTAATCGTTATTATTTTCGGCCACATGAAATTTTACGAGAATTAATTATGTAATAATCAGGGATTAAATATTATAAAAGAATAACTTTGTAAATGGCATTTTCTCTAATCGATTGTGTAACTTTTGTTTGTTCTAGGCTCTGGCCAGGGTACGCCAGTGCGCATAATAATCTTGGAACCCTCACGATAGATGATCAAGCGGAATATCATTTTCTAGCAGCTATTAACGCTCAACCTGGTCACGTAAATGCTCATTATAATCTCGGACGATTGTACAGGTCAGTGAATGATAAACATGTTCTCTCCGAGATAAGTAACATTGCGGATTATCAATTACTAATATGATTAATCAATTGGTCTACCCGTCGAAACTCATTGAGTTGCATTATGCTCAATTAATTATTAGGAACCGTTGGTCGTTTTTACGCAATAAAAGTATCTCTCTATCTCCTAGTTCACCGTTATATCAACGAGTTATCGACCCAGCGCGAGCCGCGTTTCCGACAGTAAATTTAGCATGAGCTGTAATTCTGGTGGCATGGTTAAAATTAAAGTTTAATTAACGTCTTCCTACTTGATAAATTAAAATTTAATTAAGGACTGAAATGGGACATACGCGGCCATCAGCCGATGCGTGCATGCAACAATTTTCCGTTTATTATGCGTAAATCGTGAAAACAAGCGATCTCATTTATTTCTCTTCCTCTTTCTGTTGAGGAATTTTATTTGAAGCCTGGCACACATCCGATGAAATATTTATGCAACGACTAATTAAATAATGGATTTCCTATTAAATCATGGGTTTGCTGTTATTTACATATATTGTATATTTTTTAAAAATATCTCTTTTTTATCTTTGGTTACATTAACAACAAAAATCATAAAAACGTAAATTGTTTTTTTCCTATCAAGGGATCTCTTTTCAGAAATATTATATATAACAAAAAAATAAGACTTTTGATAAAGAGACTTATCTTATCCTCTATAATATATAGTTCAATATTTAAGTTAATTCAATATTTTGTCATAATCATCAGCTAAGACGGTTTTCGACGCAAATCTTATATAAACGTAGCATATTAATGTAACATTTATGTAATATAATATTATTATTACATATGAGAAATAACAATACGTTTTAGCTTAGTCCGTTTTTATTATAATTTTGATACAACGTAACGCGCGCGTATTTATGTTATATAATATAATTGGTTTTATATAATGTATACATTAATGTATATATTTGCACAATGAACGAATTATACAATAGCTCAAATATGTAGAATGTGACGCTGCATGTATACACATATGTTACGCATGAGAAATCGTGCACATACGAGGTGCGCTATAATAAGGTGACTATCTTTGAGACAAAGTGACTGTATATGCGCGTAGACCATGAGGCGCACGCCTTCGTTCCGTTTCCGTTTTGATTACAGAGATGTGCATTATCATATCGCGAATGTATTATTCACGTTGTTCATGTTATTTATAAGAAAATGCAGACAAATACAGAAAAATTTATATTACTCTTGAACATGTTCGGGATTTCGCTTTATTTTTTTATTTTTTATTTCTCAAATATCGTTAACGTGATATTATATTGTTGCGCCAGATGTCTCACTTCCGCGCACTCGCACACTCGCGCCGCGTTCGCGCACTTTCGAACTCGCGTTAAACATGGAGAATATACGTTTTTAAGAAAGAACTCGTTTATTCAGTAGCTTTACAGAATCTCCACGACACATCCGTTCGATTTCAGAGCTCGGAGACAAATCTCTCTCGCACTTGTTGATAAACAGCCGTTCGTTGCTAGGGAGCGCGCTACGCGACTTCTTCAGCCCGGATCTCTATAGTCTCAGCTCGGGCGCAACAATATAGAACAACAGTTTCTAACCCTTTTTGTCTCTGATACGCATATTAAAAGAAGAAAAAAAAACTGAAAAGAATTAGAAACAAAAGAGCTAAAATACAATGTAATATAAACATACATGTAATTATCTATTTTAAAAATATAGCTTTATTGTGCGCACAAGCACTTATTTTTGTAAAGATTTACTTTTTTATTTCAAAACTTTTGCACATTATGTGACACATAAAACATTCTCGCGATCCATAGTTGAGTCACGCAGAGATTAGCAAATATAATGGCGTTGGGTATATCTATATATATAAAAATGAATGTATGTATGTGTATGTCCTTTATGCATTTACTACAGTTTTCAACCGAATCTCAAAAAATTATATATAAAAACAGGGAGGGAAGGAAAGAGGGGGGGAGAGAGAGAGAGAGAGAGAGAGAGAGAGAGAGAGAGAGAGAGAGAGAGAGAGAGAGAGAGACTATTTGCGTGTTTTACTACATATGTCCTCCGGGGCGAAGCCCGGGTAACCAGCTAGTAATATATAAGACAAAGTGAAAGAACTTGCTTTTGAAATATTTTGAGTTAACTTAAGATATATCCTATACGTATATTTATCTAGACGGATGTGAGTTCACAGAAATGCTCTATCATCGATTAATTTTTTTCCTTCCCGTCGATTAAGACGTCGATAGAGCGATATTGGTAAAAAGCATCGCTCAAGCTATGGGCGTAAACAGTAAAAACGGCATTGTCGATCGGCATTATTGGCGTCGCCATTCTCTGACAATTACCGAGTCTTTTGTCGGGCGTAAAGTCGATTACATGAAAGCGCACGACTATAATTCAACCGGACGCGTTCGCGAAATTGCCGTTCAATTTGTACGGGAACGCGGAACCTTGTCCGCTAGGTCTTTTCAACGTTGGGCCTTTTCCAGTCTATCAACCTACTTTAAAATATCTAGCATTTTCATCGAACGATAAACCAATCCAAGCAAGAATTAAATATCCATGATATGAGTGAAACATATTGGCCATACGGAATCGCTATTGAGTGATAATTAAATAATATTACTTGACCAATATGTATGGAATGTATAATTGACGCTAATTAGAATTCAATTGTTCGTTACTAGTTAAGAATAATAAATGATAATCCTCCAATTGTGTTACATCACTTCACTCGTTTATTATGTTCCATGTTCTGACTATAATACCGTTCACGTGTCCAATACACTAAAAATAGTGGTGCAATCTGTTCAAAGATATCACTTATTTGGTTCTATATGTATAAGATACAATTATAAATCCATTAAAAAAGAATCAAATTGGTTAAATATATATAATAATTTGTGTATTGAAAGTTGCCTATATTACAATATATACTAATATTTTTGTGATGTCTATATATATAAAATATTTCACGTTTGTAAAATTTTGTTTTTAGAAGAACAAATCGAACTGAACAGTGCATCGAGATGCTAAGAAGATGCGTGTCGTTGGATCCGGCATATGCGCCGGCATTTAGAGTTCTAGCGAGAATCGCTACCGGTCCTGCAACAGGCGAGCTCCTGAGGCACGTAATTCACCTTCAGCCACGAAACCCGGACGCTCTCGCTGAGTATGCTTACTGGTTGTACAAGAATGGTGAGTTGCCGCTAAATGAAATAAACTCAGAATAGCAAGCAGATCTTCAAATATCGGATAGGAGAAGCACTACTTGTCGGTGAAAATAGAACCAACTCGTCGGCGTTACCAATTACCAAGCAGTTCGCATGATCGCGATCCTAAATTTACACTCGCGGCAAATTTGCTTCGTGTTCTCTTTCAGGCAAATGGTTGCCCTCGCTCCGCTACTATTTCAAAGCGATGGAGATCTTCCCGTCGCACAAACCATCGCTTATTGGTACGCTCAGGATTTTGAGGTTGCGAGGTCAGTGGTCCAGAGTACACCAGCTCATCATCAGGTGAGCATTTGCATTGTATATATGCATGCGTATGCATCGCTGAACATATAAAGTTACCGTTGCGAACTGGGAAATGGTCGAAACTTTCCCAGAAAAAGCATACTCTCTAAGGTTATCATAAGAATAGCATCACGCGTGCTGTTTTCGTCTAATCATTCGCGCAAAAACGAACAAACGGAAGCGTCGTATCAAACCCATTTCCCCGGATTACTTAAAATAGCATCAAATCTACATTCCGGAGAATATCGCCGCAGCTTGGATTGCACAACGTATAATGTCTGAATTCGTAATTTCCTCGACACCAGCGCGAGATCGTGTACAAACACCGGGCTCTTCCGCGTGTTACGAATTCTGTGCATGCGGGGAAGCGTAGCTCCGTCGCGCGGAAATCCTTTCAATTTCAGATGGGCTTTGCAGCGCTGCGAATCGAGCGGCGGGCTTATTCGCGCGACAAGTACTCGGTACGTTAGCGCGCACGTCAATTCGCAATCAATGGACGAATTCAATTTTTTCCGTCGATCTCTTCGGGCTCGATCTTCGTTCCGCCGGTTCCGCCCGGGTTGATTAAAAATTCCACACGATTTTCGTATTTCACGCGAAATATATCGAAGAATAAAATAAAAAAATTTTTTTTAAATAACAAAAGAAAAAAAAAAGAAAAATGAAAACAGATTCGATACTGCCTCGCGAGTTGATGCGATCGTTCTGTCTCAACGGCCGAGTTTGCTATCGGCCGTTTACGCACGCGGCACATCTACGTATACACACGTAGATTATACGATAACGGGCGCACAAGCGGCTGGCCCCCGTGTTTTCGCTGCGACTGCCGTCGCCCCGTCGCCCATTTTTCCACCCTCGCACTGTAATCCTCCCGCGTCCCGTTGTGTGTGCAAATAGCGCCTATAAAACACGCACGGTAAATTTGCCAGCGACGATTCGCGCTGTTTTTGTAGGTGGTGTTCTCTCTCCCTCTCTCCTTCTCCCCCCCCTCTCTCTCTCTCTCTCTCTCTCTCTCTTCTCTCTTTCATTCTCTGTTTCGACGGGCTTGCCAACAACGAAGAGCCGCGACGGTGAGCGGCGAATCGTCGCCCGAACCCCCGAACGTATACGAATTTTGCAGAGCCAGAGATAGGCACGTAGGCGTGGCTCGGAGGATATAGGAGCAACGGGGCGAAAGAGGTTAAATTTTGGAGAAACAACGCTTGGAAAGAGGCGCCGGCGGACAGGCGGTCGAGCAGCGAACCATTCTCTCTCTTTTCCTCTCTGTGTTGCTACCACACGCGAAATTTCAATATGCATCGTTTGACAGATGTGGCGCATCGCATCGCTCAGATTTTAAATGCAAATATAAATCTGCCCGCAGTTCGTAACAGATTGGTGGAGTAAAGTATATAGTCGTGTATAGTGACTGAAGGAAAATATAAAGAGACTTATTAGACTATCTACTTTATTTTATACGAGATTTAGCTAATTGTTACTTTATACGAGATCTACGTAAATATGCAATAACAGCTAATTACTTTGCTACGTGTTGTATTTATATTTATTTAAATTTTGCACACAGTGTGTGTGTGTGTGTGAGTTAGATTTTTTACATATAAACTTGCCAATGTCAATAATAAAAATAACGTAATATAATAGTTTAAAAAATAGTTAAAAAAATAATTTCAATATTAAAATAATATAATTTCAATATAATTTCTTCATACAGGAATAGAATCATATTATATTTAATTAATATCCTTACAGTTTACGTTATTTTTTAGAGAAGAACAACTTATTACTATATATTTCTATTTGTAAATGTATATATATACGAAACCACTGCCAAGGGAACGGACTTGGAAAAATTAGCGGGGAAAGAAGACCCTGTTGAGCTTGACTCTAGTCTGGCACTGTAAGGAGACATGAGAGGTGTAGCATAAGTGGGAGATGGCAACATCGCCGATGAAATACCACTACTTTCATCGTTTCCTTACTTACTCGGTTAGGCGGAGCGCGTGCCCCGAGGGCTTCGTGCCCCGGCGGTCACGGTGTTCTAGAGCCAAGCGTGTCAGAGCGCGGCGTGATAAAATATAACATATATATATATATATATATATATATATAACTATCATAATTTAATGAGTTATATTTTATCACAGCATTGATTAATTCACCATGCATTTCATGGACATACATGTGTCTTTAACTTAGGTATTATTCCCAATAAATATATGAAATATACACTAATTGTAAGAAAAACATGAAATTCACGTTTGCTATTCGATGGTGCAATCACGACGGTACAATAAGTCTGCAATTGTACGAAAATTATAGCATTCGGAATATTCTTGTCTATTAGTAAACATGCGAGACAAAGTTTGAAAGGTATTGTTCAATTCGACGCGACACCCGCAAACGGTAGTACAGCCTTGTTTAATTATATTATTTCGAATTGCATTGTCGCGTCAACGGAAAACGTGCCGCGAACTTTTTATAGCGCGAGGGTGCTTCACGTTTCATTTATTTCCACTTTCCATTCCGTACGCGATGGTCGGATTAATTTCTCATAAATCGCTTGCGGTTTTCGTTGATTGGGTCACGGTTTCATTTGTGCCTCGCTCCGGGACACGCCGTTTCCGATCTGAAGTAATTAAGTGTCGTGATCGGCACGTAGTTCGATATTGAATATCTCGTCCACGTCCGCTTTTATGGACGTACAATATGATATTGACATTGTCGAGGAAACCACCGACTGAACGCGTGACATATTACGATACCATTTTGGGAAAGTTGCGCTCTTTCTCTCTCTTTCTCTCTCTTTCTCTCTCTTTCTCTCTCTCTCTCTCTCTCTCTCTCTCTCTCTCTCTCTCTCTCTTTCTTTCTGAAGTAGAAATAAATGATAATATATCTTTTATACTTCATAAAAAATTTACAAGACTTATATATATATATATAAGTCTTGTAAATTTTTTAAATATACTTAATAGGTGAACAGTTGATCACATACATACATACAAATACTTATACAGCAAAAGATATTTAAATGTAGATATTTTTTAGCCGTAGAATTATAAAATACTAAAATTTTTTCAGATGGCACACGCTCTTTTCATTTATATAGAACATAATATTTTGTTTCATTTTAATAAAATTATTTGCAAAAATTAAATAAAACATATGCAAAATATAATAAAAGTTATATAATTTTCATACAATTTATGGAAAAAGTAAGATTGAAAAAATGTTATCTTGGTTTTTATGAAATATGCTATATTTTGTTCGATAAGTCATCGAGATGGACCATAGTTTTCTACAGAGATAAAATCTCATAGTCTGCGGACGCAATTTTCTCAGCCATTGACGAAGGTCTTTCCACTACATTGTCGTTAACAATAGAGTTATGCTTCATGGAGTGTTCGTGCTTAGGGTGAATATTATAGAAAATATGAAGAATGGATCGATTGGATGTTTATAATAGGTTTTTTTTTGGTGCCATGTTTTTGTTCACTTGTTATATGACAAAGTCTTTTTACGAAAGATATGTATTTAAATTTATATTTAAATTTATTCATATGAATATATTTAATATTATTTTTACAGCTAATAAATTTATAACGCTTTATGTTAATTTGATAATGAGATAAACATTTTATTTGCACGCAAAAATCATTTTAGCGGTAACTTGTAAATAAATGTATGAAAACGGATATATTTTCAACGCCTTATAATTATATATTAATCATTTATTTTATGTGAAATCAGTAGCTTTTTATAGTCAAATTAACAGCAGCAAATACAATAAAAATCATATCCGTTAATCAATAGAGAGGGATCCACAGCTATATTTGCTGAAAATATCGCCTATTATTGTCATGTTTTAGAAGCGCATATATATTATAGGTATCGCATTTTCTCCATGAGTGTGCTAAAATCGTTTGATCATCGCATGTGAAATCGCTCGGTATAAATGTTTTCTGTCCAATGCGTTTCCATTTCATTTAAAGAAATGTACAAATGTCCAATTTTTGAACTATTTGGTTAAATGGTTGTAAAATGCAAAGTCACGTTCAGCGACCGTCGAAAGTATACATTCGTATGAAAATAATTTTGAAACATATTAGTCTCATTTATTGTTTAAATTTACTTATTTGCCTATCATTAAATTATGCCGATTCAAATAACTTGAAAATCAAAGAGTGGTGCATGTGCGCGTCGAGATAAATATTTATTGGCTCATTAATTATCGTGCAAAGATTATAAAAGCGAAGTTATTTCATAATTGTAACTCTTGCTAAAACAAAATGAATATTTCCCAGCGTGTAGGCGAATCGTCTTAGCAATAAAATAACATCTAGAACAAAGATTAACACGTGAAAGTTAATCGAATGGCTAGCTACAGTGGAAATTTGTCGAGCTATCTCTCCCTCGTATTCGTTTATCTTTATCAGATATGTAAATTTAAAGAAAGGCTACTTTATAGGATAATGCCACAGGCACTGTAACGTCATCGCCCTTGCGTTAAAGTGCTCAACGAACTGATAAATCGAGAATTTACCGACTCTATACTTGTATTCTCGTAGTCCGATCGATGAAACGTAACGTGTTCATTCGCGCAAATATTTCTTTCTTTTTTTTTATTTTTTGAATTTTTTTACTCATGATTTTTACTCATGAGTTTTTACTCATGATAAACGCGGGCAAGTGATGGTTCGTGTCGCCAACTCTGCCGGCGATCGCGAACCACAACGATGCATCGTTATATGGTCGTGACGAACAGCCTATATGGTCGCGATCTCATGCAACTTGTAACAACAGTTCGAATGCGAGAAAGAAATGCGCGTATATGCGGCAATAATTTTGGATAAACCTTCGCCGCTATCGTTTGCGCGAGGCAGGATGCGATATTACGCGTTCCGACTCGCGCGCGACCACTCCCAGCCGACACGGTCTGTATCTTCCGCTGTAAATAGCGATTTTATAATTCATGGAACGCCGTGTTTCATCCGGTCTATCGGTGAACCATATACCGAACGGCCGATATGACCAGTGGTAGCCGCGCGTTACCACTTCGTTACAACCACAGTCGAGTTAGAGTTTATTTCACACGAATGTCCATCCGAGATAGAGGGCTCGCGGTTGGCTTTAACAATACTCACTGTAAAATTTTAATTCTGCAAAACTTTAATCTCTAAAGCCTCTAGCAAAATTATAAGTGGTATTTGCGCAGCGGTATTCACTTTTGTTCATAGGGAGAAACATAAGGTGTTATATATATATATTTCAGTATCTGTATATAGAATCGAAAAAATGGATTTACCAAAATTGTACTGATTTCAAAATATTTCCTAAAAAAAAGTTAACTTTGATACTGTAGTTTTTTGAATTTTTTTCAATACACTTTTTTAACTACCGTTTTTATTTTGATATTACTTAGACTGAATTGATCACATTGCTGTAACTCGATGTTGCAGTAACATGACTATCTCCCAGTAGAGGACATACGATCGATCACAAGCGATTTCAAACTGACCCGATGTGCTCGGAGACACGTGAGATTGCTAAGTCACGTTGCGATTACAGTCGGTTCAGACCAGGCGGACGTCAACGTTGTCGCTGGGCGCGGGTCGATATCAGCATTGATACTGCTGGATGAGGGGTGAAGCTATTCGATATACATAGGCACGTGTTCGATTAACCGGTACGAAAACGCTGGGTATTGTCAATGCTTCGAACCTGCTCTAACTGCGTTCGCGTAAATGTTAACGGCCTTGATAACGATCAGAATTATTCGGGTGACTGAATGTGCAACTGGGACAATATAGCGTTCACTTTGACATCACAAGATTCATTCGCTTGCGAGAGAAAGCTATTATTGAGTTACAATTATACGATATTATGTCTATGACGCACGACGCGTTGGAGCTATATTTTTCTGGATTACATGAGTAATAATCCGTAATATTTGCAGCGCGATTGGATTTCGTCATACAAATATATATAGATCACACGCGCGTTTTCAGATAGAACCTTTAAGTTGATAATATTTCGATAGCGATCCCCGAACGTAACAAGTTGCAGCTTGACCAATTAAGTTAATGCATGAATTATTTTTTCAGTGAGCAATCATAAAAAGTAAACGTCTTAAGATAAAAAAATAAATTGGAACAAAAATTATATTATATAAATATATTACCCAGTGAGAGAGAGAGAGAGAGAGAGAGAGAGAGAGAGAGAGAGAGAGAGAGAGAGAGAGAGAGAGAGAGAGAGAGAGAGAGAGAGAGAGAGAGAGAGAGAGAGAGAGAGAGAAACTATACTGAGTGGAAAATGTAGTCAAATTTACGAGTCAAATATAATACAATCGCGAATCTTTTGTAACATTTTCGTCTATCAATTTTCCCTTTTTTACGTCTCGTAAATATCACGCTCGGGCGTGAGTGGAAAGATCACGAGCAAACTTAGAGCGCAAGTGACGCGTAAAAAAGGGTATGTCACTTACGAATTTATTTTATGGAGGGTGCGAACGTATGTTGAATAATGACACCGGCACTACATCAGTGCGAAAATGGATACTGAGGAATCTAAAATACGCAGAGCGAGAGAAAGACTTAATTTAAGGAGGAAATAAAATAAATCTTTATTCTCTCCAGCATTATCGATTATTCCTATTATATATATATATATATATATATATATATATATATATATATATATATAATATATAATATATAATATATAATAATATATAATATAATATAATATAATATAAAAGGAATATTATATATATATATATATATATATATATATATATAAGAGAGGAATCTCTGAAAAGAACGTATACGCTTCTTGCCTACGAAAGTATTTCACAGCTTGCCATGCAACATAATTTTACACAGGCTATGAAAGCAAACGAATATGAGTTATGTGGCATGCTAACAATGTGGAATTTTATTTTCCTCTTTGTTACAGGTGGCATTTAATGTTACGAGCGAAACGAGGAGGCTTCATCTATCGCGGGGATTTGTATATTCGTGCGTGGGAGTTACAAAGCGAGTCTCGTCAAAGGACTCATCAACATCAACGGAATCTCTGTATATCGGTTAGTAGTTTTGGCTGTACGAGCATCGCGTGTATAATGGCAAAGTTTTGCGGATTTAGGTTCGCCGTTTCTCTCGCTGCCATCGGCTATCTTCGTGCAATAAGCCATTGTCTATTTATCAAAGTGGATAATCTTAAAAGTTATTATTAGCACGATATGATGTGCGATTCTGATTTTTCCCGCGACTGTTTCTTTAGTTTCTACATTGGGAAGCTGATTAAGATTCTTTGGTCACGTCGTATCGTCATAATTCTAATTAAATGGTAGTCCCGTTTAGTCTCTTTCCCTCCGTTTTTCGTCATTCCGGTCTCATTTGAACTTACAATTAGTTTCCTCGAACACGACTTGTCCCACTCATTAAAGATTTAAGTACTTGCACATTTAGCCACACATTATCCTCTTACCATTTTGTCTGGATTGTCGTTTTTGTGATTATCACGTGCACACTATTCGTAAATCTACCTTGCTAGAACATTTATAAAGCAGCATCAGAAATAACTGAATATTTTTATGAAGTTACGCAAAAAGAAAAATGCAGCCCTTTTTCTTCTTTGTTCAACGAACTTATATGTGTCAAAAGGTATGCAAATAGACACATACTTTTAAAATTTGATCATACATAAATCATACATCAAAACCAACTGTAAATCATAGTGGCATGATAGAATTTAAAATATTTGTGTGAGACATTACGCGTAAAAAATGTCTGTCATGACTGAAAGCATGACGTGCATAGTAAGTAAAATTTGCCAAAGCTACATAATTCTGGAATTACATTTAGCTCAACTAGAGACTCGTGTTTACACTGATATTCAGCATTATTCTCAGCGCTATTTAAAGGCCATGGTATTAATTAACTAACGCACCATATCATTACCGTATACTATTTAACTCTTTTGTAGCTATACATAATAATCTTTACACGCAATGTAATAATCATTTAATACCGCGTTAATTTCGTATGTCGCATGTGATAATGCTCGTCGAAGAGCACTTCGCATTCGTCACAATCGTAGAGCGAGTTAGCAGTTAGCACGCGCAGGAGTTGCCCACCGTCCGCGTGTGCATACGTCGCGTAAATCACGGAGAGATCGCAAATTTCGCTGGAGCATCGGCAATTGTCTGTTGTAGGAGAACGGATGTTCGAGGCCGCGCGTGGCCAGCGTGTCGGTGCAACTCGAACAAGACAGCAACAAGTCGGAACAGCTGCAGCGGGCGCCGCGTTGTAACGTGCGCGCTTGCAGGCACCCAAGAAAAGGGAAGGCGCGCGTGACCGCGCCCACCCTGCTCGTGCAGAATTTTCTGGAGACGCTTTAGTCCGCCCCGATCGGGGATCAGGTCTACCTCCTACTCGTTCGCCAGCTGAAAACGGGCCGTGGGAGATGAAGAGAGAAGCGCGATACTCCGATCGCGTATAGCAGCCTCGTCCGACGATCGTCAGCGACGAAGAGAGTCCTATTATAGTGGAATGCCTGAATATTTTTCGTATGCCGTGTTTGTGTGCTATTTGGGACCGCAAGCCCGACCTGTCACCGGATTAATCACGATAACGAGATGAAAGAAGGTACGCATATATCGTTATCGTTTATATGTGTGTCCTCGCGTTCTTCGTGGCATCCTGTTTATTCTGTCGATCGGACAGCGACGATGCGCGAGTCGCGATCTCTTCGAAAATAAAGTCGCTAATGAAAAAAGAAAGCAAAGAAAAAAAACAGATGCCTGTACCGTAGATAATTTTGGCTTCGAATGTGGATGAAAACGTTCTGAAATCATTCACGCCAGGACAAATGACAATGTTGCGCTAAATGGTGAGAATCGAATGCTAAAATTAAATTTCTTGAAAATTATTTTGCCACTTTTAAATTCATCATAAGAATACTTAACGAGAGAGGACCAAGGGAGATTCGAGCGATCAACTGTGCGCGACAAACGATTATACAAAGTTTCTCGCGTATTGATTAAACACATAATCAGATATGACATAAAACCGCGTGCGTTTAAGCGTGTATAAGTACTTATACTTTTGAAACGTGATAATTGTAATTGGTAACATAGTCACATGTAGTATGACGTGTTTCTATAAATATTTGCTGTATCTCGTGCTGTGTGCTTTCAACGTTTTTACGATGTCCGTTTCGATGAAACGATAAAGTCTCCATTGTACATGTAATACCAGAAATATACAAAGTGTTTCAACAAACAATATATCGTAATAAAAATTGAGGATTACATTCGTGAAAAATATCTCGAGAAAGAGAGTTTTGGTGGGCAGTTTAGCAAAACTACAGTCGTCTCAAAAATACTTGATACGAATGGATATCATAATATTAAAAATAAATCGATCTTCTTGTTAAAGAGTCTCTACTTATGAACATCCATAATTTTCATTACCAACAAATATATGCGCACACACATATACACATACCTATACAGACTCATTCATTGAAATATTATATAGGTACATCTTATATATTTCTTTTTGTTATTTGTACGTCGAGGCTGGAAGCTGTACACGAAAAATAAAATTATGGTGACGAATTTTATCTTTTTGATGATAATGACAATATAGCACAGTGCATAAGATGAGAATACGTATATACTTTTCGGACTCTTTCTCGGATCATACTTTGTGTTCCTCTCTCGTAGATACGCAATTTTACGCACGTAAATACACGGTGCCAATACTAGGGTAATGAATGTGCCGCTAATTTGTGGCGTTTGGTATGGGGCTTTTGTATGAAAATTAAAGAAATAAATAATTTTAAAGAAATACATTCTTCGATGAGCTTGGTATGGCAATGTTCTATTGCAATAAGTATATCGTAAAGATAACTTTTATGAAAGTTTTTCTTTTCAACGTTTATGAATTTATTATATAAAAGAGATTAATTAAGCAGTATTTCACACGGATTAGATATTGAAATATCAAAATTATGTTATTTTGTTCACTGTAATATTAAATTGCTAACGAGTTATTTAAGTTAAATAAAATATTTCTGGGAACATTTAGAATAGAATCGATTCTTTTTGCGATTAATAATTTATCATATATAATTGTTTAGCGAAATAAATAAAATATAACTTGTTTATATATATACATAATCTCTGTTGGATTCTAATTATTTGTATGTCCCTTTACGAATACTTGTAAAACATTGTCAAAACTTAATATAGAAGACCAATGTATATACCTGTATACAGAAAAGAAATGTTACATCGAAAGTTTTGTCGATGCTTATTAAACTTCTCTACTATAAATTACTGTCATGTAATATCGTTATAACGAACGAGTAAATAAATTTTGGCCATCCGGTTACAACGGCCTGTAGTACTTTGCAGAACACCGCGGATAGTGGGAAAAATGCAACGAAACGAGAATAAGATCTAAACTATAATGGTATATGGAAATGGTAATGCATATGTATGAAGTTACATTTTCAGTTGCTACATCTTTCTGTCTACGACTCTTGTTTGCTATTCGCAGCTCGAATATCTTTATTTCAATATTTTGTTTTAACGTAATAAACATTAAATAGAATACCTATAAAAATTTCTTCGTTTAATTAATTTATATTTAATAATATCAATTACAACATATAAATTATACTTAATATTTTTTAATTTTATATAAATGAGAATATAAATTCAGTTATACATATATATTACCCTATATTAACAATCAATTAAATTGGAAAGAATTTAGTTAATAAACACAACAGCATAATATATAAATTATACGTTAATCGGCCAGCGTCAATCAGAGTTGCATCAATTTTGCGCAAGCATAATACTATCATTACAACTAAGAAATGAGGAATCAAGCTATTTCCTCATAGGCACCGTACGGATGAGAAGCTATTAAAATAAGAGGTCATAGGAGAGTTGCTCATTAGCTAAGGTAAGAAATAAAATATTTGGAGGCTAATACATTTAATACAAGGTATGGAAGTGAACTGAGTATTCTATTTTTCGTACGTTTAAGCCTTAGGCATTTCTCAAATTTTAACAGAAAATAAGCATTTAGCACCACTGGATTTTATTATGAATTCAATGAGATAGCGTAGTTGCATGTATAAAAATTACATTACCCGTGACAGATACGTCTATTCTGCTATATTAGTGAAGACAATTTTGTGATATTATGTAATGGTAATTAAACGAAAAAGTCCGACGGTTAAAAATAATTTGCAATTCATAGCTGCAGGAATTGAGGCCCGTACTTTTCATGTAAATGTTAGCGAATATAATTCAATTATTCAATATATATTACGATATATTTTGTTTTTATCGTAGCAATCGTTCTCTTATCAGGACGTTTGGCCGATCGACAAATCCAACAGCCAATTGGCGTTATTATCATACGAACGAAACTAACGGGTGGAATGTTTCGTAAAATGATTAGCATTATCGATCCGTTTAATACGACAGACGAAAGCAAGAACGTTTAAAAAAAAAACGATACAAAATTGGAAAACTCGCGGTATTGAAGTGCGGAAGTTAGGTATCAAAAATTGAACGTGGGGCCGTGTATAATTAGCCGCAATTTGATTAGTCTAGGTTACTACTTGATAGACCAGTTTGTATATCTAATTATGATACGTTATTGCTCATACTCATTGTGAATAATACAGCAATTATAAATTATCATAATAAAGTGTATGTTTATATACATATACCCACGTGTGTTTGATTTATGTGCTGGTATCCGACAATATTGGCGATTCCAGACTACCTAATACCTAATCAATTATCCAGTTTTCCCCCGTTTAATTATGGTCGTCCGGCCAAAATTGCAGTCTCGTCGACCAAGCTACGGCAAATTTACAGATCGCCCTTCCTCCCACGGCAAGAAAAGGTCGACAAACTTTAGCCGGAACTATTAACATGATAGCGCGGCCATAATTTTCATTAAGTGCGTTAATGTGTATTTGTTATTGCAATCGCAATAATGTATCGCAATTACGGTTGTACGTTTACCGAAAAGATCGTTTATTTAGTATCGTTAACGCGGTGTATTTGCTTAAATTGAAAGAATCATATATAAAATTGCATTCATTTCTACGCCGTGTAAATATTTCAATTTAAACGAATTGCGTTTGACATGTATTATTTGAATAAATTTTTTGTTTTAGTAATTACGCACACAGACACTCTCCCCTATACCAGCGAAACGGCCGAAATAAATAATCGTTACGCGATCCTTTTCATTTTGTGGACGAATATTATACATGCACGCGCATAGCCGGCACACACCTGAGCAAATCTACCAAGCCGCGCGCAGGTGGTTTTGAAGAGTCGCTGGCATTATGTTCGGCTCACAATGAGCGCGTATACTAACACTTACACTCTATAGTCGGCAACGCCTGGAAATAATGGAGCCCGCCGCAATGCAGAATTTCGGTGCCCCGCGGTAAGTATCGTGTAATTTTAACGGTAATTGCCGGCGGTTTAAGCGCGCCACAATTGAAATAACCCTTATGCCGCCACTATCGTAGAATGTCGACATAAGGATTGTGCGAGTAAAAATAGAAATTTTAAATTTTGCACCATTACATCGTATAGGCTATTTTTATATTATCTGCGCTTTGCCATTTAACCGAAAAACGTTATTTACATAAATCCTTTGTTGCGACCAAACTGGCTAATATTTATTTAACAAGCACAACGCGTTTCAACCGAGATTCCGGTCCTTCTCAAGTGCGTACAATAAATTAACGCTTGCAAAAATCTTCATTATATACCCAATGTGGCAGCAATGAGTCTACGAACTAATTATTTACATAGTAACAACTTTGAACTATCAAGACGCGATTTTCTTACGTCGTGAAACTTTCTTACGCAACCTCGGTCTCGGGGATTTTCTAAAAAGGGTTGCATGCCGTATTTCAGTCACGTAGAACTAGTAAATTGCTTCTCGCTACGATCTTTTGAACTTGTGCAAAATTCTTCTTTTATCTCTCTCATAACGTTTTTTCGTACCATTAAAAGCGCTAGAGAAGCAAGCACCGATTCTATGGTCAGCGACAGCCATTCCTTTTCTATAAGCTTAAGTTCACTCGATTGACTTTTACGGCTCTATATCTATGTTTCCGTAACAAGAAAACGAAAACATTTATAGATCCATTTGGCGTGCCCCGAGTCGTGCGGTTTGATTTACATTGTGCGAAAGTCGGCTATCACGTTTTGGATAGGCGGATTTGCCGATAATGGCAGATGGATCTGCATGATCCGGGAACCAACGTGGGAATACGAATCCGGACATTATCCTGGCGCATCGTGACGGTTCGCTAACGTAGAACGGATGCATGTACGTCCCGCTGCATCGAGTGCAGCTACGTGATCCGTATTCGCTCAACGTTCCCGAGATACGAAGGTCACGCCTTCCTCGTGCCTAATGACCCTTAACCTTTGCCCTGGGATCTTTCAAAACGTTGACGTGTGACTGTGACACCTAACGGTATGCATATGCGACCGACAGCTAACATCGTGAGATCCGACTTGCGTATTATTATGAAAGACAATAGCCGTCGGCTGAGTATAGAGGAATGGCGTTCCAATGTCGGATATTATAATCTCAATTCATCCCCCTGTATACGCGCCGACCATTAACGTCATCGATACGCCGAGATCACCGACGAACCTGATTAAATCATTTTCCATGTACGCTGCTCGCATTATTTACGCGCGGGCTCGCGCAAAATCCTTGACCATCAACTATATATATGCCGCGTCGATCTATTATCTTCGTGTAAAGCGGATTTACGTATACGAATACAATCGGTCGGTTAAATTAACGACCCCCGTACTTTCCATCCCGCCGCATGCATATAGCCATGATGCATCGTCGTTACGATAAAACTCTCCTGGGAGGCGTGCACGAGCGCCCGGGATAAAGCGGCGCGATATTAAATCGCGACTCGCGTCCGGGCGCTTATTTTTATCTATCCCCGTGAAATCCCCGTCCGCTATGGATCGCGACGTATTAGATTCACATAGGGACAAGTTGCCTATGTTGGAGCGAGAAGAGAAATCAGTGGCGCGTGAGAAAAACGTGGATGCCGACACACATGTGTATACTTCGCACCCGCGTGCTAAGTTATTTCTTTTTTTTTTTTTATTACCGTAACAGCTCTACGTGTATCGAATATACGCACGTTATTTGTCGGCCACTATATGCTCCTCGAGGATTTTTATTCGCTCGATACCGTTTTATCCCTATTGCCGTGGCGGTAAGATGGACGAGAGGGTGACCAAGCCGAACGACGGCGCTTTCCTTTCCGTCGCGATGAACGTCGCATGATAGCGTGTTGAAAAGTATACGACAGGAATTTTCAATGGCACAAGTGAATGCGAATGGACCGCGTATTGCAAAGAATGAAAAGATTCGCTCGAAGCCGTCTTATAAATCGATATATCGATGCAACGCCCGAAATATTTCTACACGTCGCCACACACGTGCGTAAATATATTCAATAAAATAATATGCAATTGTAATTGCGGGGTGAAATTTATTATTTTGTTACGCGGCTCCCCTAACGAAATTTACGATATGCAAATATATTTCCGATATTAATGTCGAATGTACACCGCCGCGCTATAAATAAAATGTTTTAGACAGTTGTATAACGGCAGTTTCGTAAATGACCCGATTCATTGCTTTATTCTTCCGTTCGGATCAGCAGATTTATTTTAAAAAATCATGCGATTTTGACATATAATTGTATAGAATTCCGCGTGGGAGTCAAATCGTTGGAACTGCAACGCGAAACTCTTAAATCACCAACAATATTTTCGTTATACGTATTCAGTTTTAGTTTGTACGCGTCGTATCAAAAAGTCGATTTGGAAAACGAAATTCTATTTTGGCGGATACGACGAGAATTCGCCTCGCTCGAGAAAAGAACGTTTTATATTCTACCTACGCGTGTATCTGTGCACTGACTGCAGGCGAGGAGAAGCTGTATTAGGATTTCAATTTTGCCGAAAAGCAAATATTGTTGCTCGGTCACCCGAGTCGAAGATCCTCACCCTCCCTCCTTTCTCTCCTCTTCGCAGCGCTTATTGCGCGTTACGTAAAGTCAAACGTATACGGAACGAAATGGTCAAGGATGAACCGAGGCACGTCAGACGGTTGTATCTCTCCCTGGTTTCTCGCCAGAAGGCTGTCACGTCTTCGCGTAATTAAACTTCCGGGTCCGTCAGAGCTACCTGAGACCCATCCAAACACCGTCTGGGAGCCTGCAGCAACTGATGCCTTTACACGCCAGATTCAAAGCGCATGTCACGGCGAGGAGAGGAAAGGAGGATATTTTGTGCAGCTTTTAATTTCGCTGTCTCACGGATCTCTCACTGTCGTCGTTGGCCGTCTTGCACGCGCTACGGAAAGTAACCCGATTTTCCTTTGTTTCGCGGTAATTATTAAATGAGCTGAATAATTTTACGAGATATTACAAAGTTCTTTAATCAAATTCCACCGTGCGCTCCGACCATCGTTATAATTTCGAAGGTTTTTGTTATCTTGACACACGAGGTTTTACGTACTTGGATTAATTAAGCGTTAAATTATTTAATGAGATCTTGGGCGAATATAGTTGATATCTTCTTCTCATTAAAATATTGACGTACGTAGCGAAAAATGTTAACTTAAGAATATCCAAATGAGCAATTTGATAGATCTGGATTTCGGGATATGTATAACTTAAATTTCTGAGGTTTTTATGGAAATATGTCTAGATAGTAGGGATTAAAGTTGAAAAAATGACAGAAAAATCATGGTATATACGCATTATATCGGATGAATTAATGTGGAAACACGAGAAAAAGAGTCGCTGCAATTGCAGAGGAGTCGGACAGGAAAATGCCAGTACGCTAATGAGCCGTTAATGGTAAATAAATGGACCAGCAAGCTCGCCTGCATTGCACCAGCCCATATGGGACGTGACGTCAGCTCTACGTCACCGTTGATTAATGAGCGAGCTTTGTTCCTGCCGAGGTCAATTACATCCAACTCATCCCCAGCGCTACCCTTTCCACTGCAAATTCACGATCGCAGACTGCGCCTTTTGATATATAAATTTCTTTCGTATGACAGAAATATATGCGTTCACAGAAAGGGAGGGGGGGAGATTGTATATATCATATAGAAGATATATTTTAAAAAGTGAAAAATAAAAGGCTCGTGAATTTTTTCATACGCAAAATACATAAAAATAATTTAACAAGGGAATTCGCTTATGTATAGAGTATAGAGTTACAATTATTACAATAGACTGCCCTGTCTTGCGACGTGTCGCTAGTAATATATCAGCGCGCGTTTGTACGTGCGTGACTGCGTAATTTGTTGACCAGTTCAAAGATTGAAGGACTGAAAAGTTTATCGCTACGCGAAAGCCCTCGAAGGCTCGATCACTGGGTTAGCAGATAAAAGTTTTACGTGAAAACTCGCGGACATGGCGAAACGGAGTGTATTAATTCGCCCATCGATCTTAGACTTTCGAACAAGCCCGCGGTCGGATCGAGAAAAATGAGTCTTTGTGAGTGCACGTGCAACGGTGCTGTTTGCGGTTAAGAATGGCGGAAGGAACGAGAAACGAGAAAGGAAGAGAAAAGTTGCCGCGTTAGGTAGCCATGGCAGCGGATGAGATTGCAAAAGCGTTCCATCGGTGTGTAAATCGATCGATGTAAGTTCCAGCCGCGGTTCGCTCGATCTTCGGCTCAACGAGAGTCATATTCTTGGAACAAATGATCGATTTCAGACAATATAGCGAACGCAGCAAGAAACGTGATCGCGCGCAAGATGATTACGATATTGTAATTATACGTCGAATTGTTGACGGAACTAATGTTTTCATAAAACTGCGAGGTCAGTGTTTTTTCAATATGCGCAAATTGGACGGGGTTCGGCAAAATGAACTGTACCGGCACACTAATTTCCATAATGCGTACTGGAATTTCGCGGTACCTACTGCCTTTGTATACTGACATACCCTTCACGATCGTATTTATATATTATACGAAACCATGCATGTGAATTGACTTCCAAGCTTCACACATCTCTGTAAATTTTTGTCCCGAAACTGCACACAATATTCTTTTTTATCCTGTAAAACAGAACTCGGCATTTTATATTTAAAAGCATCAATCGTAAGATAATTGTCTTTTGAATCTTTTCACAAAAGAATTAAAAATTATTTAAATGTTATACTGAATTACATAAAAAATAAAACACAAGAAATATTTTGATAAAATGACCTATGTATATATTAAATTGTAATATATTGCCTTCGATGCAACGATTTAATATCTTTATTGTGAGCTGTCGGGATAAAAATTTGAAGAGATGTATGCAACTTGGAATTCAATATCTATATGAAGTTTGGCGTTTTAAATATAATTCTCGTCCCTGAATTGTTAAAATTCTATTCCAATTTTATCAATTTAATATAATAATACAATAGGCCGATGATTACAAATAATACAATAAAGTAACGTAGATTAATGCACAATGTTTTAAATAATATTTGAATAATATCTCATCCAATTATATAATATTTAAAATATATTTGACCAATATATATATATATATATATATATATATATATTCATCCCTATTTTGTTTATACAGATGGATGGTTATATTTCGCAAAAATACACAAAAACAACTGAGAAATACATAAATTTATTCAAGAAAAAAAAGTATGGTAAATAATTTAATGTTTTTAAGGAATAAGATAAGAATGAGATAAGCGTAAAAACGCAAAGCATATATCAAGTGCAGGGCTTACATGAGAATAAAAATTTTATTTTATCAATTTCATTTTATCATTAATATAAATTAGTGCACAATGTGCATTTAAACAATATCCATCCAATGAAATAATATTTAAAATATATTTGATGAACACACACAATATTCATCCCTATCTTTTTATGTACATATAGAGATGGATTGCTCTCTATATATTTCGCAAATATACAGAGCTACCGAGAGATACATAAATTTATTCGAGAAAAGAAATATAGTAAATAATTCAGCTTTTCAAAAAATACGACCGTAAAAAAGCATATCGAGCGTAGAGTCTACATTGCACGAGAATAAAAATTTCATTTTACCATCTAATTTGTGGAGACGCGTAAATACGATCGTTAATAGTTCACCGAAGCATTGTCACTAGGAAGCGGTGACCAATCATTGTAAATAAATGAACAGTTAGAATTAACCGTAAACAAATGGCTTCACTCACTCACCGCGGTCGATGTGCCATCGCCGCTTCCATGTGTCAGTTGCAATTGCAGATTGCAGATCTCACATACAAGCGCGAATCGGTCCAGAAAACATGATCACGATCGCGGGTATACTAATTGTTATCGGATCCGACAATCACCATGCACCGCCGCGCCCCGTTGGCAATTCGGCACTCGCGCGTCTCGGTTTACCGGTTCGATTTTTCGCGCGGATTCGGATTACATGCGTAACGCGCGTACACGTAAAACAGTCGAGCTTCGGGAAAATCATTCACTTGCCAATTGCATTTTCAATCATAGTATCTTTAGTTCGATCGCGAAACTAGTCGCCGGAGTAATGAAATTTCCTTTTCGTTTCGCAGCTCAGACGACGCGAGCGGAAACCGGAAACTTTGCGACGCGCGACGGTTAATTACCGTATATACATATAATATATGTATATACACCACCCGACCACCGCGAGATACATAAACCGTGATAGAAGTACGACTGTCTCTTGATTAAGGCCTATCTACATAAGACGCAGAACGCAAGTCGCAAGATACACGCACAGTCTACATTCTACATGTCAATCTAACAAAGAAGTTAGGTTAGGTGACATGTAGACTGTACGCTTGCGACTCGCGTTCTGCGTCTTATGTAGATAGACCTTTACCGCTCGAAGTGGCCCGAAAATCGCGAATTGTGGCGACCGTTTGTCGATCTAACGTTCAAATTCGCCGAAAAATTCTCAGTGGCTCGAGACCGCGGCGGTGACGTGTTTCCACCAATCAGGGGGCAGCTTGCGAATGTTGCGAATCGTACTTCAGGCCGTCACTCGTCAGGCCGAGTCAGGCAGTCAGGCGTAATTACGTTTACGTGACAGTCGTTCGCGTCCGCGTCGCGTCGTCGCGACTTGCGACTCGCGATTTGTTTCGGTGTACCGCGATACCGGGTAGTCGCCGGGTACGCTATTATTCTCGCGCGTTTCTCGACGATCTACGAGTGTTCGAGATCTACGTGCCGTCGCGGGACGCGAGTGTCTTCGCGCGGGCCCGAAATCCTCGGCTCGGAAACGCGCAGGTTATCCGACGGGCCGACGCGACGGGGGACGGGGTGTTTCGCGAGTATCGATCCAAGCGCGTTTCTCGACGATCTGCGAGTGTCGAGTTCGAGATCTATGTATATGTGCCGTCGCGGGACGCGAGTGTCTTCGCGCGGGCCCGAAATCCTCGGCTCGGAAACGCGCAGGTTATCCGACGCGACGCGCGACGGGCCGACGCCGACGCGACGGGGTGTTGGGGTGTTTCGCGAGTATCGATCCAAGTGCCCGTTGATCGCCGAATGGAATCGTCCGGAACAATCCGACTTCGGGAGATCTCCGTGTCGAAACGAGATTTTTAGATTAGCGTATATATTTCTGATCGAGTCGCGTTTGAGATTGTGTGCGAGTGACTATGCGGCGACGGTGCAACGAGCGAAACATCATCGATTCATCGACGAGTGAGTAAATTTATTTATTATATTCGCGGAATTTTTTTTTTAATTGGTATGTACGTGCGGCGTCATCATGACGATCGCGCGTTTGCGAATGCTTTTGCCGGTGTGCACGTCCGTGCAAACTGAATATAATAATAAATAATTGCTATCGTGTCAAGTGTGTAACTGCTGCTGCAGAATTCGTTCTTCTTCTATTAAAGTATTTTAATAGACCGGAACGATACCGGAACCGAACCAATATTTTCGTCCGGTCCGGGTCTTTGATTTTTATCGTAAAATTTTGTTACTTTTAATAATTTGTAACGGAGGCAAAATTCTCTTAAAACTTTTTTCATTGCCGCAATTAATTTTTATATGCATATTTAATAACTGTCTGAAATTTAATATTTTGATATTTTTTGCAGAGCGACGGCGACACCGATTCGAGCGTTGCAAACGTCTTCTGCAGTGTCGGTGAGTTTTATAAAAAGTGACGGAATTTCTTGATTTTTGTCATTCGATATGACCAAAGTTTTGTTACGAAACTTTGGTCATTAAAAACACTGATATGTCTGTTTAACTCGAAGTTTTATGTATATATATATTTTTTATTATTTTCTTTTTATTCTTCCCGACTGCAAGACGTAATCTAGACTCAAGACGTAAGCTCCTCTTACCTCAAGGCACGCAGTGTACGGAGCCGCTGAAAATTCGATAGAACAAACTCGCTATACAACTCTTTGGTAGCGAAGAATGGATCTTGGACAAGTTATCGTAGTGCGTACTCGTAGTAGGCATGGCAGTCATTGATGTGACGGAATTTCTTGATTTTTGTCTTTCGATATAATATGTTTCGGCTCCGATTTCGGTTTTCTAGCTAACAACAAAAGTATCGGTATTGCGCAAATTACAGTTTCTTTCCGGTTCCGGTTCATTAAAATTTTCTTTAAATTTTTATTCAATTAAATTATTCACATACGCACATACTGCGCGTGTGGATATGTACTTGTCAAAATTCTCTATAGCGATTCATCTCTCGAATATTATGCAGCAGCCAGACAAATCCGCGGGTGTTAGGCTCTCAGGTAAACGAGACTTCGATATCGCAACTGCCGTTTACATAAAAAAAAAGGGGAGAGAAGAGTTTCCTATTATTTTTTTTCAATATTTATTCCGCGAAAGGCGGTTCTCTGCCGATCTTCTAGCCAGTTTCTGATCTCGTGTATGTACTCCGACAGCAGTGAGTCTCGAGAGAAAATCTGTCGTGCGAATTTCACGCTTCCCGCTTGGGTCGTCGTTTCGACGTTCCCACGGCGATTTCGCGTTACGAAACTTTGATGGCTGCCATGCCTACTACGAGTACGCACTGCGATAACTTATCCAATATCCATTCTTCGCTACCAAAGAGTTGTATAGCGAGTTTGTTCTATCGAATTTTCAGCGGCTCCGTACACTGCGTGCTTGAGGTAAGAGGAGCTTACCGAAACTAGATTACGTCTCGCAGTTAGGAAGATTAAAAAGAAAATAATAAAAAAATATATAAAACTTCGAGTTAAACAGACATATATCAGTTTTTTCAATTATTTCCTGCATATACTTTTGATTGGGACGGTACCTCCAGAACATCCTTAACAAGAGTTTAAGTCGAGACATGAAATATTCATTTATCGATATATTTAGGATACGTGTGTAACTTTTATAAACAAGGACCCGGACCGGACGAAAATGTCGGTTTGGTTCCGGTTTCGGTCCATTAAAATACTTGATATATTTAATATATTTTTATATTTTTTTTGCAGAGCGACGGCGACACCGATTCGAGCGTTGCAACCGTCTTCTTCTGCAGTGTCGGTGAGTTTTACTTAAAAAGTGACGATTTCTTGATTTTTGTCTTTCGATTCTTTGTCTTTCGATATAATATGTTTCGGTTTCGGTCCGGTCTAGATCCCCGGTGTATCCTCGTTTACGTATAAACTCTTGACCATCGCCCCTTCCTCCTTTTCGGCAGCGATATTTTATTAAATCCAGTGCGATGTTGCGATGTTTGCGATTACGTGATCGTTCTGGGAACGATTTCCATTGTAAAACGCGATAATCGTCGTGCACTCGCGTGTGTCGGCAAATTCATTATTAATTCCCATCTCGACGCCATGGTTATATTTTATGCGATAAACGAATCGTGTTGCCCTCGCGCGTTGTAACGCGCGCGTCGGCGCCGGATAATCTGCCCGCGGACCGCGAGCTCGTTCTCGCATTTTCGAAAATCGTTATACGTTTCATGCAAATTCCGGCGTGCGATTTTCGTGCTCGGGTCGCGCCGGGGCAAACAAGCCGTCGGCAAGAGAGAGGTGTGGATATAATCCGCGCGACAGGAACTCGTGGATTACTCGTTATTAATTTTAATAGAATTTCCGTGCGCGCAATCGTAACGAGCTTGTCCATGGCCGACATAAATCGCGCTCGCGTTTCCGACCCTCGGTTATATTATCACCGCTGTCGCGTCGCTCGCCGCGTTTATGATGATAAGCACGTCACGCACTGTTCCGTTGTGCAAACCGTGGCAACGACGATTCGATTAGCCGGCACGATAGCCTACCTTTTCGATAATTTATAAGGGCGCACGCGAACATCCCTCTGGTAGGACTGCGGGCGCCACCGCCACCGCCACCACGGCGTGGTGATCCATCAAATTTGCAAGACCTTCGCCATGTACGCTTGTATCTCCGCGGCTGGTGCGCTCGAAAAGCCTGTGCGAACTTAATCGATCGATTCTAACTGCCAACTTTGCAATCGGTCGCGCGCAAACGGAATATCGCAATGGAATATTAAAATACATTCGGCATCGGTGGAGTCACCTGCTTGGATGGTATATTCCTACCTCATGGGGTATTAATGTTTTATAAACTTATTTTATAAAGAGCAAACTCGTTTCGCAAACTTCGCTATTCTTCCTTGAGGAATAAACCTTATCAGATTCTCAATTGATTTTTCGGTATTGGAAATTTAATATTCAATCATTATTTGTATTAACTTTTTAATCTTTTATAAGGTAGAAGGTCGGTAGAAGGTCCAAAATTCGTCCCCGCGCCTAATTTCGTCCCCTTAAATTTCTTGGTTCTGTCGTTAAAAACGCTATCGGCCCCAGCATATGTGTATAGAGGAAGACAATCAATCACTTGCAAAAGTTGAGTGATCTCTAGGGAGCTTCCGTACTCGTTTTACGAAGATTTTTCGTATTCTTGGTAACGTGAGTTCGTGCTGCGATGTCGTTATCAATAGTTTTTTACGCCTAATGTATAAGCACTGTTTTTATATTTTCTGCATGACATTGGCTTAGATACGTTGTCTCAATAAAAAGTGAGTTGTGTGCCGTCAGGTTAACTTGTTGAGAAGATAGGAACCGCGATGTTAGTTTGAGGGTTTTTCTTAATTTTGTCCCCCTTCATGTTCTTAAATTCGTCCCTTGGATGAGTGAAATTTATTTGTGATACTTGCTTGGAAGGCTAAATGCTCATCTTACAAAATAATAACAAGGTTATTAATAATTGATAAGGTTATTAAGGCTTTTTTTCAAGTAGTTATATTTTTTCTGAGTTTTGCTAAATTCACGTTTTTAATTTTCTATAAGTATACACTTTTGTAATGACTTTTAGTAAATAATATGAATAAAGTTGAAAATTAAAAAAACAAATGGTAATTACTTCATTTTTTTAAATTCAGTATAGGGACGAAATTGGGAACACTTTTTTTGGTTTCGCTAAAAGTATAAGACACTTTTAAAATTAATTTTTTTGAGTATTAACAACTATATACTAACAATTGATTATACAGGCAATTTGGCTTGGTTTCTAGATAAAGAGGGATATTTAGCGAAGGTAATGTCAAATTTTTGAGCTCTTACATTATTTAATATACGGTCTCCAGGCACGAAGAAGTGACTAGGGGACGAAATTTAGGCCCCCTACCTTACTAAATCAAATTGTTCATTTTTTGCACACTTAATTTAATTAAATTTAAAAGTTAAATATTAAATTTCTGTTAATGGAATTTTGTTCAAGATTAACTCGATTGACTCTTCTGTGAGGAACATTTGATTTTAATTTTACCAAAAAATTCGATGTTGATAAAAATGCAATACTACAATAGTCTAAAAGCATCGCGTACATTAGTCTTCTGGTATCTTTTATCATTGTCGAAGTTAGGGACGGCGAGAGATTATTGCGTGCTTGCTTCGGTTACTTGATGGCAACGGCTAAAACGTGCCATGGAAATAAACGATATAGCGTCCCGAACGTAGCTTCTGAATCAGTACATCCTTAGAATCCGACGTTTTCCGACGAGAAGGGAAACGTTACGGCCGTTACCGATGACGTCTACTGCCTGCGAAGGCTTGGTCTCGACGACAGCGTTTTCTATATAGAATAGGCTGTGTGGAACCCAATGGATGCGGAGAGAGATATGTATTATGCATGTGGCTGGTTGATCCGTGACCCTTGCCTTCTCGCAGCCCTTCTTTTATCCCCTTACTTGCTCGCTCCTAGAGTGGCTTCGCGGCGTCGCGTCGTATAAGCGACTACTATTTTTTTTCGGTGAGCTACCTAAATATTTAAAGGCTTTTATCGTACATTGGCGAGGCACACCAATATACGCGCTCGTCGATCGTATACTTACTTAGGTGACAAGGTAGCTTAGACTGGCAGGATAGAAATCGTGAAGAGAATTTTTCGCGGGTCATACGCATGCGCAGTTTAACGAAGTTCCGCGCGCTAATCGGCGAATGAATATGGATGGAGCATGCATATTCGTCATTTTTCAACCCGCCGTCTCGCGAATGTCTCTCACTATCTGCGTTTCATGACGCTTATACCCGTCAACAATCTCCGGGCTGCGTGCGAGAATTCGTTCGCGTTATTGCCTTCCCTTTAATCGTTATCCAACGATTTCGTATTCATTACTCGTACCTACTGATCGACTTGAAGAGAATCCCCCCTTCCTCCCTTCCTCATTATCCGAATGGGTCTCATCGCTGAAGGCCGTAATGATTCGACTCTAACTTTGATGCAATCGCGTAATCCGCAGAGTCAGGGATATATCGTACACGGAATAAATTTTCAACGGAGGATCTTGAGCTTGGGATATGATTACCGCCGGATACAGAATGTAAATGCTACTCGTGCCGCATGAGAGCTGAGGATCCCTCGAGTTACTTTATATCCACTTAAATATGCGTAGTCAGAGAACGGCCAAGCTGTCTAAATTAGATTGCGGGTAGATCCTTTTTATAATGTATTATAAATCTTTTGAATCGATAACGAAGGGACTTTCTGTTAATAAAAATGTTTATATTACATAAATATACATATAAAATTACGCAAGGGTTTTTGCAAAAGTTAATGCAGTTGATAATATTATTGTAGTGTATAGGGTGTAAGAGTTGCAAAAGAGAGAGAGAGCTGCGGCGAGTTTTTAAAGAAACGTTTCACAAACTTTCATTTTGTTGCGGCTAAAGAGAATACCGTGACGCGTTTCTGCCCTCTTAGCGAAGGCCAACGGAGAATGAGACTTGTTATTTAACCCGAAGTCTAAATAATGCAAAGTTTTAATGACCTCGCGATTTTCACCAATGGACCTCTTACCTTGTGTGCGGCCCGCCATTATCTAGCCGTCGCTTGGTAATTCGCACAAACGCAGATTCTGCCTTTAGTTCCCTAAGGATACCTTGTGCTAATTTGGTCAATCTAATATAATTTTTGTAAAAAGCCATTGATAATAATTTCAATAATAATTGTATCATAATCTGTTTGTTTGATAAATGATAATGCAATACAATTTTTACTACTTTAACTGACTGACCGAGAATAGTTGAAAACATTTCATAATTATATTGTGATAAGCCACATTTCTATCGTTACAGCAGTGCATATCCCTTTTCAATTTCCCGTTTCCCTACCGTCAATATTGAAAATAATCTGGGGCATTATACATTATTTTATTTTTAGTCTGCCCGTCTTCGGACCGTTACTTTATATTTCCACATATCTTACTGATAAAAACTGTACTCTTTCAACATCTTCGAATATATTATTCAGAAAATAATCTTGTAATAGGTATATAGGTTCATATCCTCGCTCGCAAAACATACGATAACGGGGACACGCGGTCGTATCGGGTGGAATGTCGCGCTGTGTGGAATCTGAACCGCGATATTGCACATCGCAATGCTGCGGATGTCGGGTTGTGGATCGATTTTCGTTACGGCCCGGTACCCTGCTGCGCCTTCTACATAGGAACTCGGAATATTCGTGAAAGTGTCTCGTCACCTCAGACGATTCTCGTGTCATGTCGCGAATATTACTGAGATGTACTACTGATTCACGGATTGTTCATTTCTCAGCAGGTCATATATTTCAAAAATTGGTACATATTTTGTGTATTTTCTGTGCAAAAAAGAAATTTGCATAAATTGATTCACGTATATTTTGTTAACAGGAGCAAATGCATATATCACTCGTTTTTATATATTTATGTGTTGCATTTGCAAGATTGATTGTATTATCTATTGACTTTGTTTTTATTACATAGACAGTTGTATTTAAGTACAAATTAAATTTGAGGTTTTTTACATTGCTTTTTTTTAAAAGGCCAAGCTTAGTTAATATTATTAAAACATTTTTATTTCATAAAACTTGTCTTGTCATTTGAAAAAGATTAAGTTTTGTGCTCGTCATTATGTTGAGAATTTCCTTTGCACTTTGACGAAAACTTTCACGGATATTTATATTTTTATTTAGACGCCATATAATCTCAGTGAGTAATTATAAAAGATTATAAGTTTGCGAAACAGCCGCGATAGCAAAAAGGACAGAGTGGAAGCGGGGGGTATTATTTCGCTCGCTACTACGTCCTTCCAGATCCCTGACTATAAAAAACTAATTTATTCTCAAGGAAAGAGGGGTAAGGCCAGGACGGACGAGAAAGGGCACCGGCATGGCCAGCCTCGTGTTCTCAATGGCTTTCGTAGGCCTTTCGTAGGCTGCGCCGTTTCGTACTGCTGCAGCCGAGTACGTATAGGTATATCATTTTAAAGACGTGCCGCGAAATAAGTTTCTAAGTAGTCTGCCGAGAGTTTTGTCAGGACTGCGTTCCCGTCTAAGTAGTTACCAAGTAGTTTGTGCTGCCAGAGTCAAGCCCTTCCCGATATATTATGCAGGTGCGGGGATACTCCTTTTCTTCGCGATCTCTCTCGCACCGCCTCGATTTCACCCCGCGTTTCTCTTCTTCCTCCCTTTGTTCTCCTACCATCCGTCCGGATACTACCTGCTCTCGGCGCGTTCTTATTCCCGTATCTTCCTGCCTCGTTCTACGCGCTTGTTTCTTCTTTCTTGCCGTAGTAACTATAAACTTTATCAGCGAACTTTGACCGCGAACGCTTGTAACGAGGTGTTAGTACCTAGATATCGCGTTAGGAAAACCCTTAAAAAAAAGCGCTATAGAAACTTTTGAAGCGGAACGAATAAAATCTTCATGATTCGCTTGTTTGCGATATAAGTTATTACTCTATTAGAGAAATTACATCCCGAGACGACATAGACTTCCTTAGCAAAATAACTGGAAGATGCTGCGTTTCAAAATTTATTTACTGCTTACGATGATGTTTTAAGCGGGTAAGAAAAAGGGAACGAAAGCTTACCGAGGATGACATAAGTGAAAGACAGTTGAAAGATAAATAGGACCTTTCCATTCGGCAATGGTATCTTGGCGGTCAGCCATCTGGCAGTGTTACACTTTTATTTTCGACGTGAAAGTTTAAATGGTGGGTTTGCCGCTGCTACTGCTGTTTCTTCCGAGATTGACGCCGCTGCTGTGCTTAAAAGCACGCAGCAGGGAGTAAAAGAGTATACCTATTTTCCACGGTAGCACTCCTGCTGCCAGCCAATCGTAAGTCACAAATTGCTGACTTCCATCATGAGTTCCACGTGATTTATCACGGAAGTAGCGGCAAAAGGTTCTGACCGTAATAAGTGAATTTTTATTATTCAGAGAAATAAACGAGTGAGTGCCCGTAAGCATTTTTTTTATTCATATACAAGAAACAAACTCTTTTTTCGGCAATTTATTTCTGGATGATTGAAGATTGCCGATATGAAAAAAATTTCATCGATATAAATTGAATTGAATAGTACCGTTGCAATTTTTTTTCATTTTATTATAGATATCGGAGGAAAAAAGATAATTGAATTGACCTGATTTCCGTTATATATACATCGAACAAGTGTGCAAACGTTGATCCACAAACGATGTTTCCTTTCACTTCGCCATTCGTTGTGTTTCTTCGCAAACAGAAATCACTCATGGAAATGCGCTGTTTTTGTTTTCCCATATTTACTGCGATCCGCGAATTAATTAGGTGTACACTAGAGAGGCCGGTCGAAGCAATGTTTACGAGAACGCGCGACAGTCGCTCGCTTGGAACAACTACCAAATGAATTAACCAATCGAACCATCGCCGAATATTTGTTTCGTTATTCTTTGGATTTCGCTATTCGTTGGCATAGCGGCTAAAATTTACGAGCATAACGGGAAAACGCGAGAATGAATTCCGTCTGAGCGTCGCCACTACCGGCACTACCGCCGCCGAAGAATTTACCTCGAAGGAATTCAAATATATACTAAGCGCCTCCATTCGGTACAGCCCTTTCCTCGCACCACCTACAATCTAACAACCTTGGCACAGCATGAAGCTCCATTTACTTCCGTTCTACCTCCTACCGTTGCAGACGAACCACTGTACGTCCGCAGAATCCCGTACTGTGGAACATTGCCGGCTCGATTTGCCATGTAAACGATAAATTAGTAAGAACGCTCGATCTCGTGCTCATTTATGCATTCCAAGAATCACTCCGTAAAACATCTCTATTTCTTTTTTTTCTTCGTTCAATTAATTAGAAAAATTAGTTATCATTAATGATATACAATAGTAAAATGCGTGGTGTATAACTGTGAAATAATAGGAAGCCATTATGAAAAGTGAGGGTAAAATTAATAAATTGCTCAAATTTCCATAAATTTTCAAAATTTGCATCTGTAAAAATACAGAAAGTCATATTGATAAAAATGCATGTAATATAAATCGTGATAATTACAAGCGAGATTTTACAAATTTATATATCATTTACATTAATAAATTTTCGAATATCTTTTTACATATAAAAACGCGCATAGTCGTGTTTACTTAATGTTTTACGCTATCAAAATTAAAAGATAAAATATAAATACATTTCTGACATGCACGCTCTCATACATATACGCCATACTTATGCACTTGCACTAAATTTTGGTTGAGTTATTGTATCCGGCAGTAAGGAATATTCGCGTGCTTTGCATCAAGCTACCGAACTGCAAGCTGCGCTTTCATTTTGTGCAATTCCGTTTGCATATAGACACGATTCTTTGTAACTACGCCATGTTACGGTGAATTTACGATCTTTGCGGTAAACGTTACTGGTAAGTTTTGTCAAGGAAATACGTATTTATGTACACATATCTAGGATTAGTCTTTTCGCCAAGAATTTATGTAACGCGCGACGTAATATCGAGAATATATCTTTCAGTATTTTTTAAACATTTTTTGGATTACACGAGATATCTAACATGAGTATATATAGAACAGCGATGTCCCGCAAATGTTTTGATTTATATTTAATATAACGACATGTGGGAATATATCCGCGCATATATAGGTATATACATATATATATATACTTCTAAAACTTTTCTTACGAAATTTTATTAGTATACGTATTGGGAATATAATAAATTCAATGAGGAAAAACATATATAACTCTGCAATTGCAAAGAATTATATTTCTCGGAATACACTACGATCGTAGAAACTATCGAGAACTTTGAATTGTGTTGCGCAACTTCGAAATGTCTTCTACATATGTCTTTAAGTTCATATATCACGTACGATGCCATACGTGTGCGAAATCATACACTTCTGGAGGCATGCTCCTTCAAATATGACGCATAATATACACTTGCATGTTAGACAATGCGCGGTAATTCGGTAATTCGGTGCACGTGTTACTCACGTGGAAGTCATGCATATTACCGTGCCTGTGTTAAATAACTTAACTAGACGTTACTTGGTTTGTTTCTAGGATTGTTAGTTTAGATTATTATTAATTTTATGTGAATTTAATTATGAAATTACACATTTAAATTTCTTTGAAGTTATATAGATCTCAATTACAATCCCAGAATGCATTTAAAAAGTTTCAATATAAATATGAAATGTAATGCGTGTCAGTCGAACATTTTGTTGTGTTAACAACATTGAAATCACTTTAACCAAGATGCTAAGTAAGCATAAGCATGTCAACGTCAATCTGGTAGACCTTTGCAATGCCCTGTGATAGCTAAGTTAATCTGTTCGAAGCTCTCCTCGCATACTAAACAGCGTCTTAGTGCGAACAAGATGTTTTACTGAAGTGCCTCTGCACAAGCTACTTAGGTATGTAATACTGCGTCCCAAGTTCGTGCACGTCTTTAACACCAAGCAGTCGGAAAGACTTACAAAATCGTCCCTTTTTACGTTTTGACATTTCCATTATTATACTGTAGCAATATAATTGTTAATGCTCTATAAATTACTTGGATCTCAACTTAGAATTATTATTTCAATATTATATAACGTGTTTAGAAATGTTCTATATCAAAAGATGGCGTATATATGTTCTATCAACCATCACGTTATCAATACTTAAATAATCAATATTATTCCATGTCTTTTTCTCATAAAAAAAATATTACTAATTCTTTTAGTATAAAAAATGTATTTGCATTATTCCATGTATTAGACTTTTGCATAAGATAAACAACATTGAAAATTATAGTTGACAATGTGTTACAGTTGGCAAATTGCATACATTTGTTCCCAGTCAGATGCTTCTGATTTGCACCTAAATGATTCAGACTCTTTATAAATGGTATGCCACTTTTTTTGCACGTGACTTTCTCGGAAACGATTTATGGTAAATCGTCCCATTGCAAACCATCAACATAGTAATCAGATTGTCAATGTTTTATTACAATCGTACATACAATTCTAGGAAGTCTATTTCGCATTGTCCAAGAATCTAGATCAATGCATACATTATTCATAGTCTACAATTGCGCTCCTACTAAATCGAAATTTTTCTCTTAAAACCTTTCTAGATGAGCATGTTTATCGAGAATCGAATAATTGTAACAAGTAGCTTAAAGCATTCACGCAGCGTGAATACATTTCAGATTAAATATTGCTTTACACTTATTATTTTAACAAAGCTTGAAACATTTCTTTTTCCCGTTTTCGTTTAAATTGTTTATATATTCTTCCGCGAAATATTTTAGGTATCTACGAGACAAATTTAAAATATGAAATACAAAATTGTTAAACTGTTTTCCTAATAAATCTCACGCTACCGCATTCTTATCGCATTGTAGGAAATCAGGGATCGACCGTAGCGAGGCAGCGCAATTAGTCGCGGAAGAACTTTTTTCTCTTTTCTTCGCGTAATGACGTTTAGATTAGAGTAAAATAAAACGTCATACAGTCGCGTGATTACGACCGTGGACGGCGCGCTGGCTCGATCACGCAATAGATGCGGTGCGCTAGATGACGGGTTTTTAATAGTTGGCGGGCTGTACCTGATTGATTATCGAGAATTTCGATCATTTGCATGACTCGGGCTGGAATAAATTGGCGATCGCTGTAGCCTGACTGACGTTGATCGATGGAATATTTTATTTCGGAACGAGAGCCGCGGATTATACCTATAGCCTTGTCGCACTTTCCCCTTCTCAACCCTTCTCCCGTCACTCTATTTCTCTCATGGTGCTGTCATCAGCCATGACGATTTTATTGGGACGAAATACGGGCTCACATAACGCTTCGACATATATGAGAACGTGTTTTGGATGAATAACGGATTCCTGCATATGACGACGGTTCATGCAGGTTCTTTCGAAATTTATGAGTCACGAATTAACGCGGAACTTGTATCAAGCGTGATAGCTGTAAAACTAAAATATTTATCTATTATCTTTGACAACGAAAATTACCTACAAAAATTACATTATCAAGTAAGTTTTATCTTAAAAATATCTTTCCTAAAAATCGATCGCCAAGGCTCTGTTATAATTCTGTGTCATCGAATCTCTGAAAAAGCCGTTAACAACTGATGCAAACCAATTTCAATATACCTCGTGTTGCACAGCATCTATTACCTGGTCGAATAGACACTTTAACAAGAACTTTTGCCACTATGATCCATCACTATCAGTCTACCATACGTTATATAGCAATAGCCATGGGACACGGACGCTTCTGTCCCCGGGCTTCCAGATTTCTCTATCAATCACAAGGTGAATCAATCACGGCACACCCTGCCTTCGTTAAGCGGAGGCCATTTTATTTTCTGCCTCCTTTGTTCTTTTATCGCTCCATCTCTAACTCGACAGGTACACGATAGATGCGACGCAACGTGCACACATCCATTTGATAATATAATCCGTACAGAATAGCTTCTAAAAGAGATGCTACGATATATGAATAAAACAGCCAATAAACGGTACAAAGACAAAAAAAAGTCTTTGTCAAATGGCTACACAGAGGTTTTTGTCAAACGCGAAACAGCAGCTTTGACTAGATTAAATGGATATTTGCAATTCTCCCGCATATTGCTTCTTTCTAATTTTTTTACATGTAAGCGTATATGGTTTTGCACATTCGGTTGGTTGCCCGCATTGATGGTGGAATGTGCAAATAATTTTATCCCTTTCCAGTGAATTATTTATATAAATGTCAATGCATTAAGATCGTGAGGGAGTTGATGAATAATATATATGTTCAAAAGATTTTGCAGCTGCAACAATGAGCGATTAAAACTTAAAGGTTCATGGCAATGAAATTTGCGTATGGCTTTGTAATTTTCTCGCTCTAGTCGCTCTTCGGGTTAAGTGATACATTTTTTGTGTGCTTTTTAAATATTTCGTTAATTAATAGACTGTCGGTGGATGTTCTATAAAGAATTGTTCAGGGAAGCGACAATTTACTTAACAATTGCATTATCGAGTGAAGTGACACTTCTACTAGTTTAACCCACGCAGACTCTTTTACTTTTAATCGATGATCTGCCAATTGTTGATCCACATGACAAACACGTTTCCAAACAATTCTTATGCAAATCCTGTTTCGGTGTGCATGCAATGCAATTCTTTCCTCTTCATATTTAATAAATTTAATTCTGTGAATAACAGATTAAAACTCTCGCAGTATTGACGAAGAAAACTTTTACATCATTATTAGTATAGCTTTACTTTTAAAATGTTCTTTTTATATAATTGTATATCCGACATTTTTGTAGTTACATTTTTATGTGATTTTAATGGATGAAGAGTCATCTTGTTACAAGCATTCTAATTTGATTTCAGTCTAGATTTATTTCATTATAAAAGAGATGTTATTGGATGAAAAAGCTTACAAGAAGTTATTCTCGTGATATCTTGTTTTACTTCCATTTCATTTCATTTTATTTCAATCAAGTAATAAAATAAAAATAGATTTTATCAAATTTACATTTAAGGTATAATTCTATACGAAATCTTATATTTAGCTAATCGCATTTGTGATATTATGATCCATAAATTCGTCCTATATTTGTCAAATTTATTGGATAAACAAATGTCTTTTTATACACCTGTCACAAAATTCACAAATTCATCAGATAAATGATATCTTTATATATCTTGCGATTTTATAATTTGAAAAACATCGGACAGCTCATTCAAATGATAATGTCGTTCTAAGTGCGATTGCTGTGCAGATTAGCCCGTTCGTTGAAAATACTCACTAGATCAACATTTCTGTGATTCTGAGATCTTCTCCGATTTCGTCTTTGTTAAAGCGATGGGAGAGCCTATGGGCTCCCCTAAGACCAAAATCGTGAGTGATGAGGGGTATTATGGCTCAAGCCTCGGATAAATGGGGATTCACGCGTCGTTAATACCGCACCGCCACCCTCGAATCTATACGGGGGAGCAGATGGCATCGATTAATCGGCTAATTACTCAAACACTAAATTCACAATACGATTTAGTTAAATGAAGAATGTTGTTGCATATGCGCATATATGTATTCGTTCTTTGTTTAGAGATAATATTATAATAAAAAATCCCGTATCTATTATATGGCCCGTATCTATAATTGCTAAAGAACTTATAACTGAAATCAATCTTGAGACTATACGGTTTAATAATTAGATTTTTAGAATTAATTTGATATTTTTATACAATATGCGCGTGCATGTATATTATGTTATGTTTGCTATTATGATTTAATTGAGAAATTCAGACAAAGTTTGTCTTCTACAGTTTGAGTTTTGTTTCTCGTGGTATATAGTAATACAAAATCTTGAAGTAAAAATAATATATTAATTTACATAAATAATAATTGAAGTAAATTAAATATCTCATCAATTAGGATTTACGCGACAATATTCCTATTCCGAAGTAACTTTTCAATTAAATAAAATTAATTGTCATTTTAGATAACGCTAATGAATTTATAAAACAACGTAAAATGTGCTGTAACGGTTTATTTATCGAAATTGGTTTGAATTGTATACAATATCTGGTATATGGTTACGTAGTTCGTTTATATTTTGTGGAAAGTCAAACTAACGACATGTGGTACCGTATATGGTGTTTGCGGGTGCGTGAAGTTGGCACTCCTACTTTAAAATTCGATAGTTCTGATTAGAGTTCCAGCTTTTTTTCGAAGAGTATAGGAGTATTTTTATGTTTATAAAAAAAGTTCCGGTAATTAACACTATGAAAAAGGCAATTAAAAAAATGCAGGGGTGCTAACTTCACATCCAACTTTAAGACCGAATAGTTCTCAATAGCTCATCCCAAGCATTTTGACGAGTACTAGAGTTCTTGAGAAAAGAAAAAAATAATTTGTTTTAATTATCTGCCGAATAGTGTGCTTGTTTTTTTTATTTAACGTGTTAATTTTTGTATTCTCTGTGTATTTAATTGATTGCACATTCGACACGTAACTGCATATTATGAAACATGTGAATATTATGTGATATAACGTAGTTCAATGGAGTCACATATATAATACGGTCGAAATGTTTTAATTTGAATATTTTTTTTACACAGAACGCTTGCATAAATTTACCATTTGAAAATATTGAACAACTCGATCTCATTTATGTGGAATTTATCGAAAAATATAAAATCGAATATATACATTTAAAAGTAAATATTAATATTAATATTAATATTTCGCTCAAATGTTTGAAAAAGTGTCTTTTATTATTGTTGATTTGATTTAATATTGTTTGGACGATGCAATTATTATGTCATCGAAATTTATTGTTTTTATCTCATTAAATGGACTTGACAAATGATAAAATTTTATAATCGTTAATGTTTGAAAATCGTAACATTTCTATGAAATGCGATATTATGACAAACTACAAGTCTCGAAGTCTTTTAATAGAAATTCCAAGAGTCTTAAGACACTTTGATTATTTTGTAGGACAATAAAAACATGATAAGGAATAAAGACAGTTTTATAGGATAACAGACTTTGCGTTGTGTTCTGTTACTTTATTTATGTAGAGTTCAACAGCTTTTATGGATCGCGTGCGTTATATTACATATAATTTACTAATTCACATAGACAGTAAATATCAGTTTTTTGCTCACAAATTAATATCAATATTAATTAAATTTGTTCACATACAGTTATGTCTGCAATAAATTTGTGGCGGTTTGTGAAAACAGCTTGTTCAGTAAAATTATAAATTTAATTGTTCTAGTATCAACGACGTTAATACGCGAGTCAATGTATTTTCGCGTGACAAACGAGGTACATTTCTCCCTCATCATAAACACATTATTCGGCAAATTGCACGGATGATTCGGTACGCATGACAATTTCCTCGACGATTGATAAATAGAATCGAGCCACAAAACATTTTTTCTATAATGTTTGTGCGGTCGAAACAACGATTTACTCAATTACGCTGCAAATAATATATTAGCATGGGGTATGTATGTTTGGTATATATTAGTCGGGAGCTGCTTAATATTTTACTGTGTTTATTATAGCGGTTCAGCGGTAACCGATAGTTTACTCGAGAATTTTGGCCTAAACAGAAAAATCGTGTTTCCGCGTGGCTTGCACGCTGAAATATACCCGGCGTTTGCGTACACGTAATGAACGTCTACTACATCATTTGCGAAGACATTTAAACGGTTACCCGCACATTGGGCGGGTTCCACCCGATAGCAATTTACATGACCGTAAGCAAATACTCCGGATGTATTGACTGTCAAATATTATTTGCAGTTAGCGTGTCTAACGCTGATGCTGATGTTTCATTTTACATCTATATTCGTGTGTAGGGTGTCAGTTTGTAGCCGCGTAGCCAAATGATTAATTACTTAACGCGTTATGCCGACAAAAATAATGCGTGCAAATAAAAGCGGCTATTTAGCGATGAATTTTCATTAGCCGAGCTATATTATGGATATGCATACACTTCATATTTGCACATTCATCGACTCCTGCTGCGTATTTTACGTTCTTACTGAATAAATAAAAAATATTCATTATTTTTCATGATATATTTTTATATGAATATATATACGATGTACGCTGCTAAATGTTACGTCGAAAATTATTAATTGTCTTGGTTTTGCGTTGACGCTCAAAGATATATGTATATACACGTGTTATTTTTTGAAATTACCCTCGTAAGCACATAAATTTATTTTTTCCCTGCACAAATAGTAAATGTTATTATTGGTCTCATATCATAAACATTAAACACCGAAAGCAAATCATTCTCTAGCAGAGCCGCATTAATTTGCAATAATAATTAATTATGCAATATATTTTACAAAACCAATCAAAGAATATTATCGGAGTTTATGTGCGTGTTTATTTTCGAGGTACGATGAGCAAACACAAACGTGTTTGCTGAATTTTATGGCGCGGTAGGTTCAACGAACGCGAACGAGCAAGTACTACACAGCGTACTCGATTTTGCTGCGGTTGTCATTGAATTAATGCCAACAGCGCAAGTAGATACGAAGAACGGATGCAATCAATGTCGCGGTCGTTAATGTACCGTCTAAACTAACTGCGCCTGCAAGCGCCGACCACAGTAGTCGGAAGTAATTCCTTTCGAGAATTTGCGAAGGGTAAGGGTTGTCCGCTTAGACTTACATTAGCGTGGCTTACGTATGGAGTTAACGTTGATTGCGTTCACGCGCGACGTTTACTTAGCGGTGCTTTCGTCAACTAGGAAGATACCACACGTGAGACAATAACTTTGCACACACATCGGCGTACACGCGCGATGTCTGTTGTATCACCGAATTTTGATGCGAAATCAAAGCTTGATTGATGATCGCGGCCGTTTTTTTTAGTTCAACGCTCATAGAGACAGATGAAACAGATAAACGCCGTTACCCAACATTTTTCTATCTATTTCGATTGATCGAATCGAAAAAGAATAGTACATAAAAAAAAGAAATGCCAGGATCATTTCACGTCAATTTGACAACTGTAGCACATTAAAATTGATATTTTTTACCAACATTTCAATGACGTTTGCGATTGAGGAATCAAAGAATCTCAGAAATAATATCGGGGGTATTTATTGATATTTTCAGTAAAGCAATACGTTAAACTATTGAAGAATTTTATTGATTTGTACATAATCTATGAAAGGTGAAAACAATAGAGTGTAATTTCTCCTTTCATCACAGTTTTCGTAAATTTAATTAGAATCGCGTGGCTACAAAAAGTTGCTGATAAAGTTGAAATATATAAATTGGATCGTGAAAGTAACGAGTGCGCCGATGTTGCCAATTTCCTCTTTGGTGAGCAAAGCAGATGCTTATCGTGCGGAAACGCGCGAATCCAGCTGCGTTGGAATGCATTTCGATACACTACGTGGATAGGAAATGTTTATACTTTATGACATCATTCTCGATGTGTTTCCCGATCTTGACCACGTTTATCCCAGAATAGCACATAAAATTTTCGTAAAATAGTATTCGATGCAATATTAAAAATAAACCTCTATTATAATCCACCTTTACGAAAACGACGAGAAAAAAGACAATTTTGCAGTGTGTAAATTTTGTATTGGCGACTTAATTATTTGAGTAAGAATAGTCTAAATATTTTTTTAATTAATTTAAAAATCTTTTATTAATTAGAAATCTTGAGAAACATTCTTCTAACATACTTAGTACAGAATTATTGATGTTATGAAAGCTCGAAGTCGTTGCTCGGGTTAACCGCGCTCATAATCGCTGCTTAGAGATTTAATCTTATACGATTTCGTCACAGGTTGTTTCGCTTCACTTTCCCGCGACCGTTATCGGCGGTAATCATACCGGTGTAAATAGCAAACGAAGGCAATCAATTGCCAATTGAACGTTCATTTTCCACGATACGTCGATGTACGGCACCATTATACCGCAGCTATCTGTCGCCTCACCAAATCCATCAGGTCGAAAACCCACCAGCCGGTGCCGCCTCATGTGCGACGATTATTTTGCTTGGTCGCGGTAGGTACTGGGTAAAATCTCTTCAAAACACCAGTTGTGCGATACCATGATTGGAAATATGATCGGCATGTACAAATATATGCGTGAACAAAAAGCAATCATTGATATTATTATATTAAAATTTTTTCATATTTAAAAATAATTAGTCTGAAGGGATGGATGTAAAGGCATTATATGCGTGTGCGTATGCATGTGCATGTGCGTATATGAGACGTGTGTATGAGATAGACATATTTTTAGTTTGAATATGCTGTTCAACATACTTTGATGTAAAAAACATGCGTAGCAATTTATATAAAATATTCGAGCTGATTGCGCTGAAGAGGCACAGTAAAGTGAAGTTATTTGACGCATTTGTTACAAGCGCTCGTTTGAAGGCCACTTACACTTCATCGCGCAGGCAGCGGTTTGAGGTAATCGCTATGTAAAAATTTGCGAGCCGCAAGGAAATAACGCGCGGCTTTTAAGCATTCGCCACGCCGTGAAAACGCCCGTGGGTTTAAGAAAGAAAATTCATTGCCGTTAAGCATGTTATAAACAGCTCCCCAAGTAAGGAGATGGATGCGATAAAAAGAAATCTCTGCGTCGTTCGTTCCACGGTTATTAATGAAAACAACGAGCTCTGCGGCAACGTTCATTAAACAATTAGAAACACTGCATGCTATTTTACATGCTATTTTAGATAGGCTCTCTTTTTTTCTTGAGCGATATCGCGAAGATAAAGCGTGTTCATTGATTCAAGTTGATTTAAATAAATAATTTTTTAGGTTGCTAAAGAAGAAAAGAAACGAATAATTAATAATAATTTGTCGATAATATATAAATTTGTTGTAAAACAGTTCTACTTTTCTGAGTGGTCGTCGTGTCGTCGTAATTGATGCGTTAGCGACTTTCGCGCTTTATTTCCGACAAAGATATACCGCACTCTTTCTCTTCTCGTTTTCGTCGCTCTTCCGCCTTTCCGTTCAGGTTCTCTTTCCGCCTCCCTCCATTACTATCAATCTAATCTCTCGCCCGTAGCTGTGCGTCTCTTAATCCGTTTCGTCGTATTTCTCGCGCTCGTTTACGCGCTCCTTCTACAGCACACTTGGCACCGTCTACAAATGCCAATTCCGTATCTTAGATTGGCCGTCTCGTTGCGTCGTAAAGTCACATCCACCTCATGCGGGAGTCGCTTATTTAAACGGTCGGAGAGATCGCAATCACTAATCCTCGGTAAAAAAGAGGTGTATGTGTATTACCTGCGAGTAGGAGATTTCATCGCTGCTATCGACCGCACACGCTCTTACCTCTCGTTTTTCTCATAACGGTACTTCGATACTTTCGTCTAATATGGTTGCCCGGATATTGCACACAACAAGCGAACGAAAACGTGTGCGTTCGTACGTAAATGCTTTTTCCACTTCACGGCGAAGCGCATCGAATCGGAAAATATACCGGCGAACACACGAGGCTAACGGAAAAGTCGAATTATCGTTGTTTTATAGCGTACTATCGAATGGCTTTCCAATCTAAAGACGTGCTCTGCGAGGATTTCTCGCGCGCTTTTAACCGACAAATGAATTCGAAGAGGCAGGCGGCATTCCGAGATATCGACGATCCCGGACGGCGCAATTTCCATGAGAGCGTTTTCGAAAGACTCGCAAGCCTTGTATGGGATTCCCATTTTGTTCCATTCCTTGTCGAGTTTATCTCGGACAGAGCCTGTTGCGATCGACTTAAGAACCGTAAGATTTGTAGTTTTACTATATGGATACGAAGATTGCTGTCGTTTTTGCTCTCTGTTAAATTATACAAACTTGCGATTAATTGATGCTCGAAGAATCGGATGAGACAACTGACGTTCTCGGTGGCATTTTAATTGGAACCGGAGTTTGCAGCTGGTTTTAATCAATTTATCCCGCCAATGATTAATTAAGATAGGGGGCCCAAAATTCGTCGCCGCGCCTAATTTCGTCCCCTTCTTCAATTTCTCAGTCCTGTCGCTAAAAGTGCCCATCGGCGCCAGCACGTGTGTATAGAGGAAAGCAAACAGAGCCACTTGTGAAAGTTGTGATTCAGGAAGCTTCTGTACTGGTTTTACGAAGATTTTTCGTTTTCTTGGTAACGTGAGTTCTTGCAATGTCATTATTTATAGTCCTATACGCCTAATGTAAACGTTGTTTTTATATTCTTTGCATGTCATTGGCTTAGGTACGTTGTCAATAGAAAGATGTATGTGAGTTGTGTGCCGTTAGGTTCAACTTGTTGAGAAGGTAGGGCCGCGAAGTTAGTTCGAGGGTTTTTCCTAATTTCGTCCTCCTTTATGTTCCTAAATTTGTTTCTTGAATGAGTGAAATTTATTTGTGATACTTGCTTGGAAGGCTAAATGCTCATCTTACAAAACAATAATAAGGTTATTAATAATTGATAAGGTTATTAATGTTTTTTTTTTCCCAAGTAAAGTTATATTTTTTCTGAGTTATATTTTTGCTAAATTCACGTTTTTAATTTTCTATAAGTATACACTTTTGTAATGACTTTTAGTAAATAATATGAAGAAAGTTGAAAATAAAAAAAACAAGTCATAATTACCTCATTTTTTTCGGAATTTAGTATGGGGATGAAATTGGGAACACTTTTTTTTGGTTTCGCCAAAAGTAGATACTAATTTTTTGGGTACTAGCAATTGATTATACAGGCGATTTGTCTTGGTTTCTATAAGTATAAAGGGATATTTAACGAAGGTAATGACAAATTTTTGAGCTCTTACATTATTTAATACGGTTTCCAGGTATGAAAAAGTGATGTCTGTGAAGTTGGCTCCCCTTTTTTAAAATTCGGAAAATTTTATTAGAGTTCTGTATTTCCCAGAAAAAGTGACTAGGGGACGAAATTTGGGCCCCTTACCTTATCAAAACTACAAAAAAATTACTGTTAGAAAAAAGTTAAAAAAGATATCTCTAATTTATATGTATAGTGGAAAGTATTATTTAATCGAATAAAATCGTACGTCTCATTGAGAATCCGTGATATCACAAATACCAAAGCCATTTCATATGGCTTCAGAAAAGGAATAAAGCTTCCACAATCGCCGTCGATGCAAGTTCCACTCGTGGCCTTTCCATCGGCCTTCATTTTCTCGCTATCTCCTCTCAAAGCGGTGAAGCTGTCAAGGATAATACCGCTTCCAACTGCTATTGCAATAAAGCTTGAGCTTAATACTCGCCTGGCAACTCATGGATTTCTCGCGGGTCCGACAAGACGAGATTGAAAATAAGTTTAAAAAGCGAACAATTTCGTGAAACACACACTGACGAATGAGTAACCAATTTCTAATATAATAGACACTAATTCTGATCATATATATTTATGAAAAATTTGATATAAACGCAACATTAAATGTCACGCTGTAAAATTTAATTCGACGCTTGTCTGACTTTTTAATATTAATTTTTTCCTTTTAATATGTTCTCAACTTTATACGACTAAAATTATTATTTGTCTGTAATTCTCCATCATGCACAATCTTCAATTTTCGGTATCGTTTTCGTTCGTTGGCAACGGATTCCGCTGAGCCGCTCGCTACTGTCATCGCAGATCGTGCGTATCCACCCGCGGAAACGCGTAGTTCCCATATATTGGTAACGACTTATCTTACGCGCGATTCGAAAACGGTGTCGATTCTACATATTCCCTGCTTGCAACTTCAGTTTGGGGAATATCCGGGAATATTTCCAAGCCAAGCTGTCGCGGCGTCGACAGTATACGACAACGCTTCAAGACTGGCTCTTTATCATACTTTATTGCAATAACTGATGGGCGAACTTTTATATCCATGACGGAGTTTAGATATGAGCTTTAATGAACGACGGACAAAACGAGAGGCCGAAGATCGTGGCATCGGAGGGGCTCGCTCAACGGAAGGTCGAAGGAGATGTCCGCGAAAAGCTTGGTCGAGCTTTACGACGCTGTTTTCCGCGCAACTTCTTCCTCTTTGCTGCTTCATCGACCTCCCTTTGTTACATCCGCCTTCGACCGGGCCGGTGTCCTCTGTGCGACGGAAACTCTCTCTTGCTCCATCAGTATGCCAAGGCATGCTTGCCGTGCTACCGCATCTCCATTAATCCTCCGATTTCGACTCTGGTTTAAATTACCGGTCAGAATTTCTATGCCAGACCGGACTTTCGGCGCTCTGTTATTACGAGCCGTCGCTGCCGTTCGCATCCGGACCTTCTTCGTCACGTCTACGAACGTCGGATGCTATAAACGACGAGACGGGCATGACACGCTGTTTGGCTATGAAATCGATGCATTTCATAGATCGCTGCTTTCCAGTCGCCGCTGCATCGCGCCGTTTATTGGCAGTGATTGATCCGATACACGATATTTCTGTTACGTCGTCTATAGGATTAAAAATGACTCCGCTTACGTCAACACTGATGCTATTTTGCACGGGATAACATGCACTTTACTAACGCACGGTTACCAAAAAATAAATTTCTTTTTTTGTATCATTTTTTTACCATATTTCTACGATAATAACGCTCATAATCACTCTATAATCCAGTAATTTCTGACGTTGATAAACGAAACTTGTGAACATCTAACATGAGACTTGTAATAGCTACATTTTTAGACATAAAGTATAGGGAGCCCAAAATTCGTCACCTTCAATTTCTCGGTCTTGTCGCTAAAAGCGCTATCGGCGCCAGCACGTGTGTGTATATAGTGGAAGGCAAACAAAGCCACTTGTGAAAGTTAAGTGATCAAGGAAGCTTCTGTACTGGTTTTATGAAGATTTTTCGTTTTCTTGCTAACGTGTGTTCTTGCAATATTATTATTAATGTCCTATACGCTTAATGTACAAATTTTGATAAAGATAAATGTTTTTTATATTATTTTTATTATTTAATTTTTATGTTATGAGAAATTTATCAGCTATAATATTACGGAATCTATAGCGAAAAAGATTGTAGAGTTATTTTGAAATATAGCAGTTAAACGTTTCGCACGTTTTCATTGGCGATCTATGTTCTACATAGATCTGCAATCTGAAAAGTACTTGACATCGATATTCTTAGGGTAGTCTCAGTTGAAAAAGGCAGAAAGTCGACGATCAATGGACAAGTTACGGCAAACGGAAATTCACCCGAGTGTACAGAGAGGATCTGATAGATTCCGCATCGGCGCATTGAAATTCAGAAACGTCGGCCGTCGTGCGAAAGTCGCGACGTTGCAATGAAAAAGCTCTTCTTCTCTATCGCTTTCTCTCGTGTCCAGGGAGACCAAAAGTCCGTCCGCCGCTCGAATCTTCGCAATACGGTGGAGATGGCGGGCGCGTGTAAGAGAGCGCGAAAGAGAGATATCCGCTCACTTCGCAATTGAGAACTTTTTGATGCACTACGGATACGTATACTCGGACGGAGAAACTGTGCTCGAATAAAGTCGAAAGGGTACTGGGGACTCTTATTTCATTGCGCTTTGCGAAGCGTGCCACGCAAAGTTATGCAGTTTGTCGGAGTGTTATCGGTGATGTGTCGGCTACTAGCAAGATCTCTCGTAAATATATTCGCGCGCGTACCCGAAAGAGAAATAGATAACATATTCCAGACACGCCCGACAGTCTCGATATCTTTGATCCGTGTATCTGAGACAGCAGAACTATTTACCGAGTTTGCATAATGGGACTTTCGGGCGCGCGAGATAGACAGTTGATTCTTGTTTGTGAGACAGGATTATAGCATGTGATAGCGCGTGTCTCTTCCGCAAAGCAAATCTCTCCCTGCTTCTCATCTTTTCCCTCCCACTTTCTCTTCCTCTTTGTGACGTTGCAAAGTCACTTTTATTGTATTTGCTGGACAGAAAATTGACATAAATATGCATCAGCATGAATTTTACTATTGTATATTAGCTTATATTTCGGAAATTCGTGTACACATGTTTAAATAATTTAATGACATATATGGATGTGTGTCATTGCATATTTCATGCTTCGCATTTATGTATCCATGCACATTGCTGACGAGGAACAAATTCGGGCGCTCCCCTAAACACGTTGTGACATTACTCTTCCTAATGACTCAAAGCTGGTTTACAAATATCTTACAAGGAACGCGACGGGAATCCGTTACAGAGACGGCTGAACGTGGCGCAAGAAAGATTACGGAGATTATTCGAAAGTTTTCAATTTGCAAATACGTTCAATATCACGCCGTCTCGCCCCTATCGCAATGTACGATGCTGCGCGTTGCGATAGGTCATTTATATTCCACATTCCAATTTTGCTTCATTTGCGCAAAAGATTGGGCTTTAAAAGTTCAGCTGTCGCGAGTGCGTTCAGCATGCATTCCCGAAAACAATGCCAGAATAGAATACGATGACGATAGCGTGTGCTATAGGAGAAAATCTTAGTCTTTCCTAAGGATATTGCTCTAGTATTCAGACTTGGAGAAATAGTATTAAATCACGTGCTCAATTTACTATTGGCGACATTTGCGAAATACTTATACTTTTGTCATAATGGATAATATAGTTCTTTTGAAAGTCAATCGATATCGAGTCATCGAATGTGATATACGACATACGTAAATAAAGACATACGGGTTTATTTGAGTGTGAACTTATAACAATCTGGTACTTTCTTAAGGTAACGACCATGTTTCTATCTGCCGATACTTTTGAAACGGGGAGACGAAATTGAGCTGGAGGCGGAAGTAAATGGATCAAAGAGCGTGATATTTGAGAAATATATACGATTGTTTGTAGCACTAATGTGCAATTTCTTTAATATTTATTGAGAGCATATTAATTACACATTAAATTATTTTACCAGTAGATTGTGATAACAAATGGGTTATATAAGAGTGATGCGGTTGTTGGTGCGTAAGTTTTTAGATTAACGGATTATACTATTCCTTGTTAAATTTAAATAAATCACTCTTAATCTGAAAACTTACGCACCAACAACTGCGTTGTACCTTTATAACCCATTTATTATCTCAATTTATTGGTTTCATTATCGTGAGTCCCAAGTTAGTTTTTACTTCTTACTTGAAGTTATTTTACAATATAAATTATTTTTTCTGTGGATATACGTTATTTTTTAAATCTTATTTTATTAAGAACAATAGAGGTTATAAATGTAGAAGTAAAACAAGAAATAGTATACGCCCGTTTCATTCGAAGGATGACTCGTATTGCTTAAAGGAGTATCTTGAAAGAGGGAGAAAGAGAACGAACTCTTAACTATACAGTTGTAATAAAATAGCGAAGCAGCAGCTCGCAAAGTGGAAAGTAGGTGTAAAGAAAGAGACGCGAGTGGAGATTTTTTGCAGTTACGTCTAATTGTAGCGGCGGGCGAGGCGGCAGAAACGCACAAGGGGAAAGAAGAAACTTCATGATATTTTCTTGCAATTATGTTACGGGCGCCTTGTCGGAACATTCGGCATCTCCATTGTCAGTTAACCGAGCATCAGACTGTTGGCGCGCGCGCGCAATTCTAAATTAACATTAAAGAGGCACGTTAAAAGCGTCGACTTCGTTAAGGCTTGTCGAGCGTTTCCTGCTGCTTTTGTCCCGGTAATAGAGTATTAAGCAGCGAGATCTGATAAGGTCATTCCTGCAGTCGCGGCGTCCTGCCGAGCTGTAGGAAAAGATCGGCTACAAGTCAAGGCGGCCGGCGAAAAAAGGAGGACGTTCTAATGTCCAAGACAGGATCGAGCTTAATTTAAATTAGATCTTATCCGTGACGCTATTGATCGCACGCGTATATACGCGATAGCGGCGTCGGCTCCCTTGAAATTCTTTGTGTTTTCGCGCGCATCTCATTTCGCCAGGCGAAACGAACCGACAAAGTTCTCGACGCTAACTTTTGCGTAGCGCGAGTTTTACGAAGAAGAGCTCAAAAGTTTTTCACCCCGTGAGCGGCAGAGCGGATTTTCTTAACGCTTAATTACTTCTGGACTCCGCGAACGCATACGGCGTATTTTGTTCGATAAATCAGTCAAGCCCTTGCCACTTTCTGCACTACACTATACATTTACTTGAAATAATTTTAGAAGAATATGAATTATTAGTTTTAGAAAAATATAAACGACCAGTTCTCAACGATATTTTTCATGAAACAATAAACCTATAAGAAAATAATCTGTCAAGTATAAAATATATATTTATTTTTTCGCATATTTGTTTGACCAAATCGTTCGTTTAATTAATTAAATCAATTATCGGTTGTATCATTAAAAGAGTGATTGAATTTTGGGATCAAAAGGAATCCGTTTTATAGTAACTAGCGAGCCGGATGAGTGATCGTTTGAAGCAGGGAATAAATTTAAATCAAGCTTTATCCGCAGCGCTATCGATCATGACCAGCTTTTGGAATACTTAAGGCTTTGTCCGCATTTAATTTCGCCGTCAGCCTCAACATTTTTGCGGAAAGTTTTGATCCCGTATGACGTGTGTGCCGAATTTCTTAATTTCTTACAATTGTTAGAGCTTTTTTTATTTTAGGCGGAAACGTGATATTTGTAATTCTATTTTTATTTTATTCTTATTGTTCGATAAAATTAGAGTAGCTTAAACTTAAACTTAAGGCGGTTGGTTGCTCAAATTAATATAATAAGAATTAGGTAGTTGAAATTTATGGAGAATATTAGTCTATGGGAATCTGTCGTCCATGCCAAAGTTGAAGACAATTGTCTGCATGCAACGAAACTTATCTAAACTCAAACGGTGGCTTCTATAGTTGGCATAAAGTTAAGTTGTGAAGTTTGCTTAAACGATATATGCGAAGCACGAGAAGATTTTTACAATCGAATCACGGACTTTTTCAAAGCTCGATCGGAGAGAAAAAGGAAAGACTATATTCGCGGAGGCTAGCGGGTCGAAGGTGGATAGGTTCTACCGCGGGATTCAACGTGATGCGATCCATCTTCGTCTCTTGAGCGAGCAACGGCTACAGCTTGACTCTTCTCTAGTTTCGGAGCACGCTCCTTCATCATGTTCACCGATACTCTCATCCACTGATCCCCGCATCTCTCGCCTACGTTCTTTCTAGCTTAGTGAATTCGGTTATGTGTACACAAGCGCCTTTTTCGTACAAACTGTTTTTTTTATTGCTTTTTGAATAAACTAAATCATTTCTTGCTGGTTACTTTTCTCTTATTTGTTCTCTCACCGGACAAAATCATAATCAATGTACAGTATCGAATATAACGAGATAGTTATTTGTGTGTGTTATATGTGTAGGTAAAGGACATTGAAAAATTGCATTTCATAAAAAAGATTAATAAAAAAAACCCAGATAATTAAATTAAAATTTCAACATATTTTTGTTCATTAATCAATTAATGAAGACTACGGAAATTTTGCGATATTTTCAAAATAATCAATTAATAATTATCAATATGATGTATTAAACTAAGCTAACATGCGTACTACGTGAAAACTTTGAATCGTTAATTACACACAAACAACCCTAATTAATTAAAATTAAATATACATGTGTAACAATTAATAATAATACAAGCAGCACGAACTATGATATTATGCAGAAATGTCATTATATTTAGTAGTGTAATTTCAACGAAGAAAAGAAATAATGAACAATTTGTATTTGTTTATATAAACAAATTGAATAATAATAGCAATATTTTGAAAAAATTTTATTTAATTGTTTTGTTAATTACGCAGATTTGCATTTAACTTAATATTACTAAAACTAATAAATCCATTTTAGTATAGAAATGGAAAAATTTTGTCGTAATTTACGGCGGCATATATGCAAGCACATATAGTATAGCTTCCTAATCGACATTCAATAATCGATGTCCAAATTTCTCTCTACATTTAATACTGTTCGTAAAGCGAAATTCTCGGATATTCGGAAATGTAGAAGTACCTCCGTTATAATTTAACGATTTCGTGGGACCTTTGCCTCTGACAAACTTCAAGGCGACCGCTCGTTACGCCTAACAAACATAACTTGGACACATTGCCAAAAGTCCAATAGAAACTTGGATTGTAAATTGTGCGTTGGGTTAAGTAAAAGCCATTAGACAACGAAAAAGTTACATCAGTAAATTAGTTTATCGTCAAATAAAAGTGAGTGCTCGGGACCTACTACTTTGCTACTGCTTTTGTGCAGTCACGCAAAGACTGAGAGATTCTGTTTCTGACTTGAAAAAGAATTTTAAATTTTATATACATTAAATTTTTCAAATAAATCATGAATTATTATATACCTCTCACAATAGTTCGATAATTTCATTTTTTTCATGTCGATAAATCAACCGATATATAAGAATGCAACCATTTTATAAAATCTTCAAAGTTTTTATAGATTACATTTAGTTATAAATTATAAATATATTATAAGAAATATTTTACCTATTTTTTATTAAATATATTTTTTCGTAGATTTCATAACTGTTCTCTTTCTTTATACCGATACATCTATATCGATTTTGGTCATCTTTACCATATCATCTTCATACCGTAGCAGTGATTCGAAATCGAAAGGAATAAGGCATCGCTATTTTTTGATAGCGATGTTTTTTTATTGAAAAGAATGAAAGATTCTTTCCCACACAAGAATCTTCGTACAACGATAAAAAAAACACATTTTCCTAAGCCAAGTCGGTAGCAGCCTGGCCTGTCGGTTCTATCGTACTTTTCTCCGACGTAAACGAGATCTTTTTCCAAGAGAAACCCATTAATCGTGCGCGTCTACACCGAAGTGATACATTCCACCGGGAGGATTGGTTTGGATGGTTCTCGAGGAGTTTTCAGTCGATCTCATTTGCCGGTGCAGTCGGGCGCATCCTGTGACCCTAAACACTTTTCCTAGCTGATTCAGATCCTCGCAACTCGGCTTCTAGGAAGCTATCGGTGTTTCGTCTCGTCGTTTCTAACCCCGTATAGAGAGCGAGATTCCAACCTCCTTCTTATCTTTTCTCTCGTGATCCTTCATTCTCCCAGTAGGATAACCCGATTTAGACAAGTTTTTCTTTAATGTCGTTTGAGGTCGATTATTTAAAAATGATGGTATAGTCTTCTGTGGCCCGTCCCTATTGTCATTGGCGTTTCAGAAGAATTGTAAACGATGGACTGTAATAAACGTATTTCATATTTGTTCATAAATATAATTATAAATTCGATAATACAGAAAAATTATAAAAGAACTGATATTTTTTAGCAAATTTTTTAAATATTAAAGAAATATGTTCTCGTTGTTTATATTTTAATTTAATTTTGTTTTTTTATATTAGTATATTAAGGAGGTTGGTTGACGTCCCGCTGCGGGCAGGCGGCGTGGCAGGGGGAAAGCATATAGATTAAATTTTCGTCGCGTAAAATAAATGAATTTTAGCAAATATCTAAATATGTGGAATGCATTCAATTGCTGTTTCTTATGGTTTAAAAAGAGTTGTTTGTACAGTTGAAACTTAAATACGTTATTATTCACGTTGAAATGTGGCAATAATAAATGTGGTCCTGTTTTATTTTTACGATTTCTTGATAATTATATGTAGATAAATCATTTCAGTCTTCAAAAAAGTCCTTCCTAAATATGTAAAAAATTATTTGCACCTATTTTCATTAAATTCTTATTTTTAATATATTTTCGAGAGTTACACGGGTTACGGGTTAGCCAACATTTTTGCTATGTCGCTGTCGCCCGTGTATAAGAGAGAGACAAGAGTATAATTTCAATAATTAACTACTCGACAACCATATCTTAACCATATAATGACAGGAAATTAGACTTTCTAAGATTAACAAAATTAGGTAATAGATCGTTGGAAAATTACATGGACATATGTCAAATAGAACTGATCGAAACATTTCTTATTAAAAGACCCAAACTTTAATTATTTATCAACTTAGTTTTATGTCATCCACGTTTCCACACACACTTTGGAATACGTCACATTCTGTTCTACGCCTATATGATTTTCGTAATGAATATTAATTATCAAATTCTCACGAAACTTTGGTGGAATCCGCTTCAATGCACAGAAGCAACATGCGTTGACATGGCGGCGCGTGGAATAATCATGTAAACGTCATTATGCTAGAGAAACTTTGCTTCTAGAATAATAAGGGAGTATAAATGCAAATGAAAATTATGAAAATGAGTTATTAAACATGCATCATTCTCATATACGAAATTGGAGTGGATTGAGAATTCTCATGATCTACGATGTTCTAATAGGTTCTTCTTATAACTGCACTTTAAATAATTATAACAGCACTTAAATAATTGTACATTCGAACAAAAATAGATCTTTATAAAAAAAATCGAATTTAAAAACATCGTTATTTTTATTCGATCTTTTGCAATAAATTTAGTTTCCGCATAATTTCTACTTTTTGTCACGCAATCATGATGCTGTTCAGCGTGCGAGCATTATGAACGTATAATCGTAGAAAACCATCGAGCTTGAGAAGTTCTGTCAAGTGTTCGGCAAATACGTCGACGTGTTTGCCACCACCTCTTAGAGGAAAATTTGATTACTCGTCGCTCTCGGCTGGCAAACTGGATTGACGTAAATCTTCTCTATTTCTTCTTTCCTTGTCTCTTATTCGTCTAGCACAACTTATAAAAAACCCATGATCTCATGACAGTTATCAGTCAGCAAAGCATGACTCTTTGCTGTCTGGATTTTCGCAAAATAAAAAATGTTACTTTGAGCTTTGTTTTTACAGAAAAATCAGTTATAATATGCAGAAAAGTTCGTAAGGATTTACGCGAGAGTATAAATTTTGTAGCAAGTTATAATTATTATTTATGTGTTACGAGTGTCAAAACTGTTGTCATATTGAAACAATCACGATGTTAAATTAAAAACTTTTATATATATGGAGTTAAAAATCATTTATTATATCAGTTGCTAAATGCGAATTGTTATACAGTCGTGTCCCATTTCCTTCGTCAGAATGTTGTATTGGCTTGTCCGTTTCAAAATAGCCGCACAGAGTTTGCATTACATTACGTTACATTGCATAAAGTTAGTATCGCGAAAACGTATAGTATACATCACTATAATGTTATGAATGTCATTGTAGTCAATAGTAGATTCGTCGTAAAGCGTCAACTTTAGCTTTAGATATTGCGCCGAATAGACCGTGCTGCAATGACGTACTAGTAGCTTTGAAAGTGTATACGATGCACAACATTTAGGTATATACATACATACTCACCGATGGAGCAGTAAATATTCTTTCTCATGCATTATGTAAACGCAGAGTATCTTGTTTCTTGCGTTACCGCGCGCCCACGAGACCCCGATTCTTTATGACTGTTCTTTCTTTTGTTTATACAGCGGGCCCCCGGTACATTGACGACGCGCGTTGTACGTATGCGCACCGCCCGCGCCGTTAGTGCACCTGTAGAGCTTTCATGGAGCATAACAAGTTTCACTTGTTCATAAGATCGCAAATCCCGTGATATCGGTATGACCTTGATTATAAAAAATGTATTTCAACTTTTTTGGATTTTTATTTAATTGAGATATCACAAATAAAGCTTGATTTATTTTCTTCTTAATCGCTTTTAATTAACATCTAATTAACGAGAAATGGGAAAAGAAAGATTGTCGCGATGCAAAAAATATTGCACTGATTATGTCATTTGTAACAACGAGCAGTCTCAACGGATGAAGTTAATAATTTGTTTTTAAGTTCTTAATGGAACCGACAATACGATTATATCTTGATGCTGTCGAATTTGCTTATCGGCAGGTGTGCAGACAGTGAGCGCTGGTGAGCGCGCTGAAATAATATGAATTGAGACATAAAAAATTAATAAAATAAGATCTATATTCTCCTCGACAAAATTCTAATTCGCCACGTTCGCGAGACGACAATCACAAAAATGGAAATTCACGAGAAAGTTTAAACGAGTTTCGCTTTACACAACAATGCGCCGCTTCTTTATCAATAAATAATAAGCAGAGCAAATATTTCCGAGTGGAAAGTTCTTAATTTCGAGTAAGGCGCGTTTCTTGCGCTCTTGTTCGTTTCCTCGTGCTCCGGTTTTGCGATTCTCACCGTTCCTCTCATTCGCAACACCAAACGCAGCTCCTCCGCGTTATTTGGTATTCGAATTGCCACCTCCGGCATCAGTCAAGATTTCTTGCACGTATATCGCTAGGTATTCACCTCGGTGATATTCAACGCCAAATATCGCCCGTGCTTTTTATGCAAAACGCCAAGTTTTATCGAACCACGAAGTAAGGTTGGCTAACACGTAGGGACAAGTTCGACCACGCGTACGTCGCCTGAAGAAACGTGTAAACAGAAAATATTCGTGCTTGTCGCGTAACTCGTCATGTCTAGTGTTTAGCATATTTTTACTGGATGCCGTATTTACATTTTAAATATGGTCAAATTTACCGGTAGCAATTTTTTAAATCATTCGAACACGTAATTATATGCAATTCTTGCATAATTCATTATCAATGTCAACAGCGCATTTTAAATCTTGCATTTTGTTATTTACACAGATTGCAACACATATAGTATACCCGTGTAAACATGAGGTAGTCAAATCTCCGAGCAATAACACCAATGCAAACTTGGCATATAATACGTCGCGTGTGACGTTGAGTACGAAATCCTTGCATCAACGTGTATATAACTTTTGCTGTTACGTTACGGTGTTTCTGCGTATCATCATTGCAAGAATAACACGAGTATGTACGGGTTGAAACATATATATATATATATATATATATATATATATATATATATATATCTTCCTATAACCCCTATAGGAGGAGCAAAGGGCTGATACAAAAGGTTGCCATCTGGTCCTGTCTTCACTAAGGCTTTTATTTCGTTCCAGGTCTTCCCACCTTCTTTAGCTTCTGTCAAAATTGAGCGCCTCCAAGTTGTCTGCGGCCTGCCTACTCTTTTTTTGCCTTGAGGGTTCCAATCGAGGGCTGTTCTCGAATTAAGCCGTCCGGATATCATTCGTATCAGTTTCTTTGACGTTTGTAATTTAAGGTGAGTTGGTTATCGGCCAACTGCACCCGAGTCCGGTGGCTGCCTTCTTAAAGCGTCCAGACAAGCTTGGTTTTTCTGTCAGGGTTAACCTTCCCTTAGCCGATGAGTTCCGGATTTATGGCGCCGAAAGCTCGCCATTCACCCTCTCCCGTTACCTGCAAGGCTCAAAGAGTCATGCATTACAAGGGGCCATGCGACACACCGTGTCTTCCAGGACGCGGGAGTAGGATTTGTCGGTATGCTTCAAATGAAGCTGCAGGCATTTCTTCAAGTTTTTATTGCCATGTGAGAATCGGCATCTCACATGGTCACAGAGGCCCAACACCAACCATAATGCCCCCACGGATATAACTAACATGTAAAACATAGACGTACAGAATGTCACAGAATCATTATTGCTTCGCTGCAGAATCTCTTACCTATGAATTATTTGGTTAGTTTACACACAGTCTCATTTAATAATAAACATAAAAAAAATGAAATATCAGTCCCAATTTGTAAAATTATTGATTGTAAGTGTTGAGATTTTACTATATAGTATATTATTAAAATTCTGCACTTACAGACTGAAAATAAAGGAAATCGTCGTATATCTTTCTTAACGGCCACAGCCACTTTTTTCCTGTTTGAGCGTATTAAGTTATAAATTATTTATGCAGCTCCTGGTTTTTTAGTTGCATTAACGAGAAATAATATTGTGAGATATACATAAGAGGATGTGAAACATTGAAGCGCACTTAACGGATGGTGATTATATATTCATATACTTTTTTTATGTGGATGCTATAACATATTTAATGTGTGTATGTGTGTGTGTGTGTGTGTACGTGATATTTCTATTTAATAAGATGTAGATATTGATGACTATAAAATAGTAATATTGTGGTAAAAAGTTCACCAAATTCACAAAGTTCAATAAATACTCTAAATACACTAAATACACTAAATACAAATAAACAATAATCAATTCAAGTAATTTACTTTTTGAGATGCATGTTTTATAATAGTGAAGTTACATTATCAAGAAATGCGAGATTCCGTTAGTTATATTTTTGCTCTGCATAAAGCTTTATTAGATGTTAAAAAAAAATTTTATTTTGGTCGATTTATTTTATACTAGCTGGTTACCCGGGCTTCGCCCGGGAGTCGTTTTTCTTCAAACAACTTCATTTGTGTTTTAATATCCTTAATAAAAAAAAATTCTTTTATCAGGCAATGGCTTATCAGGCAATTGCAAAGAATCCTTTATATCCTCGAAAAATTAATAAAATTTTTAACGGTTTTAACTAAATCGATAAATCGGTAGATTAATGTGAAAGCATTCCCCGAAAAATTCTACCCCTGTTTCATATATAATTCTTTAAGATTAAGTTAATTATTTCCCAAAAAATTAAAAAAATTAGAAAAATCGGTTTCCAAAAAATCGGTAACAGAAAACTGTACACATGATGGCACTCCCCGGAAAATTCTACCCCTATTTCATACGTACAACTTTAAAATTTGGTCTACTAACGAATGAGTAGTTAAGCAAACATATTATACATACACACCAATCCACAAAAATGTTATAAATTAAAAAATATCACTTTTTTATCGACTGAAGTTCAATTCCGTCGTATACAATTCTTTATAAGATTTACTCAATTATTTCCTAAAAAATTGGAAAAATTTTGTAACCAATTTCCAAAAAGATTGGTAACGAAAAATTATACACTTTATGGCACTCCCCGGGAAATTCTACCCTTGTTTTAGATACAATTCTTTAAGATTCGATCAATTATTTTCCGAAAAATTGAAAAATTTTGGATAGCGGTTCCCAAAAGATCGGTAACGAAAAACTATACATTCTATAACACTCCCCGGAAAATTCCACCCCAATTTTATATACTTTTGGTAAAAATTCGGTCAAATAGTTTAAGAGTGTATAAAGAACAAACATATACAGACATTCTATTTTATATGTATATAGAGATAGCTACCCGCGCGAATGCGTATCAAACGAATGTTTGTTGTATCGAGTTCTGGAAAATAGAGAAGTACATAATTTTTTTTTAAATTCATCAGAAAGCGAATAGAGACAAAGCTAGGTATTAATCTCAATAGTACTATTCTAAAAGTGCATGATCGGTTTATGTAAAAGCTTGTCAGTGCTGTCAATACTACTACTAGCTTGAACGAGATATACGCGGCTTTATCTTATTATCACAAGGATATATTCGGTATTTGGAATATCACTGCCATACATTGATGCATTTCGAAATGCAAATTTCTACAATGCAACCAGATTGCATGATGAGACATATAATAGCACGAACTCGTTAGGCATTTGAAATTCAGAAACGATCAAATTCTTTTTTTTAATTATGCAAAATAGTGTTCAACATGACAGAAAAAAGCATTTAGGAATTTCCTAAATCACAATTACAACACTGCGGTTTAATTTAAAATTGTAGAGCAAAATAACATTTATTATGACGATAAATTAGAAACAATAGACGCGCGCGATTAAATTATTTTTATTTTTTACAATTATTTTATTTTAAAATCATTCGCGTAATTGTCTTTGCTTAATTTCCTGTTGTTAAGAAAATATTGCTATTCTATTGTTGTTTCAATGTCAAATATTACTTGACGACACTGTTGAAGAAGAAATAAAGGTGAAGGAGGATTCAGCAAAAGAGGATAGTTTTAATTTGCGGGTAAGAACAACGGCAACTGCCGTTTTATTGGCAACTTATATTGGGTTTCTCCATTTCTATGATCAAGGCCAGACTCCACGGTAGTCACAGTTCTGGGGAAGAATCGATCGATCGTTCTCTTTGTCCCGCACGAAGGATCCTCTGAGATTCTTATTCCGTCGGGACTTGCTTCCTTGTTGCTCGCAATAACGTAGAAAAATAAAGCATTGGCATTTTTCCTGATACAATCTCTCATACTTTTTGAAAAGGGAGAAAAGTTTCCCACTCTTATTCCCATTAGAGTGCACTTACTTGTGCTTCGTTTCACAGGAAGCCCATATATATCTTTAGAAAAGTTAGGTGCGTCTGGATTAGTTTTTCCTACATGGCGTTTTAATTTAGAATTTAAATTGACTAATAGCACATATAATGCAAACTAATACAACAATATATATTTACTAGTATTATTAACATATAGATAGTATTACAGATAACATAGGATTTCTATTATAATGGCATATGGTATTAATCTCAGTGGACGCATGATAATGGAATTGGAATACGAAATGAAAAGAGTTATTATTATTCATGCAATGCGAGAGATTGATATCTTAATTATTATTTGTTCTTCATTATAAAGTCTATTTTGAATTGAAGGATCAATTATTTATAATGCATTAACTGTAGAATAACAATGCTAAATTTTGACCAGATCTATGTTGATTGACATACTTTTGCTTTGTTTTTTGCATAAATGCTATTTAGTAAAAAAAGGACAGTGTGCGTTCCTTACATTATAGGAACAAATAAATCATAAATAAACCACTCGGTTGCGCAACCCAAAGTCGCTCGACCGCGACTAACCTCGCTCGTATGACTATTAGCGCGCTAGTCTGCATCGAACAAATCGTTTAGAAGAGATAATAGTAATTGCGGAGAGGTCTGTGAGTACTGCTGCGGTATACGCGGTATGCGGTGTAACGATGGGCGAACTTGGCACTTCCGCTCGTCCGGAAGTTACCAACGATGCAGGTTGCAGTTTTACCTGAGGTCAGCGCGTTGCGAATTGGCGGGCCGTTACTTTCATCGGGTAAGAGGCCTTTAGAAGCGTCCTTTGACTGCCCGAACTAATTTGCGAGGTCGTTACGGCGCAGAAGTAATTTTAATTGTTTCGGTGTATGGAGCACACAGAGAAAACACAAACACAATCGCGCGAGGTTGATCGACCTACATATGTATAACTACGCTTGTTCTTCCACCACGTCGTGAAGCTTGCGGTCGAACATCGTCGCGCTCATAAACGCTATGCTATTCGGACTATACTGTCCAAGTTAAGTAAAATGCAAAACTAAATGTAGCATTAACATGTCCAGAAAAATCAATGCAATTTGCCGTAACACTAATATTTAATTTTGTACCTACATTGTAGAGAACTTATTTTTACAAGCGAAATAATACAATTTCAGTACAAATCTATTATAGTTGTACAAATTAAATGATGAACTTAAGTATTGGAAAAAATTATCGTAACATAACTTCTGGACACGTTGGAAACTTTTAAAGCTTAATTGGATTCGAAGGAAAAATAGTTTGAGAGGCGAGGTAGTATTTCTTAAGACGATATCGACCTACGCTGACTTTATGCGATCTCATCAGGCGTAAAGCGTTGCAATTTGTGTCGCTATGTGGAAAACTATCCACGACATTAACGATTTTCTCTGCAAGCATAGACTATGGAATCACGAATTATACGTTTAATGGAATAGAAAGTAATCTCATGTTTAACAGATTATGTTTACGATCATCGTCTCTAGATTTACTATAAGAGATATACAGGGTGGGACATTTGAATTGAGACGCCTAAATATTTAAAAAATAAAGCAAAATAGAAAGAAATGTTTCAAACGAAAGTTGTTCAAATTTATTAGTAGAAAAAGATGATACAATAAAAAATAAGGTTTTTATTTAAAGAACTAAAATGACTTAAATCTGACTTTGGCAACGCTACAGTCAAACTAGAACTGCTGTTAAATGCGTCTTTTTAAACCTTACAACTTTTGTCTGAAACATTTCTTTCTATTTTGCTTTATTTTTTAAATATTAAAGATATTTAAATATTTAGGTGTCTCAATTTAAATGTTCCCAAACGGTATATAGTCATGAGATTTGCGTCATATTTTAATATTTAATTCGTTTTTTATACGTAGGATAGATATTTGTTATTAAAGCCTGCGAGTTTTCAATATTTTCCAGCCTGTAACGTAATTGTTCCCAAATACTGGAAATAAATTCGCACCTTTGAAATAAAATATGAATGATGTACACATTTACGAATCAGACATGATGTTCATCTTTTTATCAAAATACAGCACAGTAATAATGCAATTAATTAATATTTTATTCGTGCTATATTACCTCTTTCAGCATATCAAAATTTCAATACGAAGCAGGTCATTACGAAGTAGCGTAGCTATCGGTCGGCAATTAAATAAGCATTATACAAGTCGTCACCAACAAAATGTATAATCTAAAAAAAGAATGAAAACTGATTTCTTCCCAATTCTGTTCTGATGTTGCTATCATAAAACATATATGACTCAGTTCGCCTCTTTTATCCGCCGCTCCTTTTTAAACGCCGTTTTATCGCACTCTGCATTCTCCATAGGAAAAAGACGAGAGATCTCGAGCATCTCTAACGGTGCCTTCGTAATAGGGTATTTTTTTGCGATAGTTGCATTCGCCTCTTCGAATCTTCCCATCCTTCAGGCAACATACTCCATAAGATACAGGAGCTAGTAGTCCTTTCTCGTCTCACGGAACCTCCCTTTTCTCCTTCATGCATAATTCCGATGTGTTATAGAAATTGTAGTGATAGAAAGAGAACAGTAGATGTATGGGTGAGTGGAAGTGAGAAAATAATGAGAAAGAGAGAGAAGGGGAGAGGAAAAATAACTCATCGATCGCTTGTTATCGAGAGCTATTAAATTCGACGAAGCTGGATGAAGGTAAATTATTTATTACGTCCTTGAAAGGAACTACGTATGTATGAAAGCGTGAATTTTTCACCTATACGGATCTCACGACTTTACACGCGGCGCTTCCGAACTATCGCGATTTATCGAGAAAGCTGCTGCTTTTGGAAATTCTATCAAGCGGATGAAGAGAATTTCGGAGTACTTTCGCTTAACAGCATCTACGGTCCTAGTTACTCTGAATTAAATTGTATTACTACCGTGTAACTAGAGAGCGAGATGATATAACTTCCATACCGAACATTTTCGTCCTTCCTTGATATTCGATGGAATTTTCCATCTAACGAGATGTCAGAACGATCTTTCCTGATTCGATTCCGCGAAGAACTCTTCTCATTCTTTGGTGAAATTCAATTTCGACTTAGATCTCAGAGCTTGACACGAAACGATCTGCCCCGTACCGACGAAACGGGGAGACGGCTAATTAAAACACTCTCTTGCATTCTTCAATGAGTTAGGCATCCGACCGTTCAAGTCTTTTTTTTATAGATTTTATTATTTAAATATTTCAGGCGATCGCGCTCAATCTTAATGCTCGGTATTTACAATATTTTGGGCTTTTACTTTATTAGTGATAAATTTAAAACTAAAAAAATATTAAAATAAGATTATAATTAGTAAAGTGGAACTTTAGAATCCTGCCACTCTAGCTAGTAAGCTGAACAAGAACACGGCATATTCGAGCATAAAATATGTTGGAAAAGGTGTATGCGCCTTCGGTCGTTTCTGATAGAACATCTTCGCTTTTTATCCCGTTTTACATAGTGATGTTACCGACGTCACTACAAGGAAAGAAGAAATCTTTTCAAGCATCTTTTTTCCTCGTTTTCGTTCTATCGCGGCGCCGGCTGTTTATGTTTTCGCACCGGCGCGTTCAACCGAAGACTCGTCCTCATTTACTTTGGAAATGAAGGTGTTACAACGAGGTGGGCGGAAGGCGCGGCAGTGCGCTTTTATTGGTACGCCTTACAGAGCCATTTTGCATCTGCTCTCCTCAGTAGTCGTCACCGACTTTCTCCCTATTTACGCGTAGAATTCTACTTTTTTCTGCAGTTTTTCATCCTTTCCCTTCCCTATTTTTCGCTCTTTTCTCTCTTACCTTCTGCGAGAACGTACGATTCCTCCTGTTCGTTCGAGCATCGAGCAAATTACTTTCTGAGTGGCTCCGTCGAATCGTAACTCGTCTCACTCACGTCTATTCTTTTTCCCTTTTCCGCGCCCATGTCCCAGTTCCTTGGGAATCTGGATGGATATCGACCATTATTAATCTTTACAATTCGAGGGGCAATGCTTCCAAGTTTTCATCCTACAGTTATTAAATGGGCGTTCTTAATCGTGTCGGATACAAAGGATAGAATATTGGAAATATTTTTATTTCTGTCGTCTGACGAACAGGAGTATTGCGCTGTAAGTTCTCTCGCAGTATTGGAACTTACTTTCTTATTGAAGAAAATCAATAGCGTCGTTACCATGTTTTATTTTAATACGTAAATAGACTTTTTTATATTATATACAAGTCCGACAAATAATCGGCGCGCAGTTTATTAAGTTGGAATATATGTATGTATATTATATACATTGGAATTCGTTACTTCTGTAACTATTAATTTCTTTACTTGCGCACCACGTACCGCGCCTGACTTGTATCGTCGTTTATTAATTTGTTTATATCATACAATTTTATATTGTACAAAATCTATAAAAAAAAAAAAAAATACATAGCAAAGTGTTGAAAAATAATATCTCGTATTAATTCCGTTTCATTTTACTAAACAAGCTCGGTGAATAATCATATGATACAAGTTTATATAAATTTGGTCTTTGATGTTCAAATAAATTTATAATGCCTATCACATAAAGTTCTGAATTATTTAATAATAATATAGCGCATTGGCCTTTATGACGATTGGTAACGCCGCTATTAATAAATGCCCAAATAATTCGTCGACATATTCAGTGTATTAATATATATTGAAACGTTTCTATACAAAATAAAAATTAACTTTTATTCTTACATATAGGTATTCCTATTCTTTTACTATTTTACCTTTTACATATTATCTTTGAGGCGCACAAGTGCATAGAACAAATTTACGAAAACTGATGAATATAAAATCGAATTTTTTCTATGGACGCGATCTTCTGTGTCTAGTACATCGTGCAAAAGAACACGATGAATATATGGATGCGGAAGTAATACCCGATAGCGATCAACTTTCATCCATGTAGGTATCCCGTTTTTGTTGCTACCGTAATAATAGCCGTAGCAACAGCGAGAGCACCTCAAGGGAAGTATCGATCGTTCCTCGTGGACGTAAGGAACATGGAAGATGCTTTCCTTGTAAAAGTTTGACACGAGAAACGTTTACTTTTTGTTCAACAAACTTACAGCTTACCAAATAACACGAATGCGTAGAAGACGCGTTGAAGACAATGTTTGCGATATATTCGATATATATCCTAATACTGGTACTAATTAAGATTGTACATTTTAGCATTTAAATGATTATACGATAACAGATAAAACTTCCATCTGAACATGACGCTGAAAAAAGCTGGAAAAACGTTAAAATTCTAAACCCAAATATCTGAAATATTAAAAAACAAATAGTTATTGCATTCAAATTTATCTTGGAATATTGAGCAATTTAAACTTGGATATATATAATTGGGTATAGTTGCTTAGTACTCCATAAGAGTAGAATACAAAAGTAGAATGCAAATCCTACAATGTATATTTAATTTAATAATCATTTTTGTTTATGTGTTTAAACTCATTTTATACGTAGCACACCAAGCAAACAGCAAAAACGGTATATCAATGCAAAACTTATCAGCAGCATTAAATAAGAGATAATGCACAATCTAATATAACAGCAATAAATACTTCAGTTCATATACTTTAAGTCTTACGTAATAAATTTCCTGAGTTTTGTTTTCTTCTAAAAGTGCACAACATTAATCTTATAGCGTTTTAAATAAATTTTTCAATTTAATGCAACTTAATTATACTTAATCAAAACTAATAAATGCTTATATGAGAATGGACATTTTAAAATTATTAAAAATAATCAGATTAAGAATTATTAGTATAGTAAATCTCTAAATACATCATCACTATAGAACTATTTCTTTATATTTTACTTGACATATATCAAACACTTCTTTAATATTATCTTGTATATATGTTGTTAATTTGTGCCTGATAAAATCGTTTTAATGCTATCTTAAGATAAGTTGATTCGTCTTTATCTGATGTAACTTGTTTATTACCTTTTTAGTTAGATCCTATTTTATCAATAAAAATATATATCAATGAAAATATAATTATAGATACGCAGCTGTTTTCTACGCTAAAACGATCACTTCAGCTAATGTATCGTAAGCGTTATTCTAAACTCCTTGCATGTGGCATATAGACCATTGTCCAAGGCAGACGTCTTAATGTATTCGGCGCCTACAGTATCGACATATGTACGTTGCCGATGTAGGTACAGGGTGTATCGTGCATTCATTTCCAAGAATTATTTCTCAAGTAAATTTGATATATTGCTTTCTTCGCGGCGAATACTTTATTCGATATTTTTTTATTTTCAACATTTAATATCTTGATAAATAAACTTTAAAATAAAAATGAAACGCATTTTGAATATTAATTGTGAAAACTGCTTTCAGTTCCAATTATCTTATTATTAGCTTACACCATTTAAATTTTATTTTACGCATGCCTTTTAATAATCTATTTCTTGCAAAAACTAGAAACTAGAATTGTTTACATTGAAACAACACGCATAAATTATTCTTAGAATTAGATGATAAAAATTAATTTCCCATTCAGAGAAAGTATGCAATATTTCTGATACAACTTGTATCGACGTACATATATAGATATATGTACGTCTTTGTCTCATCAGGTCTATAAGGTCAAGTCAGTGCAATTTACGTACCTATAGGTCTACATTGAGACAATTGCCATTCGGACATTGGTCTCTTCGAATAGTACAACGACATAAATAGCGAAGTTCATCGAGTTTATGAGAACCGCTTTGCATATGACACCATATTCCATTTTGATACTGAATATTCAAAATTATCGGAGAAAGAACACGCTATAAAATTGCCAATAAAATTTAAATTATAGTGTAAATAATATATAATGGGAAATATTTATGACTAGGAATAATTTGTTTTTGTTTAAAGAAAATAGCTTTTTTGTCAGAATTAGCTGCATAAAATGTTAGAAATTAAATTGACTGATTTCGGCGGTAAAGTATAAAAGTTTAAAATATAACAAAAGCAAGGAATACGCTGATTAACAGTTATCCTATTACAAAGCGAATCAAGAGCGGAATAAGATATAAAGCTGAGTCTCCCGAAAAGTAAAGTTTGGCGAACTTTAGGCAATATACACTTTTCATCACATGTTAATCACAAAGAACATATTTTTCCTATATATATTCTTATAATCACTTTCTAGTTTATAATCAGGTCACTTTGTCTCAACGCTAAACTCATCGAGGTCTGCTTCGCGGAGGTATTCTACATTATTGACATTTCTCGGTAAAAGCTACAGAATGTTCCTGAAAAGTAGGTTTTGCTCGAGATTTCATCGTATCGCTCTCGTAATTTGCATATAAATAAATCAAGCTTAAATAGCTCAAAATAACTTTCATCTTATCTGTCCATACACGAAGGTAAACCGTAAACTCCTACTTTTACCGGGAATGGGTGTTCTTCTCTCTCAAGTCATCACATCGCCGACGTATTTACGTAAAATTCGCAGTCTACGGGATCTACTTGACATGGTCCAGCGAATCGTGCGCACTTCCTCCATACGGTTACCAGAGTTTGCGCCGGTGTCGCGTAATAACAGCGTCTCGCGTCGCGCTAACAGTTTCGCAAGTTGCAAGCTGCTTCTGTCCCGTGGCACGGATCGAATTCGTGAATCCGGGGTTTGCAAGCCCCCCTTCCCTTTCGCCGCTTTTCTCCGTCTCGGTTTCCCGCTCGCGCTGTACCTTCTATGTATCTCGAGCTCTATCTAACCTCCGTTCCTCCCTATTCCGGCTCCGCCAGAACGGCAAACAATGTCCGGAGTAGTTTGGGGAAAGCTTGGCAACGTGCAAATGCGGCTTAACGTACAAATGCGACTCTCTCACCTTCTCCGTGTCCGTCCTCTGCGACGGTAACTGGGCTGAATGGAAATATATGCATCGTCTACCCGCTCTGTAGCAACCTCTATTACGAAACCGCTAAAAACTATGCGTTAGATCTTCACGAAACTCATTTCCATTTTCTGTAATTTTTTCCTTATATTTTATACTATCAGATTCGCAAATCTCAGTTTTGCGGACGATAACACTTCTTAAACCGCGCGTTATCTATATCTCGCGCGACGTCTTCCATCACTATATCACTTAACGCCGAAGGGTCGAGATGATTCTTATCAGATACTCGCCGTATACATGTTTTAATGCGCGTGCAACACAATCTTGGCGCGACGTAATCCATTTGTACGCAGTGATAATGAGGTCATTAGAGATACCGCATTTCCGTCCGCTCCGTCGTGCATACATCACAAATGCATACCTATAAACCATATATTTACATACGTCTTAAGAAAGTTATGCCGTAATTTCGTCATCTCTCTGCGAACGCTATTATACAATTTATCACGCTTGAAAATGTCTCGAGAATTTAATGTTTTATAATGAGCAAATTTGCGATTAGCGTCGGGAAAGTCGTCGGCCCGGTTTATTATCCGATAAGCTCTTTATTGAAAAACCGCGATCGCGTTCGCTCTCGACGTGTCCGTGGCACTCGAAAGTCCCTCAGTTATCACAGCGACTCGTTTTCATGCGCTGCTCATGCAAACCCGGTCCTATACTAAAACTCGATAATACCGCAACAAGCCTTTCAACTCGATTCTCCGGCGTGTCGCTTCAAAGAGCGCACTCGATTCACTTTTTCGCTACCATCGATCGATGTATAACGCCCTGTATGGTCGTCTCTCGAGAGATCGTTCCGTCGAGATTGTGGACGATTCGGGTGGTACCTTCGATCGTACCGGGAACAATGCTTAAGTGGCTGTTATCGCGTTTGAGCACAAGCCACAGGGCGTTCCTGACCCATTTTGGGGAAGGTCCTGCGGGATGCAATAATGTCGTCTCTTCTCCGCGAGAGCACGTATCTCGGATCCTGCCGGCGAACGGCGCAGTGTAATGAGAATTACATTGTGCATTATCGTAAACGTAGCCGCTTCTCGAATGTTCCCGAGGTAATTATCCGGCAGTTGGAGAGGACTTGGACAAGTAGCCGGCTTTCTTCGGCACGAGCGCCTTCGATTATCGGAAGTATCTTATACACGTGTAATTTTGTCCATTATCGGTGAGCGTAATATTATTAAATGTGTACACCTATATTTACGATACTTATTGCCTTACGTAATTGCAAATCACGTAGCACGTAATAAACTTATTTGCGTGTTGATTCGACATATGACACGCGGAAGAAACGCGATATTAGATTGGGGCTTGTGCAGAAAAACAGCATGGACGTATAGCATTGTCCAAAAATAAGGGCTATTTTTAACACACTGATTGCCACGCGATACTCACGAGGGTTGAAGCTATACGTTGTAACGATCTCGCGGGAAATCTATTTCATTTCGTGTACGAATTATATCGCAAAACGAGCAAGTATCTTATCGTTTCACGTTTCATCGCAAACAATGTTCTTTTTCATTATAAACGCGAAATGCCTCCCGATTAAATCGAATTAAATCGCGCATTAAATGAAAAGTGATATAATATATTCATCAATTTGTTTTAAATAAATTAGAGATTTTGTTTTTGACGTTAAATCAAAATGGAAAACGTGTATGTGATAAAATTGGGTAAAGCAACAATTAAATGAAATATAAATTAATCCACGAGAGTCGCACGTTTGATATTACGTATTCATCGTTTCCCCCCGGGACAAACTTCACCGCTTTTCTTTCCCGCGAACTTTCTCTCGCGCTTCCAGCAGCGGGAGAGAAGCGGGGGGTTACGTTTCGCGTTGGCGGTTACGGACGGGACGAAGTACGAAACGAGTTCGAAGCTCGTTAACATGAGAAAGCACGCGGGATCGGCAAAAATGTCGTTTCTTCCGACCAAGAGAACAACGGAAAAATTACGTCCAGCCATTTAACTGCGACGTTTGCTTTCAACGGCTCGCCGCCGTGCCGCCGACAACAAAAGCCAAGCGGAATAAGCAGGCCTTTTATTTTTCCCGTGGATTTATGAATATTTGCGGAATAAAAGTATACCCGAGAGCGATATATATCGCTTTGTAAAACGACCGCCGACGTCGCGTCGCACCCCTGCTACAATAGTTGCACCGCTGTTCGCGCCGCATGCCATGCATTGAAGCGTATACGAAGCAACGATAGCCGAAGTCTACTACGGCCCGCAGACTATACACCGTTGTAGCAATTGGATGCAGGGATATAAATTTAATTCGGCCCCCCCCCCATGCTATTCTTTCCTTTTACATCGAAATATCTCTCTGAAATTGGTTCGACGCACATAGAGCGTAACTAACGTTTCTTGCAGTCTCCGCGCCATACGCGCGTTAGTTTTCTTTTGCATCTGCCAGAAATCCGACTGAAGTTGATTAACGATAAATCGGCAAAAATATGTGAGTAATGTTTTGCTTATTGGTGTTTGCTAACATCAATTTAAGTCTTACATAACATTTAGAAATTAATTGGATCTGAAAATTAAATAATTTTACTTCTCACGATGAAATAATTAATATTTTTTTGTTGTGCAAAATAAAGATAAATTTTGTATTTGACAAAATTAGAGAGATTTTGTATTAGATATTTAATAATTAATTCTTTTTAAGTGGAATTAGTTATTTGAAACGTTAAAGAATTAGATAATTTGTGCCCCTGTAACAGTTAAAATTAAATATATAATCAATTGCATCTTTAAGCTTATTGATTAAATGAGTTTTGATAAGTGATTGCATTTATCTTATGTTTTTACTAAATCTAGAATTTATTGGTATAGTATATGATTCACAAAAGAGCACTTTTTAATGAAAAGTGGATTACAGCGGATATACTGAATAAATCGAGCTTGTGAAAATATCATTTTGTTATAATGATACCACGTAAATGTAATTATGAATTTCGGGTAGTTCGCATGACTCGCATCCGTAACGTTCGCGGCATTTGAAATTCGGTCGACGTTACCGCCGGCTACCCTCCGCGAACTTTCAAATAGCATTCCTAAACGTGAGTGCATAATAGTGGTGTAAATGTTCTTGCATACGATGTCATTGTAGCGGCCAACTGAAATTCCGGTCGAGCGCGCAGCAATGGGTTTGGAAACTTTATCGATACCTACCAGAAATGTAATGAAATATGCAAAACATTAAATTTTAATACTCTTAAAATTGTATCAATATAGCTTCGAGTTGAAAATTATTTTAATCTAGTTCAATGCTTGCCGAATAAGTGGACATTTCACGACACGATATCGACAACTTTTCTCTTTCCCTTTATTTACGATCTTACTGAAAAATATCAAAGTTTCCACGTTTAAAAAAAAAAATTGTTATATATGTATATAATTTTATTATTTTTTCCCGATATTCTTTATCGCGCTAAATAACTTCTATCGCTTAATATTATACACAGTAAAAGTTTACTGTGCATTATATATCCAATAATTTATGTAATTCCGAGCTATGCGACTCTTTGACATGCCATAGTACACTGTCGTTTAGCGCAATCATTTAAAATTTCCGGAGGTAAAGTTCTGAGAACAAAGAAAGGTTGGAATAAAAATCAGCGAAACAACTTCGAGGATTCCGTATAAAACTGGGTCTTATAAATATACTCTTTCGAAGTGTTGTAATATCGAGGTCGGATATCCTCTGTTCTGGCCTGTCCTTTGTGGCGGTCCTATCGAGAAGGTAGGACGTGGAAAAATTCCTTTTTGTGCAGCATGAAATCTTCTTACTTCATCACGAGAAGGATCATCCGCCTCTTCTAACAGTAGCAAAAAAAGAAACCATTTTTTTGTTCTATTTAAAGCTTTGATGTTTTCGGAAAAACCAGTCAGGTTGAAAACAATATTAAGCGCGAATACACGGATTGCAAGAGAAAAGCACAGAGACATAATGAACTTTTTAGTACTTCTGTTGAATTATTACGTTTTTGTAACTCACGAGAGATTATTGAAGTTTTGACTACGCATACTTTATTCTATCTAAGTATGCGTGCTATACTTTGCGGTATATATAAAACTGCCTATTTATACTTATACTATCATTTTTTTTCCGATCTTTTTATTCGTATTTTTGTCTACATTAGAAAAAGTTTCTTTCTCAGTTTCGTGTTTAATTGCACAATTTTTATTTACACTTATACATGTCATGTCATTCATCTGTCAATTTTTGCACTTTTTAAAACTTGGTTCTCGTGAGGAATATTTTTAGAATAGACATATATGTACAATTCGGGGAAGACTAATTTCGCGATGAGGGACGAAAGCGGACAGGCATGTCGCGGATAAAATTATCTACTTTCCGAGATACGAAATAATGCCGTTCGCTTCGTGTAAGATGAACCGCCATTTGTTAGCAACGTCGCATTCTTACTTAAGCGCCTCGAGTAACTCGATACCGGCACGTAGAAGTCTCGAAATGAACTTGCTCGCCGTATTCGATGCTGTCGTTTCAGTCGTTCTAAAACTGAAAATATATCTCCTCTTATACTACTTCTTTGTAAAATAGCAATATAAAAGTCGCTATATAGTCTATATGTCGCAATTGAATGGTTTGAGGCAATAGCATATAGGTATTGAGTTGTACAAAGAAAAACCTTATAATAATTTTATTTTAATATTATTTCTTCTTTGTTATTAGTAATACATTAATTAAAAGTTATCAAGTTGTATAGTAATATAATATAACATCTTGTTAATGATTCAACTCTCTTAGGGCCGGTTGTTCCAAACTCTTGGTAAACTACCTAATATAGTTAAATCATATATATGTCTTTGTTTATCCTTTACATTGGACAAAGATAGACATATGATTTAACTATTAGTTAGCTTACCAACAGGTTGGAACAACCGGCCCTTAGTTATTCTTATGAAATTCACTTTTAAGTTTATTATTTGAAATCCTTCAATTGTGTTGCATATAGGAACAATCAAATCACGAAAATAATATCTCAGCATTCATTACTAATATACAGTCAGTCATGAAACCAATTACATCATCATTATTATGATTTTTTTAAATTTGTGAACGAATATATCTGTAATAAGATCATAGATGTTTGCTTATTTACATATTATGTTAATATTGAAAAGCCGTTTTTGTCGATTCAAATTCAAACCTCCTTCGATCAATTTGTTGTAGACAATGTGTATAGTATAGATTTTATTAGTCATATGAGTTAGTGTAAATGCGAAAAGACATGTTATAACATGCAATTTTTGTTATTTTATAAGAAGCAATTAATATTTCTATATACGTTATGTTGCGTTGTGTTGCGCTAAACGCTCGTCCAATTGCGGTTTACCTCTGTATTTTGGTTTATTTATACGATATTTGTTAAGTGATTGACTAGATTAATTAATCGAGTGTGCGGTCGGCGGTGACCTCGTCGATGTAGTAGATAGAGACCGGTACCTAAATATGATCGTCCGGATGTTCCGTACGCCGTTGGTCGGTTTACAAGGGACGCCGCAGCTCCCGGAACCAGCGTTGTTAAATCGAGGAAGCAATTTTATGAATAATATCACGATTTGGTTGATTCGTGCGTCATGCGGGCCGCCGTGTAATCCGGTGGTTATCCGGTACGCTCGGTCTTCTCGCGTAATCCGTGCAATTATACTAGATCTCTCAGCGAATACCGAAAATTCCTCGCGGCTAGGGAAATGAGAGAAAGCACACAATGGAAAAGTTTAAGTGGCAAACCAACGGCTCGTTAGCCGGCGCGGAATGCGCAAACAGAAAGTACCGTGAAGGCTTTTATTGAAAATGCTGGTTACAGCTAATTGGATGTAAGCATCATTTACCGTATAACTTTATCCATACCTGCTGAAAGTATTTAAATATATACGAATGGGAAATGTGTGCAAAACTCGCCGGCATAATACACGTGTAATACGAATATCTTTACGTATACAGCGACGAAAATAAAATTCCATTTGTCAGAATTGGACTGCCAACATTTAAATTCTCACAGCACACGTTCGTTCTTTTTGTATTCCTTTCATGACACCAAAGTCTTAAGAATTAACTAATTTTTTGGTACGAGAAAGTTAAAATGCATATCTTTACGCCAGAAGAAAATTAAACCACATTACCGAGCATATAAAGAAGAATTATGACTTTGAAAATTCGATATTTTATATATGTGACGTTATCGAAAAAGTCTATTTTTCACATTTCAATGTAATAATTTGTTTATCAAATATCTTAAAATATTAAATATTAACTGCGCTATACACATATTCGCTCTATACTTTCGATAGTGCCGATAAAAATACAGAGTTACCGAATATTTAAATAAAATATTTATGTTAAAAGTTGACTTAAAATGTGGTTTATAGATAAATATTTTTAATGGCGACTTTCAAGGAATTATTTGGCAACGCTGCAAGCTGTGCGCTCATATGTCACACTTCAGTTCATCACGTACGGTTTATTATCAACTTTTATTTTCACAACGTGTCCCTTATTTTTGCCCACATTACTCCTCACTTTATGTTTCTTATCACTCATTATTATTATAAAATCTCTCTTTGATAAAAAGAAAATGTCACAATATTCTTTGATTAATGAACGTGACACTTACATTGACACTTTTGTTATCAACTTCACATTTTACAATCGGCGCCCTGAAAAGCGCAGCGTTGCCATATTGTTCTGACAGTAAAATTTACCAAAAAATGAAAAATTTCTAAATACACATAATATTTTTACTTTTTTCTTATAATTAAACATAATAATCAATTATAACTTGATTTTATATAAGTTGAGAGCAATATACAAGAGTTTGCTGAGGCCCTGCTTAAGCGCCTACAAAATACGCTCCTCCGTAAAAGGAATACCTTAATTTTCTTGAACAGAAGCAATATTTTAGACTACGGGCATGCGCATATTTCTCATGAAAGCAAATTCTCGAGAAGGATAATATTACGAGAAGTTAAAATTATATATACAGAGAAAATAGAGTATTTATTTCCGTATATCTTTTGGTTTACCGGCTGTGCCGTATACTATTCTCGCTGTATCAATGCTTTAAATGGAACGAGAGAAACTCTGGAACGTCTCGCTGGCAGAGTATTGATATTATCTGTATAATTGAAACTCGGTTTGGAAAGATATAATTATTTCATTTCCTTCGGCATAGCTTCCGAGTTCCGTAACACGCAGCTCCGTATAATTCAGCTTTCTTGCCGTATAGCCGCGCTCACGAAGTTCCGGCAACAAGTTACAGCCTTCGACTTCTAGTTCGGTAACTTTAAGGGTGAAGAACTCGAGACGCGCAACGTGTCAGACACCATAGGCGCTCGCCTGATTCATGGTTGACGTCCCGCGGTGTGTAGGAGTTGCCCCTCGCTAATCTAAGAAGCTGATCATCATGCATGCAAGCATCGTGTAATTAACCGCGGCAGAGGTCTTCCGATGCTCGTACACGTATACTATAGGCGAAAAACAGAGCAAATCGAGGTTATTGCGGTCAGACTGGCGATTTATAGCCGTCGCGAATAATGCATCATTTTAAAGGTCAACATAAATTCATCGGATTTCTTGCATTATTCGCATATCGGCTGCAATAATTTGAAAGCCTTAACTCTCTGATGGTGCGTTCGACTGTTTTTATAATGACTAAATCGCCAGGCAATTTTCAGAGAAAATTAATGAAAAGAAGGATAAAAAGGAAAATGGTAATCAGTATGTCGAATAGAAAAGGACAACGTGCCGTCGCGCTGTCCGTGTAAGAAGAGATGGAAGAAGCGATGGACGGGAGACGTGCGTCAGAGGGTGCACGACGCCCCCGTGTTATGGCGAAAGGGCGGAAAGGCGGAGGGATATAGAGTGGGCTCGCCCGGGCACGACATGGCCACCCCCTTTATCAAAGGCCTTGGCACTTTGCCACGTCGCAGCGCATAATGAAGCAGCACGTTGGGCTTCGGTTATACTGGCGCCAGGGCTCGTGTTTTGCCTCCCAGAGAATAGTTTATTGTGCCGCGCTGCGCTGCGGCCCATCGCTGTCTCCTCCCGCACCGGCAGTTCTGTTCGCCTTGTCATGTATATGATATTCGCATTAGTATTAAGGCGTTTAATACTCGCGGATCTGCTAATACTATATAGATTCTATTTTGACGCGAAGTGCACAGGCGGAGCGATTTCCGTAGGGCAATAATAGTCTGACACCACGTGTCAAATATATATCAAGGAATAACGTTGGAAATATCCCTATTCGATGTTCAATATAATCAATTCTCTCTATAATATTTATCGCATAAGATATTACAAAATTACCGTTTCCTTTTAACGATAGATTACTCAGTGAAATTGAAATTCTTAACGAAATTCTCGTTAGTTGAGATTGTTCATTATAAGTTCATAAATAAGATTGTATTTTAATCGAAAATTCAATTTCCTAAAAATAATGAGCAATAATTTCTGCGTTATATACTTAAATCTCCGAAGCTCAATATGCTAAAAAGTTTTCATTTTGAATTATATATAATTTTGAAGCTATTAATGCTTTGATATTGAAATAGTTCTGTCGTTTGTCTTAACTCGATTTATCATTTTATACTTGCAGTTTTGCTTATCATTTCAATTCTGCATTATTTAATCACTCAGAATTAAAAAAAAAATCGGAACTATCAAGATTTTCAAATAACAAGTAATGGATCAATCTGGATGCAGCCATCCATCAAAAAGTAGCAATATACTCATATGAGAGAGATCTCTCGTGTACAATGTATTGTTCTGTGAAACATAACTTTGTGATACGCGATTTCCATTAGCTCATAGATTGGTTGAAGTGACGTTTCCAACTATTGTGGGAACGTCAAAACTTCCGTGAACAAAGACGGACATTAATGTCCGTTTATCTGCTAATCGTCGGGACAGCAGTGAAGCGTCATGGTTTGTTAGGCCACAGTTATATCCGCTTTGTATTCGAAAGTGCTGTTATCGGAGGAACTGTAGACGGCATAACGAGAAGGTTATTATCTAAGCCGCTTAATTTATGCAAGTAATAAACTCATGATGCCATTATTGGCTCTGTGGTTATACAAGCGCGGTGAATACACGCTAGGTATTCATAAGCAACGAATCTCGAAATTTCGATAACTGCCATTTCAAACAAACGATATCATATCAAGAATTTATGCAAACGGTAATAATTTCCAATTTAGAGTACGTTCGAATAATTTGGCGTAATAAAACATTAACGCAACAAAATAAATGTATACATTCTGTACTTATTGATTTAATTGTATTAATCAACTTAGAATAGAATTAAAACTCGTTTGAGATGATTAAAGGTATATATTCATTTTGCAAAGTATTGATTAAATATACACGTGGCAAGGAATATATGTTTTAATTTCTTAACAGTTTTTATATATGCTTTATAAAAATGTTCAATACTTATTAAAATATACAAGTCGTGATTGTATATTTAAAGAGACTGCTCAGAAAAAACGTTGCGAAAAATGAGCGTACACATTCAGGATGGGCAAAAACAAAAGGACCATTAATGAATTTGAAATTTCCGTCCGAGTTAAACACAAGCGATTCGACTTGTGTAGTCTCCTGTTAACATACCAGAGCATATTTTGACAACGCGAGCTGCTGGTGAATTTGCGAAGACGCCGTAGCATCGTAATCGTTTACCTTGGCGACCTGAATTATGCAAGTTAGTCTCGACTACTACCTACGCCCGTGAACGTTCGTTCGTTGCGCTGTACCTAATATGAATTTAACCGGAACTTTGCAGACGATCTAATTAAAGAGTAAAGGACCAAAAGTACTGCTCGGCGCTTTTTTTTCAGTATTTAGATGGAGATTTACGGCGCGAACAAATTGCGTCCATTTATTCGTACGAGATGTCCAACTTTCGATATACTTGAGATTAACTTACGATTGAGAGTTATATGTTTATATGCCATAGTTTCGTAGATATAAACATCGTTGTATTAGCAATAACTTTGCGCTCTAAACGGACGCTGATTAATCCGTAAGCACGACCGAGAGATTCTAAACTGAGAAATTGCATGGCACGTATACGGACTTAAAAGCGATACATGTGCCGGGATCTTTATGAGGGGAGTTGCTGCGATAAGGCGACTTAGCGAATGTCGGATAATCGGGCGCATAAAGCTCGGTTTAATGTTTAATGCTATCTTTAAGGATCGATCGGTTATCCGCGTAGAGCGGTAATACCGTGCTCTATTTCCGAAAGTTCGACCCTTGTTATCACAGCTCGGAGTATGTACGTACTGGGATATATTTGCTCTTCCTGAAAGGATACCTATAAATCTAAGAGGAAGCCCCAAATGGATGGGACAATAAAAGGCAGCGTAAGTAATATGAGAGTAAACAATGGATCTGTATAACTCTAAATTGATCATAATGGGAGTAAGAGTAGATAAATGAAATTTTGCGTTAGAACTTTTATTTGACAGATGGTCTCGCATTTCCAGAGAAAATATCTTTTAAAATTGAATATCAGACTCTAGCTTCTCCTACGCCTTTGCTACGCTGCCTTACGACGAAAAACGCATTCGTCGAAAGAATAAGAATTCGCAAAGCTTCTTCGGTCGTGAAAATATAAATTAAAGAGCTATCAGTCACGCGCGCGCGCGCGCGAAACAAAATGATTCATAGCTCAAGTATTTTCGTTCGTGAAAAACGAAAATAAAAATTTGCGAGAAAATTTTTTCGGTAAAAGTCGCAAAAGTCGAGAACTTTTATGTTCGGTCTGAATGAAAATTAGAATTTATAAGCACGGATTACTTGGCACGCCACTTGGTTCGATTTTCTATCACCGAAAGAAGATACCTAAAAAAAAAGAGCAAATGGATGTTACGTTATATCTATTCTTTCAAATTACTGTCACGCCTTATGACCGGATTGTACAACACGCCGAAATGCATACGCATACAGAATTCTTTGATCCACTTTTTTCACGAAGTCTCGTAAAGCCGCGCATCGTACGCTACATCTGATGTGCGCCTTACTCTATCGGGAACATCGGAATGCTTGGAAGAAGAGAAAGAATGAGAGAAGAAACGTTATCTGTTCCTCGCAACGAAATTTTCGTGCTTCCAGCGTATTTTTCTGTTTAGGTTATATAACCCCGACCTTACCAGAGTCGAATGTTTCGCGGAGATTACCTGTCAGAATGCGTATATTTTCTACGGGCGAGTAAATTTCTTTTCGGGGTGGGCTACAAAAATATTTCAATGTGACAGGTCCTCAGAAACTGAGCGTGTCACTCTTTGTCCTATATATATACATCTTTGTCCTTTTAATTTAACGCAAAGCTATTAGACATTTTATAAAGAATTTTAGGTTACGAGAAAAAGGTGAACATGAAATCTTAAAAATTATTATGTAATTATTATGTTATTTAATATAGTTTGTTACTGTATCCGAACACACGTAATCGACAGTTGCAAACAAAATGCTAGATTATATTTTTTGCATTTCTTAATATAGTTTTAGAAATATTTTTAAGAAATATTAAAAATATTTCTATTGGCAAATACATTAGTAATTTGTGGTAGAAAATATCTTTCACGTTAGTGTTGGTCTACAACCTTGCTTTAAAGGGTATTTAAGTTATAAGCCGTAAGAAATTGACCAATCACAATCGAGTATTCTCCTCACATTCCATTGTAATAGGTAAATTTCTTACGGCTTAGAGCTTAAAAAACCTTTAAAGCAAGGTTGTACACCAGCACTTAAGCAAACATATATTCTATGCATGGTAATTGATTTATATTGCAAAAGGCGAAACGGACAAAAGTGGATGGACATAATGATGATATAAATAGACACGATAAAATAGTGTTTACTGTTCGAATGTTTTCTTAGAACACGATAGAAAATAGAGACACAGAAAAAGAGATAAAACGTGCGCGCAAACTATAACGCTACTCTTATTTGACAATGAATTCTAACTTGTTTCTAAGTTCTCTAGAGAGTGTCAGTCTCTTGCGACAAGGTAAGTCGTGAAGTGATAGAATTATAAGTTGCGTTCTGGTACTCTATGTATTTCTCTTTGACTGCAGTCACAATATTGCACCGTCGGAGTTCAGTTATATAAGCGAGTGAACTATTCTTCTTAATGCGTTATGTTTTTGTTTTTAGGTTTTTTCTACATAATGTCACACGTATGTATGTATGTACATGTGCTTTTTAGATCTCAATTACGAGAAAAGATATAGCGAACGTTTCTTATATACATATTTGCAATGTACATAAATAACATTAATTTTTTGTTTGATATATGATTACACACAGATATTATCACTTTAATCATGTGTAATATATGTTATGTACGTATATATATTTTTCTGTGTAAAATTATGACACTTGCATATGGATGACGATTTTACTTTCCATTTAACTTGCATTTATATTTGTCTCTCGTATATAGATAATGTGAAACGATATATAAGACTTTCAATTACATTCAGATAAATTTGAATAAAATCTTCTCTCTCTAATCTGTTATGATTGTTATCCGAAAAATATTAGTATATCTTATATTACCTAATTGTTAAAATTATTCCATAAATTATATAATGTAAACACTTGATAAGCTTGATAGTAATCTTTTTAAAAATCACGTATGCAACTGACAGCATTATTCAAAGTTGAGAACGTAATATATCGATATTTGCGACTATAATTAAAATTATTTTTTTATCGTAAATTCTATATTTTTTAAACGTTTAAAAATAAAGAATATTTGGTCGATTATATGTTCAACTTGCGTCGACAGTTGCGTTCAAATTTTGGATGCAATATTAAAAATTTGGCTATAAAATTATTAATTTTATTTCTGCGATTATATCCGTTATCTGAACCGACCAAATATTACATTAATATGTTCTTATATAACTTTCACTTGCATTCAGATAATCCGAAAAAAAATGCTGATTTAATCTGTTACGATTGTTAAGGTTATCAGAAAAGTATTTTATATTATCTAATTGGCGCTTGATAAAATGATTCCATAAAATTATGTAATGTAAACACACGATGAGCATGATTTCTTGTAACTGACAATATTTATTCAATTGTACAATTTCTGAAAGTCTGGAATGTACCTATAGCTTCACAAGTTTGGCAAACTGTAACAACGAAGAATATCCAACAATCCAACTACATACGCGAATCATATTTTTGATTTCACTGGTTTCGCGCAGATGGAGGAGTCCAATATGCGGAAATGTGGTTATCTCTTCGTACGACAGAGCCGTTTACCGTTTAACAGAATTCAACCAATTACGTTAATCGAGAAGCATCTAACAAGATTTCGAGAGATTTCATATCGTCTCATTTATTTTTCAAAACGCAGTTACTACTATTTTATGATCTTTAGTTGAATATATCCGTGGTTTTTTAACTTTACTGTGCACTCACAGCATATTGAAAAGAAAATTGTATTAAATCTTTAAAATTTAACATGTCAATCATGAGATTTACATGAAAGTTCTTTTTTTGTAATATTAAAAAATGTGAAGAAAATAAGAACTTACATCTATCTTATTTACGGGAACGATAATAACATTTGTCTTAATATTGTATTATATGACGATTACATTTCACTACATGCATTAATAAGTAAAAAAATTTTGATCTTTTAATATATTCCTTCGCTAATAGCATATTTGAACTAATTTACTATATATGATAAGGTTAAAAATCTATTAATCTATACGAGATTGGAAATTTATAAATTTATTTAACTAATTGAAATTTATATATAAAATTTAAGAAATTAAATTAAGTGATTAAAATTCAAACTTGACAGTTTATTAACTAGGATCTCGACAATAAATGTTTTCAATCGGTAACAATATGACGTAAAGTGACGATATTAATGTAAAGTAATGAGAAGGTTCGTAGGAATAAAAATAATAAACTGTATGCCATAATGAGTTACTTTGTTCCACTGAAAGTGCACTCGTTACTTTGCCAAGGTTTTCGCTTTGAACATGTGACATATCTATTGTCTATACGTTATAGTTTATAGTTCTATCGTTCATATATATATTTATAGTCATCTTATAGTAGTATGCAAATCCATTCTGCATAATCTATATACAATATATATATTTATTAAGACAGTAGTTTTTACAGCATTTTAATAATACTTAGCGGCTTCTCTTTTCAGAGATAGACACATAAATATATATTATAACGTACAAATAGTTAATTCAAGAATATTTTAGATACTTAGCGGAATACTTATTTAAGCAATCTTTTTACATTATTATTCAACAATAATGTCTGTTTAAACATGCAGTTTAAACAATATTTGCTGTGATTGAAAGCTCATCAATAAAAAGTTTCTTATTCTCAATGACATGTTTATACCAGTTCATTGACCATTTTGGAGTTCTTGTTCGATTTGGATCAGTGAAGTTGACGTGTACCAAGCCGAATCGTTCTCTGTCAAAACAATTTTATAAATAAATAAATATATACGTATATCTATATATATATATATATATATATATATATATTACACACACACACGCACGCACGCACGCACGCACGCACGCACGCACGCACGCACGCACACATATGTATACATATTTTAAAGAAAGTTTAAAAAAATGTAACAAATAATAACTCACGTATAACCCTTGTTCCATTCAAAATTATCTATCAAACTCCAAGCAGCATATCCTTTCACATTACATCCACTTTCTCGAATGGCAGTTAACATTGCCTTCATATAAGAATGTAAGTAGGATATTCTTAAATAATCAAAAGTACAACATCTGTCAGAAAAACCATTCTCTGTAATAAAGATAGGTGGGTTATCATATTCACTCGCAATCTTTTTGATAATCTCTCGAAATCCAGCGGGAACAACCTGAAATATTTGTAAAACTTATTGCGCATAAATACAAATATTTTATTCACGTCGTTATTTTATTTTTAATAAAAAAATTATTTTAATTTAAGTAATTTTATTGTATTTTTAAGAAAAATGATATTCGACATATTTAACTTAATTCACAGTAGGGCAACATAATCGTTACTTCGTAATATTACATCATTTGATTGCAATAATCAATTACTAGTTTCTCCATAATCGGTCATAATTTCATTAGTTATATTCGATTGGGCCGATTTGTCGGAATATGCATATTTTCTGAAATACACTCGATTCTGATTTCCAATTTATGGCGTTGAATACAAACTATGAATAATTCACAGAATGAATTATTCATAATAAGTTAAACCATCTGTACGACTTAATTGTGCCTGATGTGTTATCGGGGTTAAATCCTAGCAAGTCTTACATAAATAAGTTTCAAGCGCGCTAAAATTGATTGATAGTTTGATACATATGTAATCTTCTATGCTAACTAACTCTGAGCCAATCCGAAGCGCTTTTTGGCCATGATGGATCTATGCTTGTTTTCACGCCGGAATAATTGTACCACGCTTGTCCTTTCGATCGTGGCACTGTTTCCACAAGTTTCGAAGTGTAATGATTTAATCCAAAGAAGTCCGATGTACCTCTTACAAAACGGAAAAGATAATAAGCACCGAGAAATAATATCAGTTTGTAATTAATTAATAACAATATTAATTATTGTATATTTTTGCTATATTTTTCTTACTTAATATATCGCACCCATTCTGACGAAAATACTGGCAAAATAGATCTCGGAAAACCATCCAGTTTACTGTTTTCTGCTATTTGGTTTTTCATGATTGCTGGATAATCACCAGTCTTTGAAAAAATTGGATGGGCTACCCATCCGCAATCAAATTGGAACTGTACGTCTACTGCTGTAGTATCAAAAGGATTTTTGGGGATTACGCCTGAGCAAGAGGGAACTATGCCAATTTGACCTTTCTGCTGTTTTCGAAATTCTTTGTCGTAGATATGATAAATCTTGGCATGCGCCTTCAAAATATTATGCATGCACAAATATTTGCCAGGATAACCTAATTTCTTTCCTAAAATCGTGTTCCATTTATAGAGATATTTGATGCCGCTAGAAAAATATTATACGTTTCTCGCCAGAAAACAAATATTATAGGTATGAAGAATTGATACCTGGTGCTTTTTGTCCATCGTAATACCCTTCATTGCAAATGACGGCAGGTTCATTGATAGTCATGAAATATTTAACTTTGGGTCCGAGTTCTTTGAAAACGACTCTTGCATAATCAGATATCCATTCAACCATCATTTCATTGGTCCATCCACCCATGCTTTCAAAGATGACTGGGTGATCCCAATGATACAAAGTAACAAATGGTTCAATGCCATTTGCTAATAATTCATTAATAAGATTTTTATAATAATCGAGTCCCTCTTGATTAATCACATTAACGTAACCATTTGGTAAGATACGTGACCAACTGAGAGAAAACCGGTAAAAGTCAACCTAAAATATTATATTTTGATGTCGAGTATTCCAAATCGTTACAAGTTTTTAATAAGATATAGTCAGGCAAAATGTACCCCCATGTTTTTTAATAACTGTACATCTTCTTTATATTTGTAATAGGAATCGCAAGCTACATCGCCATTGCTACCATCACGTATTAAATTTGGATGTTCGTGTACAAATTGGTCCCAAACATTCTCGCCCTTACCTTTTTGAATTTAAGCACACCTTAATAAATTACTTATAAAATTGACGAAAACGCCTATATAATATTCCATAAATCTTGTTTATACCGAAGATACTAACATCTCTTAATGCTTCAATAATTAAATGACATTGAGCGTTGGATAGAAATTCTTTACGTACCCCCTTCATTCCAAGCTCCTTCTATTTGATAAGCGGATGAAGCAGTGCCAAATAGAAAATTTTTAGGAAAAGATAATGTATCGTCAGCATAACTATGCGTGACAACAAAAATAAAACTTAAAGCGACTCCGAGATACGAATAGCTCGCCATTGCGAAGACGACTGAGCATAGTATCTCGGCAATTGAGTATTATCAGTCATGCACACTGACCTCTGTATATACTCTTATAAAGATAACTACATCCTTAATATTTGCCCCTCCTACATATCGCATAATGTCTCAATTTATACACACAAACGTCTACACGATTGTTTGCGATTAATATTTGCTTTCTAAATCTGAATCAGTGAAAAGTCACTGAAGTGGTATACTTTAGACTGCAGATTTCGGTGAATAGTCACTGATGCGTTCAGTGATTATTCACTGATATCAATGTAAATGTAAATGTAAAGTATGCCATTTCAGTGACTTTTTAGTGATTTAGATTTAGAGAGTGCCCATTACATGACTTAGTCGTGTTCTTCTTTCCATATACGTTTCTACGGATTATTTCTTTTCAATTATTTTTTATTATCAACTTCTGCAGAAGTTCAACGTATACAGAAAGACAAAGTCAACCGAGTCGTGTAATGCGCACTCTTTAAATCTAAATCAGGGAAAAGTCACTGAAATGGGATACTGTACATTTACATTTACATTCAGGGGAGACCAGGACACCATGAGCCACGGGGTACCATGGGTCATTGACTGTTTAGGGTAATCCAGAATGTTTAGGTTGATACAACTAGTATCATGTGACAGTTATTTCGTTGCCCATATTTCGTATCTAGGTGGCAGTCATTAAAGTTCGTAGTCTCGAAACGCACTTGACATAAATGGTTTTCGTAATGCGTAAATAACTTTTTAATCATTTAGAAATGTTTTAATATTGTTTTTGTAGTAAAATATACACGTACCAAAAAGTAGGTGTAACTTTCTAGCATCTTTTGTCATTTTACTGCACTACAGATAATCATATATTATTTATTTTTTTGATAACGTTTCACCGTTTTCTATATTAAGTGTATTCGGGGCACCACACACACACACATGGGTCACACACGCCACCAAGGTTGATAATAGATAGATAGGTTGATGATATGTTATTTTTGATTGAAGAAAACATGTCATAAAAAGTTAGTTTTTCTAAAAAAAAAAAAAGTTATTTATTTCAGTAGTGTTTATCTTATGTTCATCTGACATCTTATTTGTTCTGCTCAATCTTGAACAGTGTGTTATAAGACAACGTATGAAATAAAATTTCTTTTCAACTTTTGTAATTTTTCATTATTTCTTGAATAAATAAACCTAGTTTTTGTGTGTGACTTACATAGTGCTCCAGTGACAGACGGGATGCCCCGGGTGTGGAGCACCTTGGGTCATTTCTCAAAAAATGTGTTTTAATTTTTTTTTTCAAAAACTAATTAATATTTGCTAAATACGCTAAATAAATTTTAAAATACACATGGTGCTTTAATTATTTAAAAAAATGAGACAAAAAATCTTATATTTATGGATATTTTTTAGAGTTTGAATTTTTGTAGCTCATGGTGCCCCGGTCTCCCTTACACTGATATCAGTGAATAATCACTGAATGCATCAGTGACTGTTCACCGATATCAATCTAAAGTATGCTGCTTGTCACTGATTCAGATTTAGAAAGCAAATATTAATCGCAAACAATCGTGTGGACGTTTGTGTGTATAAATTGAGGCGTTATACGGTATGTAGAAGGGGCAAATATTAAGGATGTAGTTATCTTTAGAAGAGTACATAGAGAGATCAGTGTGCATGAATAATAATACTCAATTGCCGAGATACTATGCTCAGTCGTTTTCGCAATGGCAAGCTATTTGTATCTCGAAGTTGCTTTCATTTTTATTTTTGTTGTCACGCATAGTTTTGCTGACGACACATTATCTTTTCCTAAAGATTTTTTATTTGGCACTGCTACATCCGCTTATCAAATAGAAGGAGCTTGGAATGAAGGCGGTACGTAAAGAATTTCTATCCGACGCTCAATGTCATTTAATTATTGAAGCATTAAGAGATTTTAAGGCCAGTGCACGTAACAAAGTTTTAGTCATAATCGTATGGCCGTAAGAAAATGGACCAATCACACTCGATTATTCTTTGAGCTCAAGGAGAAAAATCAACTGTGATTGGTCTATTTTCTTACGGCCTTACGATTATGACTAAAACTTTGTTACGTGCAATGACTTTTAGTAGCTTAGGTACAGACAAGATTTATGGAATATTACACATAGGTGTTTTCGTAAATTTTATAAGTAATTTATTATGGTGTGTTTAAATTCAAAAAGGTAAGGGCGAGAATGTTTGGGACCACTTTGTACACGAACATCCAAATTTAATAAGTGATGGTAGCAATGGCGATGTGGCTTGCGATTCCTATCACAAATATAAAGAAGATGTACAGTTATTAAAGAACATAGGGGTACATTTTGCCTGACTATATTTTATTAAAAGTTTGTAACGATGTGGAATATTCGACATCAAAATATAATATTTTAGGTTGACTTTTACCGGTTTTCTCTCAGTTGGTCACGTATCTTACCAACTGGTTACGCTAATGTGATCAATCAAGAAGGACTCGATTATTATAAAAATCTTATTAATGAATTATTAGCAAATGGCATTGAACCATTTGTTACTTTGTATCATTGGGATCACCCAGTCATCTTTGAAAGCATGGGTGGATGGACCAATGAAATGATGGTTGAATGGATATCTGATTATGCAAGAGTCGTTTTCAAAGAACTCGGACCCAAAGTTAAATATTTCATGACTATCAATGAACCTAACATTATTTGCCATAACATGTATTACAATGGCTCTTTATTAGCACCAGGTATCAATTCTTCATACCTATAATATTTGTTTTTTTAGCGAGAAACGTATAATATTTTTCTAGCGACATTCAATATCTCTAAAAATAGAACACATTTTTAGGAAAGAAATTAGGCTATCCTGGCAAATATTTGTGCGTGCATAATATTTTGAAAGCGCATGCCAAGATTTACCATATCTACGACAAAGAATTTCGAAAACAGCAGAAAGGTCAAATAGGCTTAGTTCCTGCTTGCACAGGCGCATTTCCCAAAAACCCTTTTGATACTACAGCAGTAGACGTACATTTCCAATTTAACTGCGGATGGATGGCCCATCCCGTTTATTCAAAGACTGGTGATTATCCAGCGATCATGAGACAGCGCATAGCTGAAAACAGTAAATTGGATGGTTTTCCGAGATCTATTTTGCCAGTATTTTCGCCAGAATGGGTGCAATATATTAAGTAAGAAATATAATAAAAATATACAATAATTAATACCGTTAGTAATTAATTACAGACTGATAATATCTCTCGGTTATTATTTTTTCCGTTTTTTAAGAGGTACATCGGATTTCTTTGCATTGAATCATTACTCTTCGAAACTTGTAGAAACAGTGCCACGATTAAAAGGACAAGCGTGGTACGATTATTCCGGCGTGAAAACAAGCATAGATCCATCATGGCCAAAAAGCGCTTCGGATGGGCTCAGAGTTAGTTAGCACAGAAGATCACATATGTATCAAACTATCAATCAATTTTCTTGCGCTCGAAACTTGTTTGTGTAAGACTTGCTAGGAGATTTAACCCTGAACACATCAGGCACAATTTAGTCGTACAGCTGGATTAACTTATTATTATATTCATTTTGTGAAATATTCATAGTTTGTAGTCAACGCCATAAATTGGAAATCATAATTGAGTGTATTTTAGAAAATATGCATATTCCGACAATTTGGCCGAATCGATTATAACTGGTGAAATTATGACCGATTATGGAGAAACTAGTAATTGACTATTGCTATTAAATGATGTAGTGTTACGAAGTAACGAATATGTTGCCCCACTGTGAATTAAGTTAAATTTGTCGAATATCATCTTTCTTAAATACAATAAAATTACATAAATTAAAATAATTTTTGTTATTAAAAATAAAATACCGACGCGAATAAAATATTTGTATTTATGCGCAAGTTTTATAAATATTTTAGGTCATTCCCGCTGGGTTTCGAGAGATTATCAAGAATATTGCGAGTGAATATGATAACCCACCTATCTTTATTATGGAGAATGGTTTTTCTGACAGATGTTGTACTTTTGATTATTTAAGAATATCCTACTTACATTCTTATATGAAGGCAATGTTAACTGCCATTCGAGAAAGCGGATGTAATGTGAAAGGATATGCTGCTTGGAGTTTCTTAGATAATTTTGAATGGAGAAAGGGTTATACGTAAGTTATTATTTGTTACATTTTTATGAACTTTTTTTAAAATATGTATACATAAAAATTATATATATATAAAATTATGTTCTGACAGAGTACGATTCGGTTTGGTACACGTCAACTTCACTGATCCAAATCGAACAAGAACTCCAAAATGGTCAATGAACTGGTATAAACATGTGATTGAGACTAAGAAACTTTTTAATGATGAGCTTCCAATCACAGCAAATATTGTTTAAATTGCATGTCTAAACAGATATTATTGTTGAATATATATATATATATATATATATATATATATAATAATGTAAAAAGATTGATTAAATAAATATTCCGCTTAGTGTCTGAAATATTCTTGGATTAATTATTTATACTTTATAATATATATTTATGTGTCTATCTCTGAAAAGAGAAGCCGCCAGTATTATTAAGATATGCTGTAAAAACTACTATGTCTCAAATATATATACCTATAGATTATGCAAAATGGATTTGCATGCTAATAAAGATGACTAAATATATGGATGAACGATAGAACTATGAACTATAATGTATGAACGATAGAAATGTCACAAGTAATATTATTGTTTGTAATATAAGTGTAGAATATATTCTGATTTACGATCAGTCGGATTGCAAAAAGCATCAAAGAGCAACTGTAGCAATCGCGATTCAAGAAATAAACGAAGGTTTTCAAAAAGGAGTAATCGCATACCATTACTCTCGGGAAATATCTTTCACCATGTTCAAAGCGAAAACCTTGGCAAAGTAACGAGTGCGCTATCAGTGGAACAAAGTAACTCATTATGGCATACAGTTTATTATTTTTATTTCTACGAACCTTCTCAATGTAGTGAACTTTATCCGAACTGTTATTCTTGCGATAAGTAGTACTTTACATTAATATCGTCACTTTACGTCATATGTTATTGTCGTTATTGTTTGAAAACATTTATTGTCGAGATCCTAGTTAATAAACTGTCAAGTTTGAATTTTAATTACTTAATTTAATTTTTTAAATTTAAATTTAAATTAGTTAAATATAAATTTTTAATTTTGTTCAGATAAATAGGACGAGCGTGGCCTAGTAGACAGCGCACTGGTCTATTGAGCCAAAGGTCCCGGGTTCGATTCCCGGTAGAGCTAGAAAATTTTATTTGTTTGTTTTCCTTTCGAAAGGCAATGGCAAACCACCGAGAGTATGTCTTGCCACGAAAACTTCTCTAAAAATTGCCGTTCGAAATCGGCGTTAAACTGTAGGTTCTATATACAATGTGTATAATCCACGTGCGCAACACATGTATATGAAGAGAAGTCACCACGCTCGGGCACGGGGAGGCACGAGTAATATATGACTGAGTATATATAGATAAATATATTTTTAACCCCTTATCATATAGATAGTAAATAAGTTCAAATATGCTGTTAGCGAAGGAATAGATTTAAAGATTAAAATTTTATTACTTATTAATGTAGTTGGAACCTATTATTTGTCATATAATACAATATTAAGACAATTGTTATTATTGTTTGCATAGATAAGATAGATTTAAATACCTATTTTCTTCACATTTTTGAATATTACAAAAAGAGAACTTTCATGTAAATCTAATGATTGACATGTTAAATTTTAAAGATTTAATACAATTTTCTTTTTAATATGCTGTGAGTGCACAGTAAAGTTGAAAAAAAAAACTTTGGATATATTCAACTAAGAATCATAAAATAGTAGTATCTGTGTTTTGAAAAAGAAATTAGACAATATGAAATCTGTCGAAATCTTGTTAGATGCTTTTCGTTTAACGTAATTGGCTGAATTCTGTTAAACGGTAAACGGCTCTGTCGTACAAAAAGAACCACATTTTCGCATATTGGACTCCTCCATCTGCGCGACACCAGTGAAATCAAAAATATATTATTCGCGTATATGGTTCCATTCTTTGTTGTTACAGTTTGCCAAACTTGTGAAACTAGGTATATTCCAAACTTTCAAAAATTGTACAATTGAATAAATATATTGTCAGTTACAAGAAATCATGCTCATCAAGTGCTTACATTACATAATTCATATGGAATTATTTTATCAAGCGCCATTTACTTAGATAACATAAGACACTTTTCTGATAACCTTAACAATCGTAACAGATTAAATCAGCATTTTATTTAATATTTGGTCGGTTCAGATAACGGGAAAATAAAGTTGAAAATTATATAGCCAAATTTTTAATATTGCACCCAAAATTTGAACGTAATTGTCGACGCAAGTTAAACATATAACCGACCAAATATTCCTATTGACCTATTTTTAAACATTTAAAAAATATAGATTTTACAATAAGAAAATATAATTTAAATTACAGTCGCATATATCGATATATTACGTTCTCAACTTTGGATAATATGCTATCAGTTGCATACGTGATTTTTAAGAAAGTTACTATCAAGTTTATCAAGTGTTTACATTATATAATTTATATAAAACAATTTTATCAATTAGATGATGTAAGATATATGTATTTTTCGGATAGCAATCTTAACAGATTAAAGAGAGATCAGCATTTGATTCAGATTATCTGAATGTAATTGAACTTCTCTACTTTGAATAATGCTGTCAGTTGCATACGTGATTTTTAAAAAGATTACTATCAAGTTTATCAAGTGTTTACATTATATAATTTATATAAAATAATTTTATCAATTAGATAATATGAGATATATTTTTCGGATAGCAATATTAACAGATTAGAGAAAGATCAGCATTTGATTCAGATTATCTGAATGTAATAGAAAGTTTTATATATTGTTTCACATCTATATACGAGAAACAAATATAAATGCAAGTTAAACAAAAAATAAAATCGTCATTCATATGCAAGTGTCATAATTTTATAACGAAAAATACGTGACGTACGTACATGACATATTACACATGATTAAAGTGATAATATCTGTGTGTAATCATATATCAAACAAAAAATCAATGTAATTTATGTACATTGCATATATATACATGTAAGAAATACTTCGCTATCTTATCTGGTGATCGAGATTTAAAAAACACTACATACATACGTATGACATTAAGGGAATCCTATAGCGACGGCCGAACTTCCTCAATGTCGATAATGTCAACATTTCTAATCCTGTTTTTTTATGTTATATATCTATATCTGTCCTTGTCTAACGAGAAGCATCTATCCTTGTTCGATTGCTGCGCCATCTCTCGCTACACGCAATACTGCTTATCCTATCAACCTGAATGTGCTTTTGCAGATATAAAAGTTAGATACACTAAACTTTTTTTCTAGGCTTTCAATCTTAGTTCTAATTGCACGATATTGTTCTTAAATGTTTTCCCTAGGTTTCACCGCATCTTATTTTGTATAGTAAGGTACAACAATTAATGTCATTGCATAATATTCTGTTTTGTAATAAATAATGATACCTACACAATTTTAAACAAAATGATTAATTAAAGTAAATTTATTAGATATTTAAGCAAATATCAAATTTATCGTAATTACTCATTAGGGTTTTTATGTTTACAATCACGTGTAATCCGTATGATAAATTGCAATGTTGTTACCAGGAAATATTTCTCGTAATCTCATAATACGAAACAGTAACCAAAGAATATGATAGATAGTGTGAGGGACACGTAATAATTCAAGAAAGAATAACGGTCCATCTTCGTTTAATCCGATGCCAGGTTTATATTCTTTTGCGCTGGATAGATCGTATTCCTAGTAGATGAGATAAGGCGTTAAAACAAAAGCGAGTAGGTTGGGGAACGGCGAGGGGTGATATGCTGGTGAATGCTTTCTAGTGCCTATCTCGTTTATACAGCTTTCTATGCACACACCGCCAGTTAATAAAAAAAGAAGGAGACACGGAAATAACAGATCGCGCTTCGGCAAGCAGAATCTCATGTAATTACCCAGGAGCGTCGTTGTACGTGCACTCGTATCACGTTCATCGATGATCCGTGGAGAACATACTCAAAGCCCGCTAACGAAAGGCAAGCGCGACACGTAAAAATAAATCTTGAAGATCGATGACACTGATTTACTCGCTATGCACGTAATTAAAAATAAATTGTATGTCCTGCAATTAATATTTAAGTTTTGCTTCGTCAAGATATTCTTATCTCAACGTTTATCTTAAGGAGGCTCTTACCTCGATCATAATATGACAGATCTTTATGAAATTAATATATGTTGTAAAGTGAACCACAACGGACCGATGCCCAAAACTTGAGCATAGGTTGACGATAAAAACTGTAAAAATATCAGTATTGAAATTCGCATTTTTAACACAGGGCATATGGTAAACACTAAAATTTTTACCGGAAGTGATGTATTTTCTTGGCAAGTTTGCGAGCCAGGTAAACAAAAAACTAAGGAATTGTAGTTAAAATAATAATCTTTCTAATGATAAGAAGAAAACTTGGCGTTGACGATGAGTTATAAAAGATATTGTAGTTTTAATATGACGTACGACAGGTTAGGCGAATGATCTTCCGAGTGTCAAAATAGCGCGAAGTTTCTAACCTCACTTGCACATGTCTTTTCTCTGCGCTGTATGGTAGCGGCATAATTATTCTCTCGCGCATTGACAACCTTTATTTTCGCGAATTTTCCTTTCATTTTCCCTCTCAGCATTCTCACGTTATATCTTTCTTTTGGCTCCATCTCTTCATCGCATCATTCGCTACAACGCTACACGGCTACACCTCACTTAGCTGCAGACTGCTACAGACGACGTTGTGACACGCGCATGTTCTGCTCTTTAGCACTGACGTAGTCAACTGACTTATTGTATAAATTTTAATATTTACACTAATAGAACATATAACTTACTCTTACACTATGTAAAAATCATTATTTATTTTTTTATTTAATTTTCCGATAATTTTATAACCAATTATTAATGATAATTTTTCGGTTGCTACATTGATTAGAGCAGCCGGGTAAGAGCCTCCTTAATTGATCTCAATTTCAAACGCGGATAATATATGTCGACGCCGATACTGAACGTATATTGTTACCATATATAATCGAATAATCGTCAGCATTCCCAGGTATCTTTGGTCATTCAATATCGGTTTCGCGGATGTTAATTGCACCCACGCGATGTGTATACTGCATCATCCCCATGCACACAATAATTTACGCATAATTGGTACAATTTGGATAACTCGCAGCGTATCAAATTATACCTACCGTGTAAACACACGCGAACCCGCGCGCGCATAGTCCGTAACTCGATAATTATGTATTCGTACATATTAAACGGGCCGCGCGAGCCGACTCGACGATTTTGGCAAAGAGATGTCTAGACAGAAATATATGCATACGCGCCAGCAACTCGGGCTGCTTTAAGATCGTTTACATTCTAATGTAAATATTGTACATGCACAATATATGCACGTAGACCGAAAATCCGTGCCTCCGAATCCTATGGGGAAGATTATATATTATATATAGTTGTGCGCTATATATGCGGAGAGCCGAACAAATTTGTGGTGGTGGGACGAGACGAAAATGCCGTTTTCACGATTAATTTTATTGTTTTCAAATGATATGTATTGGTTCAAATGATATTTGATTTCTCGAGTGGATCTGGAGGATCAAAATGGAGAAAAGAAAAGATGGCAACGATGAAGAGCTTAAGAGATACTTTCCCGCAGGGATGACTGATCCGCATAGTCATTTGGGTTTAGCGAACCTATACGGACCCGAGCTCAATACACTGCGGACACTCACATCTACATATACAAATGCGCTGTACATACATTTACACTCGTATACATACGCTTATTCACGTAGATACATATATATAGTTAAAGCTTTTTTTTATCATATATTTCTCCTTCTCTCCCAAACGAATAACTGAATCTTATATAGAAAATAGTGTAGAATTTCTCTTTTGATTTTCCCATAATGTCTGGGAACTGATCTTTTCATATTGAAAAGAAATACCTTATCTTTGACATGCATCGTAAATCAATTAAATATACTATAAGCGCATCATTTTACATTAATTCATATCTCGCGAGTTAATGTTATGAGAGTCTCATGAAATAATACTCAATAGTTATTTTTAAAAAATTGCAAAAATACTTTGCACGTCGGTAGGAAAAATACAGAAAGATTTTTTCTCTTTTGAGAAGAAAATATAAATGGCTGTCTCGCGAATAAACGATGATGTGCTTTCTCCGCTATCCTGGAAACAACCGATTTCAGCCATGATGCGTTTAATCATCAACAAGTACTTGCCGTGAACCTCTTTCTGTATACGCCACTTACTATCTATTTTTACTCACCTCGTGTCTCGCGACATGCATCCCGGGTTGATAGCACTTCGGCAAGAAATGCGGAAATATCGCGGAAAAGTGAGGAGAATAAGAAACCCTGACTCGCTCTCTCTTTCTCCCTCTCATTCAGAAATCTTCCGCGAATACCGAACAATCCAGCAGAGTCGGTATGCTACGACGGACTCTCGACAGCAACCGCTTTTGTGCCCTAGGGAATAGTGGGAACGGTATAAGACGTCGGCGTCGTGAGAGACGAATCCGTACAACGATGTCGGCGTAATTGTGTAACTTCGTGGCTGGAACGTACGAAACAATAACTGCTGGCAAATCGCATCAAACAATACTACGGCAGATTGCATCTTCCAAGGTGCGACGCGCGTCTCTTCTTTTTTCTCACTGATCTCCTTTGTCCTTGGTCCTCGCGTCAACTTCGCCGTGTCCTCTCTTAACAAATAACTGCACGCCTCTATCGTTCCACGAAATCGTGATTCTCAAAGGCTACTACCTTTTGTGAATCGTGGCAGAAAGGAGCGCGAAAAAGGTGGTAGATAAAATGCGTTATCGGGTACAGAAACGATTACGCCTCTTGACGCGCGAGTTTTGCGCAGGAAAGAGAGCGAGGAAGCGCAAAAGGGCACTCGATGAGGAGAAAACGTTCTTTTCTATCGGTTTTTGATAATCTCTCGGAAATGTCCTTGTGATAAAAAGATGAGGTTTTTTCCGTTTTCGATAATGGAACAAGAAGGGGAAAGGGGATAAACTGGTAAAAAAATATTGTGATTCGCTAATATATAATGTCGGATATTATTTTTAAGTTATATATAACTTAGATATATAATTTATTTATTTTATTTGTATTTTATATATATATATATATATATATATATATATATACACAATTTTTATAGTTATTTAATTAAATAATTTATTACAGTATAGTTGGTCAAGATTTGTTTATTTTATACTGTATTAATTTTATTTCTATGTATTCCGTCCTAATATATTTAAATATTAGTTGATAAATTTTGTAAAAAATTATGAAAAAATAAATTTGTATATATTCTTCTTCTTTGTTTTTCTTCTCTCAGTGTTGCATACACTCATACACAAAAAGCTTATTGTTAGATTGCATAAATTACAATAAGGTTTTTTTTTTAATTCTGAAATATGACGAAAAATTCAATTAAGAGAAACTTTTGATTTTTACTTTATAATAGAGTATAATTTTATTAATAGTTTATCGATAGAGTCACGAATAAATAAGGTTTTTAAGTCATCAACATACAGACTTTTCCAAATTCGCATATATAGTTTCTAGAAAAGAATGCTATAAATATAAAACATCGCTCATCAATTTTCGCATGAAAGAACATTAAAGAAATTGAAGTGCATAATATGTCTATTATAATGTCGTTTCTACTATATAGCTATTAATGTCATACTATCCTTTTATTTTTCTATTGCTTCCTCATAGAGGAAGCTTTGTAATGGTGAAAAAATTTTTTTTCGAGATTTTGATAGAAATAGGTTTAGAATGTTCTAAAATGTCGAAAAATCATATTAGTAAAAAATGTCCGGAAGTATGTATGTATGTGTGTGTGTGTGTGTGTGTGTACGGATTTTTGTACACGCATCTACTTCTACAATTTTTTAGATACCAGTTTGAATTTTTGCACACAAATAGAGTATCCTAGAAAGTATGTCCTCCTCAAATTTTATTGAAATCGGTCTACCGGTATAGATTTTATGCAGATTTTCCTTTTTTGAAAAATGTGTTTTACGCTGCTGTTTTCTCAATATTTGAGATAGCGATTAATTTTTAATTTTATTATATTTTCCAGTTTTTTCTACCCCTATTTCATATATAATTCATTAAAATTTGATTGATCAGATCTCGTATTACACACATTTGAAATTTCGAAGAATTCGTACATACATAGAAGCTTTATAAAACTTGATCTGATCAACCAAATTTTAACCAATTATATATGAAATAGGGGTAGAAAAGACTGGAAAATATATTTTTAGTATTTTTTAGTGAATGTATATAATTATTTACGCAGTCCCCAAAAGAGTTAAGTGTGAAATCAGAACCTTTGCTAACAAAGCTTCCTCTATGAGGAAGCCAAAACAAATAAATACCGATAATTATACCTCGAATAAAATAAAAACTTGCACACTTAGGAACTATGAGGAAGCAATGTGCAAGTTTCTACTTGCACAATTAAAAACTACGAGGAAACAATGTGCAAGTTTCATAAGTCCCAAAAAGTTTTTTTTGTCGTTTCTATTTGTTAGTTCAATCTGTTAAATCTTAATCTATTAAAAATAAGTAATTATATACGGAAATCCTACTACGCGCAGATGTATGAATTAAAAAAAATTTTTAACATACATATATAGAAATATAAATAATAATAAGAATTAAAAAAAATATATAAAATGATATTCAAAATTTACTATAATATTTATTTATAAATTATTGATTTTTAATTATAAACATCTGAATTTATTATTCGTAGGATGCAATTGAATTTATACAGTATGTATATCATAATGTTTATGCATATTATATAAAAAACAATTTACCAAATGTCTACAAATAATGAAATATATTATAACAAATAATAATAAAATATTTTTTGTAATAAATATAAATGTAATTTAATGTTAAATATATTTGCTTAATGGAATTTTTAAATTCTATTTTAATCTCAGAAAAAGAGAAACAGAAGAATATATTTTATGTGTTATTTGTATTGAGTTAAACCAATGTGTAATAACCCTTTGTACACGAAACATCCCATTTAAAAATTGATTATAACCCGCTATCTTTAATTATGTGTTTATATCGCTTCCATTATAACTGTCCTATGCATTATTATACGAAAATCAGACAGGCAAGGACTTTCCACTACGACAATATAATTATTTAGCAGGCATGAATTACGTTTCAACGAACAATTATTGATGACAGCGATATAAATTTAAAACTGCGCGATCCGATTGCAGCAATTACGTAACGTTACTCACGTGGTAAACGATGAGTGATAATTTATTATAGATTTTATCCATTTTTTAATATATTTCCATTAAAAATTTGTAGGCTATTTTTAATATAATTTGTAGAATTTTGAATCTTCTATTTAAAGTTTTATGCTGTTTTTGATATATTCAAATAAATTTCTATAGTTATATATAAATGTGACATACATATAAGACCCCGAAATATAGGATGGCAGTTTCACAGTTTTGTTTTATAAGAATTGTTATTAGTTTTGTTTTATTTATTTATCAATTTTAGTCATAATTTTTAATAAAATTTTTAAGCTACTATACAGAACGTTCAAAAAACACTAGATTTTTTAAAATTTTATTTCTTAAAACTTGGAACATTTTTTTACCTGAGAGCTAAACAATTCCATATTGTATGATAGTAATTAATGAACTTTATAAGTTATTTTTTTAGGGTAGAGATCAATATAAATAAGAGATCACATGCTGTAATAAAAATTATTTTGTGTTTTGTATTAATTATTTTGCCTTAGAGAAAAAATTATACAAATTTTATATTCTGCAACAGCTTACATTACCAATTTTTGTAAGAAGTTTTGTACTTAATATATATACATATATGTGTGTACGTATTATTGAGTATACTTAAAACAAAGTAAAGTAACAATAAGAAATATAAAATTATAGGTAAGATTTGTTTGTATTCTACAAGAAAATACAATGTTTTTTTATTTATGTACAGTAAATATTTTAAATTCTTATACTAACACTTCTATTATGGAGCGATTTATAATAATTGTTATACCAAACATTGGATAAAACAAGAAAATTCTTGCGATAAATCATAGTGGCATTAGAAATATATTAACAAATGATGAATAACTTACTGGCTACCATCATGTTTTTTATTCTGTTTAAATAAATTTTGTTTTTTAATTTTCGAGGTTTGAAAACCATGTCTGATTGTTTGTAGATATAAATACTAAAATCTGATATGTGATCTATTAAACTCTTATGGTATGAGATATGAATATTTAAATAATTTTTTGATATTTTAATTTTTTTGTTAATATAATTATGCTGTGCACATTAAAAGATAATTAATCTTTTTTTTAGTAACTATTGATATTTTTATAACCACGCATGAGTTTCCGCCATAACGTTTTTGGCGAAGTTAAACTTTTTCATTATTTGGTAGTTAGATTGGAAGTTGATTTCTGTCAAATTTGTCAAACTAGGATCATTGATCGGAGCTGTTATTATAAGGACGACTTCGTGTCTTCTTTGGCTCAAAGCGATCCATAATGATTGATAACAAATTTGGTGACTGTAGGATGGTATTGGAACAATCGCCAAGATCCTTGTAGTTTTTACTGGTGCCGCGATGTATAAAAAGCTTATCCAAAAAAATATCGTTTCAGCAATCGGCGTCATTTTATTGTCAATAATAAGCAGAGCATTAGTAAACTTAATTATCATCGATGATAATTCAATAAAATATTCGTTCTTATTTGTATAATTGTTTTATTTTTTTATTCGTATAAAGTTCATATATTTCTTTATTAATAATAAATAATGATTTGTACACACGAAATATTTATTGCAATTAAATTTTGAGCAAATTGCAATGCGCTTATTTTCAAAAGTGCATATTTGATATCTATAGCAAGTAATCCATTCCGCAAATAGGTTTTTTTTCTGCACTAGACTGCACTAAGACTTCTCTTTTTGCTTTTGCCAAATATCAAACATACCTATTTTACCATAAGTACAGAGTTCACTTGAGTACAGAGTAGTGTACACTAGTTTAGCTAAAAAGTATATCTTATTTTGTGTTTTCTTAAAATAGATGAAATAATTAATAATATTATCGTCTTGTTCTCGATGATAGAGAATTAACAATGTAGTACTGCTTGTCAGTGCTTAATTCCACATTATTAGTACGAAGTTGTTTTTTACTTATCAAGTACGTATCAATTACGTATAAAGTACGTATTAAGAGTATGTAATAACAGTTTCAGAGATTTTCACACATTCCATGACGTGCAACTGCGCGCAAAAATATATTTGAATTGTACAAATATACTCTCTGATTATCAGTATGAAGTTTTAAGTAAATCATGCACTACTTAAAAGACTTAAGTTTGTATTTATAATCATTATTCAAATTTCATCTCAAGAGCGTATCATCACGACTCAAAACTCACTTCAGGTGAGTTTTCAACAGAAACACGACTTTAAATACGGGCCTTATCAAAGCTTGCATTTACATTTAGAATATTATGCGTATTCAAAATGTATTATTAATACATGTATTATTAATTAATAAATCTAAATGTATTAGCAATGTTGATAGTTAATATATTTAGTAATTATAAATATTTAATATAATGTTATTTATATATATAATCTACAGTTTATTAGTAGTCTCGCTGAATATACAATTATACATACGGCTGTTCAAATACAATTTTACGTATATAAAAAGAAAATGTTCATGTGCCATGGTATTGAATTCTATATTATGACAATTAAGAAAGAGAATATTTTCCTACGTTTTTCTATCGGTACGTGACTTTGTGTCACGGTCAAAGTGTTTTGGTGAAAAGTGAAATTTGTTTGAAACCGATAGTATACATTGCGCGTATATATTCGACGGACCGTGACAGATTGTAAAAATTTGCGGAATAGATGGACCGAAACTGTGGAAGTTCGTTTCTTTCGTCTTTTGTCCTCTTCTTTTTACACACCGTCTATTTCTTTATTTGACCACATGGACTAGGCCTTGTTTTTCTTTGTACCGCAAGAAAGTGAAATCTGGTTGTTGCTTGTTGTTGTAACGCGGAACAATAGTTTGTATTGAAGTCTACTAATGCAACTCCAGCAAACGCGTGTTAATTAAAGATAATTATGACTTTAAAATGTGACTTTTTAATAAGATCATAAAATAATAATATATATGAAATTAGTGTTACATTACGTTAACTAAATAAATTAACATTTATTTCGTTATATTTTTTCGATAGAAAAAACTTTGAAATTATTGATATGATGTAAGAAAAAGAATCTGACAAAGTGTACAATATCTTATAAGGAAGTTACGAAAGCGAATGTTTTGTAGTTATAATTTTTCAAGTTTGATTAAAAGAATCTATTTGATAAAATATGAAATGGAGCTTTGATAAAATATATCAAGTAATAGGTGAGACCGGGGCTAGTTGTCACACTTTTATTAGTTATTTTTTATTATATAGTTATTTAACTCTAAGCAAAACCGCGCAAATGTGACAACTTTCCCCATACCCAGGGTTGGTCGTCACATGACTTTAGATTGATTTTTATGTATTTTTCATGTAGAGGAAACATACGACAAATAGTTTTTGTTTTAATATTTTATTAATAAAATATTAAAGTTAGTTATTTAAGTTAGTTAGTATATAAAGTTAGTGCCAGTTTTTGGTAAATTTAACTTAATAATATATTGCAGCATGAATTAAATGAAAAATTAATCATTTTCATAAACTTTGTAATACTTTCATAAACTTTGAGTAAATAAAATAATAATAATTCTCATAAATTTTGAATCCCATTTCATTTGAGACAACTTACCCTGAACGGTTTTGAACAAAGAAGATTATAAACTATGTTGCAATGACGGTTAACTAAAAATACAGGAAAAATTATCTAAAACTATAATATTTCTTATGACCAAAAAGAAATTACGACTAATAATTTTAAAAATCAATGGAACAATAAAAATAGAGGCTAGAAAGATATACTCACGACCTTCAATTTTTAAGAAATGCTCGTAAATATTACATGCGATGTTTTTGAACCGAGCTATTTCGTACACCCGACTAACACGATAGGAGGAACGTACACTATAAAGAAAAATATTCCACTTAATCTATTAAGTGAGATATAAGCTTTGACAACTTATCCGTGTGACTTCTAGTTCCGGTCTCCCCTAGCTTTAAAAGACAACTTATTATCTTACCACTATCATGGTATGCTCCTCACTATATTTGTGTAGAGCGATATTGAGATAACAATTCTGAATATTTTTTAATATAATTCTTAAAATTTATGTTTTTATGCTTTCATAATGCATTTAAAAACTTGTGACATGTGTTACTGCCATCAGTAATACTATATATGAATAAGTATCAAGTGCACTGAAACGAGAACGTAACTTGTGTAAGACTCTTTAAAACGCGATATTTTGATATTGCTGTTACACATCGGATGTGTATGTCGACGGAATATTCGAATCAATGTGCTTACGGCCATATTAAATACCAAGAATTTTCGACAGCGTGCATCTTCGATTATTTATGATTTTTCGCATTTATAGTTAAGAATCAATCATAGAAAACTTAGAAGAGAAAAAATGCGATAAACTTTACTTGCTTTGTTTCAGTTAGATTATTATTTGATTGTCAAATAATATAGTAAATGAATAACGCATATTTTTTTTTCTATATTCATATGTTAATAATGATCGGACTTGAATGATCTCTTCTGTAATAGATTGATGCGTCTTTAATAAAATATTATGCCATCTCTTTGCCATCTAGAATTCATGACAAATGGACGATTTGTTCATAATGACGATGAATGTTTATATATATGCCTGTGTCAAATACATAAGAGTACTTGGAAAATTACCTCCGTAACCCCGCAACATTATTGAGGCTCCGTAATTCTGACAACTTGAGGATAAGTTCGATAATGACGATGGAAACGTTATGGTGAAGTGGTCTTTTCTGAGTTAGTGTCGTATTATACATATAAGAGTCGTAATAATAAAATTCACATTAATCTTTTACGGAACATTCAGCGAAAGAGAGAGAGAGAGAGAGAGAGAGAGAGAGAGAGAGCGAGAGAGAAAAAGAGATGGAATGGCATGGGTGCCCGTCGTGCTTCAGCCCAGAACTGCGGAACTATTTATGACTCCAGTCCATTTGTCGAACGTCACGAGGGATTTCCGGAAATTGCTTTAAACGCGTAATGGCACGTCCGCTTTCGGAGTTTACCGGTCGGGTTACCGGCTGTCATAATAAAAACGTTGTTATTGTCCGCGATGGCACGACCGCTGTGCGTGACTATTGCGAATTGACGAGAACGATCAGTAGACGCCTGGCAGATAGACATTTTTTCGCAAAAACGATTTCCGACAATTACACACGAATCATAGGCCTAAAGTAAATTCTGTCATCAAATTAAATTCTCTTTGCGTCGACCGTCTCAGTTTACGGAAAATAAAACTTTAGTAGTAAATAACATAAATTTTTAAATTAATTTGTATAGTAAAGAAATATTAGAATGTAGCAACAATTGAATTGAATCTTTATCTTTATTCGAATAATTGAAAATATAACGTCAAACACACATAAAACCAATAAAAGAAAAAGATATAAAATTAAATATATGGTAGGTAGCTTTTTAATAAATTATACTAATATCAGGAGTATCGTTATGTTACTTACTTTATTTCGCGGAATAATGAACAATGTAGGAACGGACGCTTCGCTCTTCGTCGGATCGACTCCGTCGTATCGCTCGTCCCCAAGACTCGTCACTGACTCGACACTCTTCTCAGGCTTTCTATTGACAGAGAGGATTCTACCTCGTTCTTGTATATTATCTCGTAAATGATTTGGTTTGAGGACGTCTTATTTAAAATTGTAAACACTAGAGTGATAAAGCTCTTTGCATAATGCTAGGCGATAGCAATAGCGGATAGCTATAGCGACCAAATTGCCGACAAAACTACAGCATTGATACATATGGCTTCCACTAGATTGAAAATATAATAGTTATCGCTATCGCTATTGTATAGCATTTTGCAAGGGGTTTTTGACTCGTTACCAAACAAACACGATCGAGTCACGCTCGCTACCGACGTTTCTTATACAGTACAAAATTACCTTTTTCAAAAAAGGTAAAAAAAGGGCGCCAAGTACACGCGTGGTTGTTACCTCGAAAAAAAACCCAAGTGGTAGTATTATTAATTTTATTCAAAAATAAATAAAATCTATTCTAACCTAGGTGGTAGTAGCTTTAATTTTTTTAAACAAAATTATTAAATTACAAAATTGTTACTTTATTTAATCCAAGTGATATCTACTTCAAAAAAGCCTAAATAACAAGTAGTATCTATTAAAAAAAAAAAAAAAAAAAAAAATGTGAAATTTTTTAATACTGCGCCAATTACAATTACAAAGAGAATATATACCTAAAATAAAAACCAAGTGGTATGTATCTTTGTATTCCTGAGAGTCTTTCTATCAACCCAAGTGGTAATATAATAGTTTTAATTCTCCTTGATAAAATTATAATATTACAAAGAATTATTTTAATCACAAAAAATTAAAGAGGTAACATTATAAAATAAAAATATTTAATTAAAATAAAATAAATAAATTTTTCTTGTAAAAAACTTGGCGCTGCTTTTTTAAGGTTTAGAACCTTTGCACAAGACTTTCGTATGGCAACGTAGTGTAACTAAACGTGGGTCAACGCACAAGAAACGCACATGACGCTTTATACGTCAATACGTTTCTTGTGCGTTGATCTACGTTACGTTACCATACAAAAATTTTGTGCGGAGGCTCTAACCGATACGTTTCTTGTGCGTTAATCCACGTTACGTTACGCTACGATATCATACGAGAGTCTTGTGCGGAGGCTCTTATCCAGACAAATTTGCATAGCGCATAAACATAAGAAATTAATTGGTTTATAAGTATATGTGCAAAAGGAAATAGACCAATCCATCTCTTTATGCATATGCTTATATGCACCTATGCAAGTTTGTCTAGGTTGACCTTGGACAAAGCAGCGCCAAGTTTTTTACAAGAAAAATTTATTTATTTTATTTTAATTAAATATTTTTATTTTATAATGTTACCTCTTTAATTTTTTGTGATTAAAATAATTCTTTGTAATATTATAATTTTATCAAGGAGAATTAAAACTATTATATTACCACTTGGGTTGATAGAAAGACTCTCAGGAATACAAAGATACATACCACTTGGTTTTTATTTTAGGTATATATTCTCTTTGTAATTGTAATTGGCGCAGTATTAAAAGATTTCACATTTTTTTTTTTTTTTTTTTTTTTAATAGATACTACTTGTTATTTAGGCTTTTTTGAAGTAGATATCACTTGGATTAAATAAAGTAACAATTTTGTAATTTAATAATTTTGTTTAAAAAAATTAAAGCTACTACCACCTAGGTTAGAATAGATTTTATTTATTTTTGAATAAAATTAATAATACTACCACTTGGGTTTTTTTTTCGAGGTAACAACCACGCGTGTACTTGGCGCCCTTTTTTTACCTTTTTTGAAAAAGGTAATTTTGTACTGATATCATGCGTTTTGTAGTGTTACGCATTAGGCCAGTCATATTAGACTAATTTAGAGGGGTAACCTTCCAATCACTCTTTTCAGGTTGCAACCACCATGAATCGCTTTGATTTAAGATGTTGTAAGTGTTGTAAGTAAATTTTGCTTCGCATAATTAATGCGCATTAAAAAGTTATTAACAATATTATCTACAAAAAACGCGATTTTTTTTATTTTTTTTATTTTTTATTTTTTTATTCAAATATCTCGAAAACTAAGCAAGATAGGGTAACTAACTATACGTACCTTTTTGTAGAGCGTAAAATTATCTACAATAATGATCTGAACAACATTTATTGTCAAGTCAGTCGTATAGCTTGCACGCGCCGTCAAAGTCCGAGACTCGGATCTCGAAAACCCTCGATTTCATCAGTTTTTGATGTTGCGTCGGTGATTTTTTTCAGTCATTTAAAATAAAATTAAAAATTCCTCAAAAAACACACATCATCTGAGAACTACAAAGAATACTTTTCAGGGTGTAACCGATTTTTTAGACCTTTTTTCTTTAGTTTGTAGCTATGTAAGCAAAAAATTTTGATTTTTTGGACTACTCTTAGTTTTTCGCTGTTTTCAGGCCTTAAAATTTATTTGAGACGAATTTTATCGTATGCATCTTGTTGTGGACGAAATTTGCAAGAAAAAAGGACCCTTGTATTTTCTTCGTACGACGAACGCTGATTTTTTTATTCACGCGCAAAGTTGTCTAATACTGCGCATAGGTCGGATAACGCTTGTTTTACACTAAAATAATTATTTTTTATTAAAATTTACGTAATTTTTTGCATTATTATTGAACCATATTGCCAAGCCGTTTTCAACACATTTTCTCATGTTTACTTATTTATTAACAAATTGTTTATTTAAAAATTATTATAAACAATTAGAAAAACATGTTATAATCGTTGTACTCGTCGTCTTATTTCAACTCAAAAAATGTTTTTAAAAAATTTATTCATGTTATTTATAACATTTTTATTCAAACATGCAGTGCATCTTTTGATTATTTTTCGCACCATCTCTGAGCCAATGCAATGGTGCGTTTTTTGTGGTTTTCCCTGTAGGCCTAATCCACAAGCATTGAATATATGTCCTTTCTATGTGATAATTATTTTGACATTTCTTGGATACTAAAATTATCCAACACGCAGATGTTGATGAATATTAACATTTGCCTCAAGATCGTCAAAAAGTCGTACGTTTTTCAGTAAATTCGGGGGGTTTTTTTTTTAAGGAAAAAAACGCACCATTGACTTTACCTCAGAGGTGGTGTGGAAAATAGTCAAAGGTGCACTGCCTGTATGTTTGAATAAAAATGTTATAAATAATATGAATAAATTTTTCAAAAACATTTTTCGAGTTGATATGAGACGACGAGTACAACGATTATAACATGTTTTTCTAATTGTTTATAATAATTTTTAAATGAACAATTTGTTAATAAATAAGTAAACATGAGAAAATGTGTTGAAAACGGCTTTGCAATATGGTTCAATAATAATGCGAAAAATTACGTAAATTTTAATAAAAAATAATTATTTTAGTGTAAAACAAGCGTTATCCGACCTATGCGCAATATTAGATAACTTTGCGCGTGAATAAAAAAATCAGCGTTCGTCGTACGAAGAAAATACAAGGGTCCTTTTTTCTTGCAAATTTCGTCCACAACAAGATGCATACGATAAAATTTGTCTCAAATAAATTCTAAGGTCTGAAAACAGCAAAAAATTAAGAGTAATCCAAAAAATCAAAATTTTTTGCTTACATAGAACAAACTAAAGAAAAAGGGTCTAAAAAATCGGTTACACCCTGAAAAGTATTCTTTGTAGTTCTCAGATGATGTGTGATTTTTTGGAAATTTTTAATTCCATTTTAAATGACTGAAAAAAATCACCGACGCAACATCAAAAAAACGATGAAATCGAGGGTTTTCGAGATCCGAGTCTCGGACTTTGACGGCGCGTGCAAGCTAAACGACTGACTTGACGATAAATGTTGTTCAGATCATTATTGTAGATAATTTTACGCTCTACAAAAAAGGTACGTATAATTAATTACCCTATCTTGCTTAGTTTTCGAGATATTTGAGAAAAAATAAAAAAAATTGCGTTTTTTGTTGATAATATTGTTAATAACATTTTAATGCGCATTAATTATGCGAAGCAAAATTAATCCCACTTACAGCACCTTAAATTAAAGCGATTCATGGTAGTTGGAACCTGAAAAGAGTAATTGGAAGGTTCGATGTCTAATATGACTGGCCTACATCCTCTTCTAAAAAGGGCATGTCATCCATACGATCTATCGAATCTATCGAAATATTGTTGTCGCTTTTCCGCTTATCTCGTCCTGCTGCCGAGAGATCATCCTATAAATACTAAATAAATTATATACATGTATAATATAAATATAAATAATTTTAATTACACACACACACACACACACACACACACACACACACACACACACACACACACACACACACACACACACACACACACTACGTTTACGCGAACGTTACTTCTGTAGTAACTTACGATAATTCCTTCGCGTAAACGGGATTTTGTAGTAACTTACGATAATTTACTCCGCGTAAACGAGTAAATTATCGTAAGTTACTACAGAAGTAACACTCGCGTAAACGTAGTACACACACACACACACACACACACACACACACACACACACACACACACACACACACACACACACACACTATCTGTCACGTATACTATGTTTACGCGAGCGTTTTACTTCCGTAGTAACTTATACGATAATTCCTCCACGTAAATGGAGATTATGTAGCAACTTATGATAATTCATCCCGCGTAAACGAGTAATGCCGGGATTACGATGAATTTAACGTAACGGGACGCGACGGACGCGAAGTAACGTAACGTGAACTTAAGAAATTACGATCGCCGTAACGTGAAGCAGCGTGCATTTCAGAAATGATTTGACAGCTTGGTATGAATAGAAGGTTAAGATTAAGGTTATCTTTAAATTACGGCGATCGTAATTTCTTAAGTTCACGTTACGTTACTTCGCGTCCGTCGCGTCCCGTTACGTTAAATTCATCGTAATCCCGGCATAAATTATCGTAAGTTACTACAGAAGTAACGCTCGCGTAAACATACAGTTTGACAACTTTTACAAGGCAGCATATACGTACGTGTTTGTACGATTTTGTAGATACACCTTCCTTCTTAAAGATCTCTCGGCATCAGCTCTTTACGGTCAATACTTATATATATTTCACTATCTGTCACGACGGGGCAACGGTCACGACTATCACACACTTACACTTATCCTTTTCTAGGTTGTAAAAATCTGTCACGCACTGCGACAGTGCACGAGTGCACTCTTGTGTCAAAAATGGGAAAGTGACACACCAGCCGCCATTTTTGTCCGACGTGGACGTTTCTTAAAAAAAAATTTTCCACATTTGGTTTTTGCATTGCAATATCTTCGCTCGTAGGGCACCTAACAAAAAAAAAAGATTCTTATTTATAAATCAAACCCCAAGCTATCGATCGAACCTACTTAGAAGTTGATCCGTTCACTCGTTATTGAGATCTCAAAATCTCGGATACTCGCAACTCATGCGTTCGCGTAAAAGAGTCACGGTGCGTCTCGCTTCGCGCGTACTTGGCGCGAGACACTACCGTGTCTCTTGATATATATATATATATATATATATATATATATATATTAGTTTCTAATTAAATATTATTGTGTCCTGAAAAAATAAAAAAAATACATCCGGTGCATCGATTGTACATACACACAAGACGAGCGCGAACTCGTGATAGGAGTGAAGACTGGGGTTCGCCCGGGGACAAGGACAGTAGCGTAGAGACCGTGAGAGCTATTGATACGCTTGTGTGATTCCCGAGAATAAAGTTCACAATATATCGCTTTCATTAATATATATACAATAGAGGAGACTGGGGCAAACTCGACACGAATTTTTCAAAGGCAATTTTCAACAATTAATTAAAATTTTCAAGCAAATTCAATGGTACACATTTAAAGAGTGTTTCTCTATATGTATATATGTATGTGTGTATGTATTATTAAGTATACTTAAAACAAAGTAAAGTAACAATAAGAAATATAAAATTATAGGTAGGATATGTTTGCATCCTACAAGAAAATACAATGTTTTTGTATTTATGTACAGCAAATATTTTAAATTCTTATACTAACACTTCTATTATGGAGCGATTTATAATAATTATTATAACATACACATTGGATAAAACAAGAAAATTTTTGCAATAAATCATAGTGGCATTAAAAATATCTTAACAAATGAGTAACTCACTGCCTACCACCATGTTTTTTATTCTTTTTGAATAAATTTTATTTTTTAATTTTCGAACTCTTATTGTATGAGATATGAATATTTAAATAATTTTTTGATATTTTAATTCTTTTGTTAATATAATGATGCTGTGCATATTAAAAGTTAATTAATCTTTTTTTTAGTAACTATTGACATTTTTATAAGATTAAATATCATTTTTAACAATTTATAAATAATTATTAGTGTACAAAATAACGTTACAAATATGGCAATTGATAAAATTGCTATAACGTCTATTTCGTATTTTTGATACCAAAGTTCATGAGCGATACTGCTACGAAGATGAGAAGCACCTTTATGACGAATGACGAATTCAATCCACCAAATTACATGCTCCAAAGGATCATAAGGTTTATCTTCATTTAGTGCTTTAACTTCGAGCATTTTTTCTTTATATCTAGAGAAAAGTAATAATTTTATATAAAAAGATCATGAAGAAAAGTAGTATATCTTATATGAAAGAAAATGCATTACTTTACAATTGCATTTTAATTATAATTATATGAGAATTTTGTATGTGTAAGATATAATGTTGCGTGGAAAATTAGACATTTCTCTAAGATAATTAGATTTCTACGAAAATAATTAATGACATAACCCAAGAGAATGCTTATGTAAAAAAATGATTACCTTTTATCGGTCAATATATCTATTATGGATGCGTTCAAATTTTTTCTTGATATATCCATAATATTTAAACGTTTTGCAACTCCTAAAGATACCATTTTGTTAACTTGAGTATACTGATCAGCTACTATTGGTAATCCTAAAAGTGGTACTGTATAATAAACAGCTTCTCCTGTACTTTGAAGTCCACCTTGATATATGAATAATTTAATGTTTGGATGAGCTGCAAAATGAAAAACGGAGCGAAACGGCTAATGAAGAAATATGTATAAACATATTTTTATTAATCTGATTAAATTATGACACTATATATTTACCGAGAATGCTCTGTTGAGGAATCCATTTAGCGGTATAGATATTGTCAGGTTTATTTGGCAATTCGCTGTCATATTTCCATACAACTTTGTATGGCAAACTTGCAAATACATCTCGAAATGCGTTTTGTATATGCTCTGGAAAGTTTGATATTATGATATTTGTGCCTAGACTCATATAGATAAATCCATTCGGTGCATCTGCTAAAAATTCTTTCAAGTCCTGAAATAATTATTCAATTTTTTTATTATACTATATATTTCAGAAGAAAAAATATATTGTACACATATGGAAATAGATTTTAAATATAAAGCAAATAAAATGTATAATTTTTTAATTAACGAATTTTTAAGAATGTACATAGTTTGAAACGTTTGAAAGCAATGATTACCTTCGGTAAAGCTGCGGGTTTTTTTGAAATATGAAAATTTCCAAGTACTACAAGATTAGGCATTGTCGGTCTAACAAACGAGAGAGCTTCTTGTTGACTGTGGAAAACAAGACTCATGTTTCTTTCCATATCTCTTATGTTTGGTATATTTTTTCCGAGATATTTTTCTGCTATCGCTTGCTGTTTAGAGTAAAAATAATTTATTGAGCAATATATGTGATACCACTGACGAATAAAATTTGTTATTCTCCGCCACAATGACAGATTCAAACCGGTGTCATCTCCCATTTCCCAATTCGAAGGATGTGATGACAGAACAGGTGCACCGAGTAGATAATAAAGTGTATTACGTAATCCAAATGATGACACACCTGTAAATAAATATAGAATAAGTTGTGTAAACGTGAGTAATTTAAACAAGATTTGAGTTTAGAAAATTGTGTAAATAATATCATTATATAAACATATACGCACATGTCAAGATACATGAAAAATAATTAATCAGGCTAATTTTCACGTTTACATTTTATATAATTTTTATGTTTCTTTGGATTATATAATGATGATGCAAAGAGAATAAGAAATATCTTGACATTAAACCATGTGGATAATAACATTATATTTTTTAACTAATTTTATAGACAAAATTTATTTAAATAGAATATATAAATAAGTAAAGTAAATAAGTTAAATAATGTGGGGTTTAATAAGTATTCGAAGATACTGGATATTAAAAATTTTTAAGTTGAAATAATTTATAGCTTTCTTCAATGTTTTCGCTAATATAAAATAAATGTTTAAATTTTTAAATGAAACATTTGTAAAATAATAATAAGAGAAATAGGATCGTAACGTTATACAATCAATTAGAATCAAAACCCATGCGATCCAAGCTTAGGTCTTTGACAGCCTTATATTAGTTTCTGTATACATATATGTCTATATATATACATATAATTTTTTCAACAAACTGCGCGCCGATTATTTGTCGGACTTAAAACACAGTAATTGTTACAATTAAAAACCCTTCCCTCCCCGGAATTAAATCGACTCGATTTAATTATCTAAAAACTGTAAAAAACTTTATTTGTTAGAAAAATCATATGTATATATATAGACATATATGTATACAGAAACTAATATAAGACTGTCAAAGACCTAAGCTTGGATCGCATTTGTAAAATAATTTCATATATCATTATTCTTACCTATGAGAGGTGCATTAAATCTATGCGCCAAGGCATAGAAGCTAGGTACTTTTATAGTTTCTACAATTACTAAGTCGAATTTTTCATCACTATCCGGTGCATACATCTTACGTACTTTTGGATGCTTAAAAATGTTTTCTGCTACATCTCCACTCAAAGGCCATATTTGTGTGCGTGATGTACTTAACCACGCATGAGTCCCCGCTATAACGTTTTTAGCGAAATTTAATTTCATTATCTGGTAGTTAGATGGGAAGTTGATTTGTGTCAAATTGGTTAAACTAGGATCATTGATCGGATCTGTTGTTATAAGGACGACTTCGTGTCCTCTTTGGCTCAAAGCGATCCATAATGATTGATAACAAATTTGGTGACTGTAGGATGGTATTGGAACAATCACCAAGATCCTTGCAGTTTTTACTGGTGCCGCGATGTATAAGAAGCTTATCCAAAATATCGTTTCAGCAATCGGCTTCATTTTACTGTCAATAATAAGCAGAGCATAGTAAATTAAATTATCATCGATGATAATTTAATAAAATATTTTTTCTTATTTGTATAATTGTTCTATTCTTTTATTCGTATAAAGTTCACATATTTCTTCATTAATAATGAATAATTTGTACACACAAAATATTTATTGCAATTAAATTATGAGCAATATTGCAATGCGCTTATTTTCAAAAGTGTATATTTGATATTTGTAGCAAATAATTCATTCCGCAATTAGGTTTTTTTTTGCTGCACTAGACTGCACGAAAACTTCTCTTCTTGCTTTTGTCAAATATCACAAACATACCTATTTTACTATAAGTACAGGGTTCACTTGAGTACAGAGTAGTGTACACTAGTTTAGCTAAAAAGCAGATCTTACTTGTGTTTTCTCAAAATAGATGAAATAATTAATTATTGGTACAAAGTTTTTCTTATTTATCAAGTACGTATCAATTACGTACAATAAAAATAGAAGCAAGAAAAATTTACTCACGACTTCCAATTTTTAAAAAATGCTCGTAAATATCACATGCGATGTTTTTGAAGCGAGCTATTTCGTACACCCGACTAACACGATAGGAGGAACGTACACTATAATGAAGAATATTCCACTCAATCTATTAAGTGCGAGATATAAGTTTTGATAACTTACCCGTGTGACTTCTAGTCCCGGTCTCTCCTAGCTTTAAAAGAGAACTTATCTTACCATGGTATGCTCCCCACTACATTTATGTGGAGCAATACTGAGATAACAATTTTGAATAATATTTGTTAATAAAATTCTTAAAATTTATGCTTTTATGCTTTCATAAAACGTTTGAAAACTTGTGACATGTGTCACACTGCTATCAGTAATATTATATATGAATATGTATCAATTAAGTGCACTGAAACGAGAACGTAACTTATGTGAGACTTTTTAAAACGCGATATCTTGATATTGCTGTTACCGGATGTGTATGTCGACGGAATATTTGAATCAATGTGCTTACGGCCATATTAAATACCAAGAATTTTCGACAGCGTGCGCATCTTCGATCATTTATGATTTTTCCCATTTAGTTAAGAAAATTTTGTCGCTATAGTTATCGCTATCGTTATCGTTATAGGCATAATTATCGCTATTGTCTAGCATTGTGCAAGGGGCTTTTGACTCGTTATCAAACAAACACGATCGAGTCACGCTCGCTACCGACGTCTCTCTTCGAATATATGTATATATATTAGTCTACAATTAAATTTTCGTGTCCTGAAAAAATACAATGAATACATCCGGAGCATCGATTGTAACACAAGACGAGCGCGAGCTCGTGATAGGAGTGTGAATTGTGGTTCGCCCGTGGACAAGGGCAGTAGCGCAGAGACCGTGAGAGCTATTGATACGCTTGTGTGATTCCCGAGAATAAAGTTTACAACATATCGCTTACATAAATATATATACAATACGCGCGGCACTTACAGTTCGAATAAATAAATTAAAATCACGATGAATATTACATCCAATATCGATGACATTTCACGTGTGGTATACAGTTACGATAAGGAGACATGTAATATGCAACGAAACTATATATATGCAGAGGCAATTACTTACACTTAGCGTGATAACAACACAACCTGAAGGCATTCCTGGTACCGCCTGAATTCTTCTAGAAGTTTGGCATACGTTTCAGCAAAGCTGAAATTATTAACCGCAACTCCCATATTGTGTCTCGTGCAGAACTGGGTGGCATAATTAAGAGGACTCCCGCTGTCGTTGACTAGCACGTGACTCGACCTCGGTACGGCCTGGCACATACATTTACAGACATGCAAACCGACGCGACCCTGTGAAACCGACGACGTGTCTTAGGTTCAGCTTTACTCGACTATCTGGATCTAGTTACGAATTTGCATTATAGGATAATAGACCGCCAGAAGTTTCTTCGTAAAATTGGAAGGGCTTTCGTGCATTTGCTTAAATTTTTGTTGTGTCGGTTATTCATTTAGAAAAAAAAAGAATCTTCAAATTTCTGAATAAAATTAAATTTTTATAGGAAAAAATTTCTATCTCTAAAGAAACGTTGATTAAATGTAATATATTCTCTGTATAGTCATATTCTCGAATTCAAGATATTTTTCCCCATATCTCCGTATTTTTTATTTCTGACACGTTCGAGGATGTTCGCTCTTTGCATATAAGATAAAACGCGAATTGTATACTCCCTGCTAGTACCTGAAAAAAATCGTATATGCGACTGGTGACACACCATAAACTGCACGTTAAAATATCGCACGAATTTCATCGCGCAGTCAAGACGCTTCACAGAGATGGTGGGTTTGAAATCCACAATGCGAGAAAGCATTGCCGGTGCACCAGTTAGCGCGGCGCGTTGATGCAACGTGAGAATGCGAAGGTGTTACAAGCGGGTATACTCTTAACATCGCTTTTAATACGACAGTACACGCAACGCGTTGCGGTTTAGTACGGACATGTTTATTTAGTAGTTCGCTGTGAAGAGGTCATCCGGGGTGTGCGGAAGTAGGCGACGATACCACCCCAGGGGGTATGAGAAAGCTTTAAAAGCGCATGAGTGTGGTAGTGAACGAGGAGAGAAGAAGATGCGAAGGGAGTCCGATGAGGGGCCAGACCGCGGTTATCGCATCCTGTAAATCATGTATAATTGTAATTTATACCGCGCATCAGCCTATGTTAATTATAACGCAGCGTCACACGTCTCGACCACGACGAAACGGAGTTTACGAACGTGCCGCAACGGTAGGATTTACGAGCTTCGCGGATGGAGAGCCCTCCTCGCACTAGGGGGTGTTCGGTCGCATTTCGCTCTCGAATATTCCCTTTTTCCCTTTCGTGTATCCGCCTTTTCTTCTCTCTTTTCTCTCTCTACCGGTATGACGCGATATCTCGCGGATATAGCTATACGAACAGTCCGCGCAAACGTAATGAACGACCTTCGGAGCTTTCCCAACCAGCGTGAGTCCATCGGTGGATAAACTACGAAATATTATTCTGCCGCATTCTGTCCGGGGATTGTCATCTGACATGCATGTACGTAGCGAGGACTATGGGATACTTGCCGATGTACATCGTGAGTTACGAGCGAATGAATGCAGGTTTTATTCTTTTCTCGCAGCTCTAGTATCGCGTAGCTGATGTATTGAAAGACTGATCCGGTGTATAGACGCACCACAATGTTATTTGCATTTCCAAACGCTTCATGGACCAAATTTTAATTGGAACTCTCGTCATATATTTACATACATGGACGAGAGAGCCATATATGATAAGTCCTTCAAAGTGAGATGAAATACAAAGGCGAAGCATCTATAAGAGCGCACGATGGGCATATCTCATCTCGAAAGAAGAGGCTATAGAAAATTCAACGTAGCGCGTGCTCAGCTCAACGCTATATGATTTTATCGTAGTGGAATACGATTTCGAATTTTTATTACGATTTCGCACAACGATACGCACATTTTTAACCGGCCAGGATTTTCGTAATTCCAATTTTTTCTCCATCTTCGTCGCTCATATCCGACCAAATGCACTCGCGGCGTTTGGGCTTTGGCGCTTTAGTGCAGACACAAGCGGCATACTGCATATATATAAGCGCACACAAACGCGAATTCGATGCAATCGGGACAGAATGGCATAAGAGAGCACTCGAGAGCGGCGAGCTCTAGCTCCCGGCAGTAAATGGCTGGCGAAGCGCCGGACATTCGATGGACGATGCCTCCGAAGCTCATCGGTTCGCAACTGACGTGTACAAGGAAATGGCATTTAACGGATTAAAATCAGCCGTCCGGAGAGTTAACGTGCAAGAGCCCGATAACGGCCGAGTGTATTTAAATTTTTGTGCATTCGATTTTTTTACCGAGATCGCCGATCAGGCGGCAACGTACAACTTATCAATTTCGTTATAAAACTGTCAACCAATGCAAGCCATTTTATTACGTTACATTTTTGCTGACGGAAATGAGGAAAAAATGATTGGTTACAATGTGAGTAATTAAAAATTATCTACGCTATATTATATGCTTATGAAGAAAATTGATTTTTTTTTAAACTTTATTTAAAAATAATATATAAAAGCATTATTATATATATATATATATATATATATATATATATATATGTCATATACATAACTAATCGAATTTCTATAAAAAAGTATTACTTGATTTTCTTTATTAATTACTTCATATAATTTACAACATTTTTTATGCGAATACGCTAATATATCGATTCTTAAATATCTTAATAGCTTAATTCTTGATAGTTAGAGTAATAATCTTATTAAACAAAATATATTTGAATTTGAGATATTAATAAATACGTTCCTTAACAAGATACAAGTCGATGAACCTCGTCATATTTCATCTCACTTTGAAGGATCAAAATTGGACATGCCGTCGACCCCTGAAAAAAGGGTTAACGAAAGCCGATGTTATCTGTATGAAATATACCATGTAGAACCGCACAATATTTTACCTTTTACCTCGCAACAATGTAGCCGCCTTTTTTCGCATTCGGCGATACTATGAGAAGCATAACGAGATTTCGGGATCGATGACGCTAACTGTAGGCGCCATCATCGAATTTGCTAACGAGACCCGTGACGCGTTATACCATGGCATCGACTCAGCGGAACTGTCATTAAAAAAAGCCAGTTATAGCGAGCCGTCTAGGTTGGTTGGGGAGAAAAACACGCGGTCTCGCGATTGCGGCAAACGAAGCCACTTTGAAACGGCGAACATAATCGATACGTCTGCCGTACGGGCAAACGAAACGGATGGAAAAAGCTGAACGCGGATTAAGCCGCGGCGCGCAATGTCGTTGACAATTCAGCGAGGTGAAAATGTTTTGCCGGCGTATCTGGTTGCGCCAGCTGTTCCGCCGTATATAGCACCAACCACGCCAATAGCTACGTGCATTGGGAAAGATAATTCGATGTGTAACGAATTGCTTTCTGACGAACTTTCATCTCTCGTACGTCCTTGTAGACTGTGACCATATCGACTGGATGATTCGTATCGATATTAGTAATTCTTTGCGAATTACTTTGCTGCGGAAAATAAAAATGATTATACGAGATGTGTCTATTTCTTACTTTAATTTAGTCAATTATATCTATGATATATATTTCGGTTAACTTTAATATTATATTTTAATTTCTATTACTTGGGAGAGATTTTTGATATCAAAAACATGCTTTTAATAAACTGTAATTAATTTATTTTTTATGCTATCTGAATTAGATTTCCATTACAGAAAAGTACTAATAAAATACTAATTCTCTAAATCATTAATTAATATGATTATGCATATGGACATCGCATATGGGAATCAAATTATTTGCAATTTTGTATATCTAACGTGATTTTTAACGTAAGTGATGCATTCTTGATAGACGTTAAAAATTAAGCATATAAAAGTTAAGAAGTTAAAAGTTAAACATATTTCCATATCAGATATAATCATAAAATTTCAACATTATCATATTATTTCGTATGTTACGCCACAGACAATTTTTATATAAAATAAAAGCAGAGATTTTTGAGAGATAAGTAATATAATTCGTGCGCGTGTGCGTATATGGTGTTATCCTTCCAGAAAGCATTAACCTTTGCTCTGCCGGTGGCGCTCTAATGCGACCTCATTTAAACACATACAAATTATTTTACTAATTTACCTCGGCTTAATCACCTAGGTCATTAATTTTTAACGACATTTTTTACATCGACCTGAATATTTTATACGGGTGTGATATAATCAATGCGAATAAATTGACAATTCGAATTATAATAACTTCTCGATGATTACTAAATAAAAATATTGAAAATTACATGGAAAAAAATTAAGTTAAATTTAGGCGTAAAATATGGATAACTAACATTTTTTACAGCAAGAACTATTTTTTGTAGCGAGAGCTATATTTAGCAATAATAGCAAAACCTTTTGCAAAAAATGTAACTCTTCTTGAAAAAAACGTTAGTTATCCATATATTACGACTATTTTAGCTATAGTAGTTATTTTTTTTTTCCGTGTATCAATGTTATAATAACTATCTTTATCGTTAAGAAATTGATATATTTGACTGCATCAATTATCGTGGTCATTTTTATTTAGAGTCTTTTTTCAAATGAGTTCAGACTACCTGTCATTAAAATAATTTGGCAGCTAATCGACATTCTTCGCGAAGAGTACTTCGACCGGGAGGTCATATTACTCGATGGTCGAACAAGAATTGATCCAGTTATGAAAAGGCTAATTTCACTTCGTCAAGCCACCGGCGCGGCGTCGTTAAATCTGATTGCCGCAGCGCAGCGTCGCAACACTCTTTTCGGCGACGCGGCCGCGGCGGCCGGGGCCACCGTGCATTCACGATTAACGGCAAATGCATATGCCAGCCGCGTCTGCATTCTGTTTGGCCCGGCGCTAACGAACTATGAATTCCAAAAGTAAAGAAGTAAAAACAAAAAAAGAACACAAAAGAGGAGCGGGTGACAGAGCGGTTATCCCCCGTGAGCCGCGGACGGCCGAAAGTGCGGTCGGAACTCGATGAATTATTCACGTCTATCCTTCGTCCAACCGATTCCGTACGTAGAGGAGAGCGACGAGAGGCCGCAGCGTGCAACTACTGCGAGTGGCCAACTCGTGCGAGGCTGATTCGCGATAACGACGGTGCCAGATGGAAATTCCGTTCGCAGTCCGTTCAGCTGGCCGTATGCGACTTAGGGAGCTTCGCACACGCGTGCCTGCACGCGCATGTGATGGCGCGTGAAGCAGCGAGAAGCTTCGCGTGCGCTCACGCCTCCGGTCATGTAAATTGGCGAACGTAAATACGCGGGGTCCGCACACGCTCTGCAGCATGCACGCGCGTACATATACACACGGAGGACCGGCCGGTTTATCTGAGGCATAACCCGACGACCTGCATTAATTGTCGTCGTCAATCAGAGGAACCCGTCACCACTGACGGAATGCGATTAATATCGATCAGCTTGCGTCTCTACCGTGAACGAGCGATATCGACCTTGCGGAGAATCGAGTTGCTCACCGGTAATGGTTTCCGCGCGTTACGATGTTTATGATGTAGCAAATGGAAACTGCTCAACGTGCAAGCACGTATGCAAGCAAGTTCGAGAGAAATTAGTAGAGAGGATCCATTATTCATTTTATTATAATATTTATTTTCTATGATTATAAAGCGAAAAATCGAAAATTTTACATTAAATATATAGAACCATTCATTGTGGTCTGCGAAATGTACAATTTATATAGGTTCATTGTTCAACGAACTCATATATATAGTCTTCCAATGTGCCGTTTTCACTCTTAGTCAGTTCAATCGATGTTAGTTCATTAACAGCTTAAGTATAATTAGTGAGCAGAAAGTTCATGCGAAATGTCCCGAAGGGTTCAAGATTTCCATTATAGGTTTGCGATCTTTATCTTCTGACACGTCAGGCTCAAAGATTCAGCGAATTTCTCATCAGGTTGTGGTAAATGGAAGCTGATTAGGAGCGACTCGGGCGAAATTATCTCCATAATCCGTTTCTAATGCGGATTGAGGGGATCTTACTCAAATAAGATTCACTTCCAAATTTAAATGCCTTACGCCGGAGATCGTTTTTACCCGATCTTCATCGGTGCCGCTGATCAGGATCCACTTTCGTATTCATTTCGTGCAAATTGATGAGAAAGTGAGTGATTGGCACAAATGCATGTGCAAAAAAAGAATAGAACTCGGCCGTATTTAATCTTGCACCTCCAGAAATTAATTTCACGCGAAACTCGGATTGTTTAACGAAAGACGCGTTGGTGAATAGTCTTTTCCATTTCAATGTCAAACTGGATTACGTAAGCCGCGAAAGCTAGATTCTTAGATAAATTTATGCATGGAATTATGATGATAATCTCTAAGCAATAATATTTATGAAAATATTTTGAATAAAATATACATGATTATTACGACTTTAAACAAGAGGAATTTTATATTACATTAATTCTCTCGAATATAAGAACTCTGTGTAATTAATTTATGATAAAAATATTTCTAAATAGCTAGAAATTAAGAATTGTTAAATCTATTCCTTGTTGCATTATACATTAATTACAAATAGATCCCTCCGAAGGAAATGGAGAGCTTCCGCCGGGATATACTTGGAACAGTGGGCAAGAATAGATTTGCATGCTGCCTATATTAGTAAAGATGAATAGTAATTCAGAAAGCTAAAGCATGGCACAACAATACGCATACGTTGCATTATCAAAGAGAAGGTACACGCGCGAAATGTATATTAGACGCATATCTATGTCATATAGTATGGCTTATCTTCTCTCATCAACACAAATATCTTGACGAACGTGCGAGTCGCGATATGAATAGTCGTATTCATATCGTTACGCTTCATATAAATAATATTGGTAGAGTAATACATTTCACTCTTATCTGTTCTTGTTGGTTCTGCAATTTGTTATTTTACAAATTTACAAGATATCTCAACGATTGAACAATCAGTTATCAACTTAAATTTTTTAAATGTAGGTATGTGTAGGTACAATAACTTTTCTATTTTTAAGATTCGTGGATTGCCAGCGTAAATACTATTGATATTCACGCTATCTTTTCGTATGAGATCACAAGTTTATTTGTTCAGTTTAAAGTTCTATTACGTAACACATATGAAAAAAAGCTATGTATATATAATCAATTTGATATGTCCGTGAGATAATAATTATGTACGTTGCATGTGCTGCGCACTTAATTATAGTAATTTAATTATTACGTAGAAGTGTCAGTAATATTATGACGCTCTTACAATCATCATCATTGTCAATTTTAATAATAATTGTTTGTAGTAATATTCACCGATTTTAATAGTTTTTATTTTATAATATTGATTATAATATAATAATGTTTATAACAATAATTGTCAAAAGGAGTAGCAGCAATGATTACACCGATAAAAACAATAAAAAATAGTGTTTATTCGATGAAGCGATTAATGATTTATTTATTATTTTATACTTGCTATATAGTATCATTTTTTTGTTCTCGTAAAAACGCGCTTCTGCGATTGAAGTTCATCGAAGCATTCGCGATCCTTCGTTAAGGATTACAAACGTTACGTTTAAGGCGCAATTCTCTTTTCTAAATTAACCACTTCGGTTGCACCCGTTCACCTATACCACGGTAGTATGGGTCCATTATCGTCGCGGATCCCGACCCTCTCTCGGCGAGGGGTGGATCCTTCTTTCTTTACGACGGCGGTTTTGGCAACAAGCTCGTCGTAAATTCGGCAGATAATTCTTCCACTCTGGCATTAACCTACATTTAAAAAGATTTATTACAGTTTATAACTTTACGGTATTCGGCGTCTTTCGACGGTTAAGTTTCAACTTCGTGAGTTCTACAAGTGCGTATTTGCCAAGTAGCGTAAGTAGCATTCCGACGAATAGTATTTGGAGAAAAAGAATTCACGCAAAGCGCTAAAGTGGTTTCCTATGAAATCTCGTAATAGAAGTTAAACATTATCACCATCGCCGACCATTCGTTATCGGACACTTACTCCACTCCTCGGCGATCATCACGGCAAAGAAACGTGTACTTTTGGAACTTTACTTATCGAAGTTTGGCGCCGATGGTTCCTAAAATTCAATAAAGTTCAAATTATTATATATTTTTTTCTCGTTATCATTAGATTACTTTTAAGGAATCAATTACGCAATTACATGCATTAAAATTCTTTAGCAAATCTAACAAATTAAGTTGCGGTGAGCGTAAATATTGATATTTTTTTTTGTATGAACTCGCAAGTTTATTTGTTCACGGCAGTACAATTGAATGTTCACAACGATGTTTTCAGTCTGGAATACTCAGTTTGCATACGTCTTTATTCGCGCTTGAACTTTAAATAGGTGATTAATCCGCGATAACGTCTTATGGAGATAACTGATATGCCCCGAGTCGCAATCAGCTCGGACACACTCTTTGCGATAACGTCTAGAGGTTCGTCTCGAGATCACGACGAAGCCTTGTTATAAACTGACTGACTGTTTTGCTTCCTCGTAGAGGAAGCTTTGTTTTCGTAAAAAAAAAAATTTCTTTTGTTTTTCTGAATGTATTCAGAATGTTCTAAAATGTCGAAAAATTGCAATTTAAAAAAATGTATGTATGTGTGTGTGTGTGTGTGTGTGTGCCAAATTTACCGAAATTTTTATAATTCCAGAACTAATCAACCAAATCTTAACGAATTATATATGAAATAGGGGTAGAAAAAACTGAAGAATATAATAGAATTAATAAAAATTGCTAATATATAATCAAGGGGTTCTTTTTTAATAAAATTTTGAATTTGCAGAAATGTTTGTTTATGCTTTAATTTCCGCAAATTTGGAGATATCGATCTATTTCTAATTTTATTATATTTTTCAGTCTTTTTTTTCTACCCCTATATTTCATATATAATTCGTTAAGATTTGGTTGATTGGTTCTGGAGTTATAAAAATTTCGGTAATTTTGCTCTAACTTCTGCAAATATTGAAATATCGGGGTTCTTTATAGTTTTTAAGTGTGCAAGTAGAACTCTTTGCTCACAAAGCTTCCTCTATGAGGAAGCCAAAAAAATAAATACTAATAATTATACATAAAATAAAATAAAAGCTTCCTCATATACATTAAATTTATACATTAAATAAAATAAGCTTCCTGTAATAATGAGGAAGCAATGTGCAAGTTAGTAATTTGCACCCTTTTTTTTATATTTTTACGATCTTTAACGCAACTCCCATAATTATGTTTTCAACAACGTTATTAAGATATAATTGAGAATGATTGCGTTATATATATAGATCGATTTATATTTATTATTAATTTTTTTAAGCTAAAGAAATTTTTAAATTTATTTTAAAGTTTATTGCAAAATTTACATATATATATATATATATATATAGCAAATCGTTATAATCATTATCGCTAATAAAGAACTCAATTTCATCGACGTTACATATACATATGAGAAGTCGCGATTCTAACGCACGACGTGTTTTTCTAATTTCTTAAGTCAATTGAGAACGATCGTTTCTCTAACGCTACCGTGAACATCGAATTCCCCTTGCGCGCTCTAAGAGAAACTTTCCTTTATCCTATTATCTTCCCCTCGCAGCTCCTCTCCGCCATCGCCATCCACGACTGACCCTTAAATTTCGTTTTCGCAGGACGGCGCTCGCATGAAAACCGCTTTAAAGTGCCGACTCCCCGTGAAACTTTTCCTCCAGTCTTTCTACTTCCGTTCCGCCTCCGGCGGAATGGTGGTGGCTGCGAAATCGTCGTCTTTTGCGCTTTCCACGCACGCGCGGCGTTCGCGCTGACTCGATACACATCGAACTTTATATTGCCGGTCATTAAAAATGACCCGGGGTAGTTTGCGAGACAAAAGCAGCGAACAGGAAACCGCAAGTTCTCTCTCCGGCTATTACGATCGTAAAATAAAGGCCGTACTCGGCTACCGCCGAATCGGATACGCCACGCTGCAATTCTATTACGACGGCTATTAGTCAGTAAAATTTCCCTCTGGAAGCGGATAACCAAGTACCACGATGGCTTCCCAAACGACGCGAAAGTCTGACTCGCGGAGATAATAGCGGGCTCCGAAATCTCCATTTTGGAGGCATTAGTCTAAGTTAAACTATTGCATGGCTTCAGAGATAAGAGGCCGTTTTATTATTGCGTATGCATTATTGCTGTAAACTCGAGAGAGCAATCTATCATTCATTTTGAAACATATACTTTTAACGAATAACACACAAAGCGCAGAGCATTATTTTACACCATTTAGAATTCATCGCTTTATCTCTAAAAAACTTTCGGATTATATATAATGTACACTACGTTCAGAACAAACGTTTTAGAAAAAAATAGAGAAAAATATATACTAATTGCACGCTTTTTTATATTTTCACGATATATTTAACGATATATATAATCTTATTATTTTAAAGAGAAAGAGAAAGAGTGTGTGTTGACTAAAATATGTTTAAAATTGTGATTATTATAATACTTTGAATTACGAGCATTCTATCTTGGTGCCAATAAAATATATAATATGACCTGTTATTTTCAAATAATAAAAATCAATAAATAATGCATTGAATCAGATTTTTCGCGAAACAGCTTTATTGCTGAATACTTACTTTTAGACGCTGATAAAAATTTAATCCTTTCCAGAGAAAATTACGATTGCGCTTCAACCTGAAATAAAAAGAACAGTAAATCGCGGATATTATCACCTTCAGAAAAATTTCGAACTTTTTATTCATGCTCCACGATTAATTTTTTATTTTCTTTTCAAAATTGATTTATCGTAAATAATTTGTCAGCATACTCGTCAATATTGTAAATATATTGTCAATTTTGTCGTTGTGACTGCATTTTTGTGTGATTTATCGCAACAATATTACGGGCATCTCGTAACAAAAATCAATCTGTCAGACGCTGATGTTTCATTAAAAGTTATATTTTATCCCCTTGCGCGGAACATACCACTATATCATTTGTAAAACTTGGCGTTCGCGTTCCAACAAGATATATCGCTCTCCATTCTCAAGCGCCCGATATATCCCATCTAGTTGTTAAAAATTATAGTTAACATCGCGAATTACGATTGTCGCGCGTACAATATCGTCACTCTGGACTAAATGCAGCCTGAGTTGTAAAACGTTGCGTCGCGCGATATAGTACACCGTGCACTAATTTACAGAGTGCTACAATCACCATTGTCATTACACTGACTGTAACGAGAACGGGTTTAATCACAGTATATTGAAGCGACATTGCGAAACGCTTATGATACAACAAATTCAAGCGAATATTGGACCTACTATATGCGGAAGAACGACATCGCGATAATTAATGATAACCAGTGAGAAATTAAGGCTAAGTTTTGACATAATGCTATTTCAATGCGCTGCGACGAATTAGTTTCCCGCTGCTCAAAATCCATCAATTTTTCTCTCGCGTATATTTTTCTTGAAGAGACACAGCTAGAAGAGGATGAAACGCGACAGACAGAAGTGTTTTATTCGTTCATTAGTCACATAGACCAGATTGAATTTCTCTCGAGTTTTCTTCTCTGGATACGATTGTAGAACGGACGTGGGTGGGAGCAAGCTGAGGTTACGAGAGGATCCTTCGTCTCCGAGGTTTTACGACCGGGGGGAACGTAGGGTGAAAGTCAATTTTTCCGAGGATTTTCATTAATTAGGCTGAGCCGGTAAAATCGAAAGATGACGCAACTGTCACAGATAGAACGTGACAGTAATTGACAATCCTCAGATTGATCTTCATAGAACTAATATTATAAAATCTACATTTTTTTTTCGCCGAAATCGTATACTTATATATTTTAATGGTATAATATCCTATTTAATTAGTTTGAGATAATTTTTAATAAAAACGTGGCAAACTTAACGATTGTCTTCGAAAATATTTTAACTGTAGATATTAAATTTGAGATTAAATCATTTCTGATCTTTCATTAATAATAATAATTGTAAACTCATTACTTACCATTTTGTCATTAACTATCATCTCGATTTTATTTTTAGTTACTTGCTATTAAAAATACATATATTGATGGTTTAGAAAATGTGGTGTGGCTATAAATCATCGGCTTTAACTAAATTTGTCCGAGAACCTTAAAACCTTTTATATTAATAACATTGTGTTTCAAATTAGATTATTAATTTACTTAAATTACCATGAAACGCATTCACTCAAAACCATCGAATAATACACGATGATAATTGGTTGAATTCTTTCGAATTCAATGAGATGAATCGGCTTTAATCGGCAAAATTGCACTTTCAATGCGCATACCGAATGCGAGATATCGGAAAGCCATGGAATTAATTGACAAGCGAAGCTCGCCCTCGTCTGTTCCATACCGATACATTCCTAAATTCGAATTCTGAAATACTCGCGACACACACGTATACACTTTAAATCGACGGACGATGTGCAACGGTGTCGCGACCGGGTTCCTGTCAGCCTCCCGTATGATTTATTGCCGGCACGAACAAGCTCCTCGTAATTTACGCACCCTATTCCCCGCATCCCTTCATCCCCCACCAGCCTTCGATGTTATTTCGCGAAACGTCCAAACAGTCGCGCGGTCGTGTAACGTTGACGCGACGAAAGGAACAATTCGCCTCCCGTTCATGGCGTCGCATATCCGTTCGGGCTCGTGTTTTGCGATAATTATTCCGCAAAGTTGATAATTATGACGTCTACTAGGAAGCTGTCATCCTTGCGAATGATTAATAATGTTAATTTTTACACGGCACTGTTGAGATCGATTAACCGTGAACAAAAATGAGCTTTAATGGACGCTTTTATGCTATAAAAGACTAACAATAAGATGATAAAGGTGTCCAGACATAGGAACGTGTCCACTGACTGTCCACAGGCATTGGTACATTTATTTTACTCAATGTTTTTTTTAATGAAAAATCTGTTTAGAGAAGGAATGAAATTTCATCAAAGTTTAAGTGATTGAAGTAGGATCTGGTATCGTTATCGTCCACACTTGTTTCAATTCAGCTTTTTCTTAGCGAGAAAACGATTTAGGTGCTGGCACAGAGGATTTGTATAAATATTTATTAGTACGTGACGAGACGTATAGTTTATAATTTCCAGAAGCCGTTCGGCTTAGACACTAGGCACGTTCGCCTAACGCATTGCCTACTAGGTGAGTCGGATGTATTACTGTCTGGCACAGAACGTGGTCAGACTACTGTGCTCTGTTAAAGTTTGTTCACGTTTATGATGATATAACGTGTACGATCGAATATGAGCATTATAGCTCTCGGATTTATAGCACTATGTTGTAAGCACTCGTGCCATTGCACCATTATTTCATTTGTTTTTACTGCGACTATATACGCGTACTATAATCCTTAAATATAAGTAAAATTGAATGGTATTTAGAGATATTTTTGTTCACACATATTTTAACATCTTCATGGTTAATTTGTTAGTGTTAATAATAAATCTTTTAATTATTTTTACTATACTCAACGAAATATATGGATATTAAGTATTTACAAATGCACGACTTAAAGATGGTTACGATATGAAAAGATATATGCTTTGTTTCACATATATCGTTACATGCGTATCACGGACGTATCTTAATGACTGACTTCTTCGATCGACGATCAATTGAATGCAGCAAACTGTAGGTAGCACCTGTAAATGAAAAATCTATTCGAACATGGACGTACGTTCGCGTCTGAACACGGCCAACTGAATCGATTGCCAATTGGATTAATAGCCCCCAGCGATGCTCGCAGTCGATTTCTGTACGAACACACACGTAATCCCAGTTACGTATCCCAGTGCGTTGATAAGTGCGATAACAAAATGCTCCACGCTGAAGAAGCATCGCGAATGAAGGCAGAGCATTGCTTTTTTCTTTTCTTTTTTTTCGTAGTACATAGACCAATTTTTATCGTAATGTTATTTATAGCGCGGACCGATGTTTTATATTCTTTCTTGACTAACGGAATATTTGTGGATTAAAATTTGGGGGAGAAATTAAAAAAAACATTTATATAGATATTTAAATTTTACTTTACATATTTATTTTAATTATACATAATACTGGTTTGTGAATGCTAAATAATTTTTAAAATTTTAGAGGAAATTTTAAAATATTAACGAAAACTTTTGTAAAATATTGGTCGAAAATACATCTATTGATATAAAGAGACCTTGATAAAAAATTTTATTGAAAAGTTTTTTTTACGAAATTATCGTAGGGGTATTGTATAGGATATATATTCTCTCATCAATATTTTTGCAGAATAAAGATAACGGAGTTTAAGTAATTTAGAATTATCAAAAATTGATGTTGCATTTAGTTGAAGTATAATCGTCGATAGCGTTTTAATGCTTCGTGTCACAAACATTAATGATTTGAAGAGAGACAATCGGAGTGCCTTCTTTCGCGATGACGAGTCCGTACTCGGCAATTATTCGGTCTTTGTTGATCTGTAAAGAAAACAAAAGACTATGAAGAACGATCTTGCCAATAAATACTGATTACGAATGCTCGAATGGCCTTGCTGAGCGACCGTTGTTGAACAAGAAGTTTTTTCCGATTCGCGGCCAAAAGTTTCGAGTGGAAAATATTGTACTCACCTGCCCTTGCTGGCCGAGTGATTTGAACGAAGTGGCTAGCGAAAAAGTTAACGGAGTTCTACCTTTCTTTCATGGAATAGTCTTGTTCACAATCGCGCGGCGCCCTTGTGAAATTTTTTCTCTCGCGTCAAGTGGTATAGTTGATGGTCGAACGAACTATGCTAAATGCTCTCCAAGACTCGTGACCAGACTTCATGGTTATTTTGTCTCTCGTTCTGTCTGAAATTAATCCGAACCAATTTTTTTAAAGAATAATTTATTACAAAGATGATATCTCTACGACTTGTTATAATGAATTGATAATCAGTTTAATATGCAAAAGAGATGTCATTTATGCGCTTTTGATGCGTTATAACTTCACTGCGCTGAATACGTTACACGGCAAACTAAGTTCATCCCTCGTAATTTTGTAGCGATTCTAGCATTAATTAAAACGAGTTTTGTTGGTTGTGAAGAGGCGCTCTCGCCACGCACGCATTATTTTGACTCGGCAAAATTGAGATTTATTATTAGCTCGTGTCAGAAGAGCAGAGAGCGCGTTACAACGTATTACTTCATATTTCTGGATTAAGCCCTCCCTTCATACTATGGGAAAGCTATACGCACGAAACAGCCGCTTATCATGCATCTTTTATCGTACGCGCCATTTCCTGCTCGGAATTTTTCCGCCTTTTTCCTCTCGGTCGTACGTTGATCGCTGTTCTTCCTAACCGTTCGCGACGAAAAATGTGGTTTGTTTTAGCGTAACGTAATGGGAAATTTAATGTGAAATTGCTCCGTTACAGCATGCGTAATATATGGGCTCTGTGTGAGCTTACGATCAACGTAACGTATCGCAATAGAAAGATAAAAAAAGGCTTGCTGGAATATTAAATCAAAATTTGCTCAACTCACTAATTGCCTCTTTACGCGTGCCTTGTGCAGTTGCTACACTGTGTACATATGCGTGCATGCGTATATGCGCATATATCTGGATGTGTACATAGCGTAATTTCGTCACAGCCGGAGTGAACTCTGTCCCATTATAGGTATCGCGGCTCTTGGACGTTGGTGCCCGACGGGAAATCGCGATATCTGCAGCTGACTCGGCACAAAACGTACTCTAAATAATTCACATTTAATTACAGTCCGCTCTGTTTTCCCTTTGTACGTAATGGCTGAATTCACTCCGTTTATAGCTTCGGCATTAAGCCAATATGACATTTAGTGATTTCACGACTTTTTACGTGTCGACCAGATAAATAAATAAACTCGATGTTTGGCAGAAACGCGGTGTACCATACTTGCGTAATGTTTCTTCGTACATAAAAAAATATTTCAAGACCGCAGATTTCCGTAAATAGAAGATTCACAGTCCAACAAGTTTTAACACGATAATTGCATTTGCGTAATTACCGCGTCAATTGTGTACAAACAAAGCCACAGGTAACAAAAATTTCGTGATTTGCGTTTTGCAAATTGTATATATTCACGCAGCGAACGCGTTCGTAACGTTATAATTAGTTTGACATTGAAATTGGATAACTATATGGTAACGTTACTCGTCATTAATGCCCGCCATATAACTCGCAGCGAGTTTAACGGAATATTAGTTTGCAATCAGTTTGGGAAATCGCGACGATGCGCTTCCATGTATCTCGCGTATCAGTCCTAGCCAAAGTTTCTACCACTTCGCAGAAATCGTGTATTCAACATGCAGCAGACACTATATGTACGGGAATCTCCCCGGAGAGTTAGTCGGGACCAAGTTTAAGTGTCTTCAAGACGTTGGTACTGACCCACTTGTGCGCGTAGACAGGCTAACCATTATTGGCTTCGCTCGCTGTACTTCATCAACGGGATATGCTCAAATAAGCTGGCCGCGCTCGACGGGAACAATATGCGGTTAAAATGGACTTGACAATTGTGGCGTGCGATACTATGGACTTTCTCTGGGTATGGTATTCTAGCACAGAAGTTGCCTTTCTTTATTAAAATCTAGAAATAGGATTTTTCTTTTTATCCATATATCTCGTCACTATATATATTGTCCGAGATTATGTCAAATTTGGCGGAAAATTATGTCAAATTCAGAAAAGTCGTCGATGTTCGATGTTGGCGAGAATATCGTTAGACCTTTAATTTGTTTACAAGCCCAAGAATAAGAATTGACGAATTTATTTATCTCTTTGACATCAGCGATTTAAGAAATGTCGTTAGAACAGAGATGTAAAGGAGATAGACGGTCATTAGTTAACAACGTGACAATAAGACGGTCGAGTAATCGCGAACGTCCGATCAATTATAGAAGTATAATTTATTAAATCACTATCGTTAAGTAAAATTGTGGAGCGAGTTTTCTTCTACCATCAATTCCATACATTTGAAATGATAATCGAAAAATATTATTATTACCTGATATATTGCCTGATATCTGTGACGAATGACAAATAATATCGTTTCATCAAATCGGTTTTCTTTCAGGATCGTTAAAACTATAACCACAATTTTCCTAAATCTTGTCTGGGCACGAAGTAATTACCGCTATGTTTCACCTACGCGTGATATATGTACTTGTCGGTGTACTCGGATAACTTTAACACGGAACACGCATACTTTCAATGCGGCTTGTTAAAAGTTTCCTGGTTAGACGGAAATGGATTTCGCATTCGGTGGTAGGCGCGCGACTCGTAGGCACGAAACAACTTTACGATGTGTGTGTGTGTGTGTGTGTGTGTGTGTCGACCCTTTCTCTGAGAATTAGAGAAGGGGATCGTTCTACAACGATCAATCGATCACGTGACGAATCAATTTAACCAGAACGATGATGAAAAAATTTATTATTATTTTAAATAACAAGTTAGACACAGAATTCAACATTTAAAAAAAATGCATATTGAAAAAATCTTTTAAATTCTACATTTTCCTTATTTTTTTTCTATTCTTGGTATAATAATAGCTATAAGAAAAAGTGTTCAATAAACTAGCAAAAGTATAAGTAATTTTTTTTTACACTTCGTGCATGTAATACGTTTTATAAATTTCACACAAAAAAAATGGAAAAGCAATAAAATAAATCGTTTTACATTCGCACAATTTACATTCGCAAGTGAAATTTTCTCTCGTATCAAAATAGTCTTTGATGTTCGCAATGAGGTAAAGAGACTAAAAGTATTACAATGTGCAGGGAAAATTAATGAGTAAAAGAACGGCCGCGTCTCATCTGTTTCCTCAGAACTAACGTAGAAGAGAGTCGCCAGATCGCTCATAAAATCCAGCCTGGCACGACGCGATTTATACCGGCGTTGCCTAAGGATTATCATATATTTTCCTCGACGCGCGAAAACTCGCGCGAGAAAGTGTCGGCCAAGATTGCGCTCCGTTATCGCCTGCGAAATGGTGACAGCTATGCAAAGGGACGAACGGCGGCAATGGAGAAAGCCTCTTAATGTGTCCGTAAAAAACCGTACAACACGAGGGAACAGTAATCGGTCGGGAATAGCTTTATGATGCTTCGGCGAGCAGCAATATCTCACGGTAACCGATGGTAACGTATTGAGCTTTTTTTTTTTTATTTTTCTGAAAAAGACTTCCGTAAAGCGACATGGGGGCGGCGTGAACGATCGCGAAAGAGAGAGGGACGGCCCTTTCATAAAGAAAGGACTGCAAAAAAATCGACCGATTTATTAACATGCCGCCGGTGACGGCGTGCGTGGCTATACGTCTAAGTTAACTCTTTTGACGGCATGGCACGCATGATCGCTCCGACGAGCACACACGGACACGTACGTATGTATAACGCTTCGAACACAACGCCATACTTATTCTGCTCGTACAAAAAGCAGGCAACAGATATTATACCAACGAATGTCGAAGCGATAGCGCGGAAGTGGAAATTGGCTCTAATTAGCAAAAGATGGCGGCGATTTGATACGTTTGCACGGCATGGGCTGCTTTTTACGTCCAGCCCGCTTACTGGGCTCTTTGTTAATTGAACGCTGTTTAAACGATAATTCGATCAAAAGAACCCGGTCCAACTGAACAACGGCATTTAATTAACAAAAGTGCTAGCCGAGAGTTTTACCCGTCGCCCCCCGACCCCTATCTCGGAGGGAGACTCTCTTCGAATTCTTCCGCTCTCCTTACTCGCTCTTACTCTCATCCTTATCCATCCTTATTTCTACCTCTGTTCTCCACTAACTGCCGGAGAATAATTGTGAAAACATATTACCACCGAGCAGTCCCACTAGATTTTGCCTTTTTCCACCCTTTCTATCTTCTATTATATTTGTTCTGTTTCTCGTTCACCATTTGTCCCGTACTCTCGTCTGCCACTTCACCTTTCGAAGCATATATAGCCGGCGAGTAGGTATACGATTTTAACATTTTTATATCGCAATTATTAAATCGGCCGATTTGTCACTTATACGAGCTCGCGAGTAACAAACGCACTCACAAATTAAAAAAAAATTAAATGAGAAATTTATTGAGCGAATATAGCTAGCAAATAGGAAGACATGCTGAAATAAATTAGATTATTTACAAAAGAGCTGCAAAAATGAATAAGCAACATGTACTGTTGTTTTTTTATTGTATTGATTAAACAGCATAGCATTTTTGATACTGCGCTTGTTTAAAAAATAAAATAGTTTTATGTAAAAAAATAGATTTGTTTTTAGATGCGACGCTGGGCATTGGTATAAAAATTTGTTTTTGTTCGCTAGCAAACTAACCTCGAAAACGTTTCATTAGTTAAGCTTGTTTATTTTTTTATGCTCATTTTAGAAAATGTCGCAACAATAGTTTGCTATAAATCATGTTATAAAGTAAAATAAATTTTTATTATGTTATTAGTTTGCATATACAAATAGTTATAAGCAAATAACTCGTCGGGATTATGAAGATGACAGATCTGATCGCGAGATTATACTTGAATTAACGAGCGTCGAAATCCGGCGATTTATAATACGATAACTACGACGTGTGAAAAATATCGATTGGTTCGTACAGATTGATGGAACGGACGAGAAACGCGTTGCAAGTTTGCCTTAAATCTTTCTCGACAGCGAGTAAAAGTCATATAAAAGGGTGAAGATGAAATGCTTGCACATCGATTTGTTTATTGTTCTTCCCTTAAGCGTCGGAATGCTCTGCAACCTTTCTGTCGCGTCCCTGACGCGTTTGATTCCTTTCGATCTTTTTTCTTTATTACTTCCGATGGAATCCGATTGACATAAGAATCCTACTTAAATCTTCCGCGTTCACGTCTCTTTTCCAGGATTCGTTTTTCTATACTTACGCTTCACTTTATTTCAGTTACGCATATAGACGCGTTTTGCTTTCGCTCGCGCTTTGATATTTTCCTTGCTCCCAAGAATAACAACCCTCTTTGCTTGACGAAGCGGCAAAAACTATATAGTCTTCCTTATAATAATATAAGTTAATATAATTATTACAGGATGATGTTACTTAAAAATATATATCATACTATTATAATTCAGAGAAATTACACCGCCAAAAACTTATTGTTTTTATACTTTTCGAGAAAAAAGTGTATCTCATCAATGTTACAAACATCTATTCTATATATTTTAAATTTATATTGTCTATTTTTTGAAACGCGTGGCAAATATTCACAATATGGGAACATTTTATTTTTGGATGGATTTGAAAAATTACGTTTTTATATTTCATTCATTAAGAATATAAATATGGGTTATGGTGTTTTTTTTTCTTTTTTTTTTTACGTCGCGCGTTTTGACAACCGACCGCTGGCGTACTATTAATTTTGCTCGTTTACAACGAATAACATCGTGCATCGTTTACACGGGCAATCCCACAACCGCGCGAGCACCGATTCATCATCGACCCAAAACATCGCACGGAACATTTCGCTCCACACCGGTATTCCGAACGTGCACTTTCCGCGGAATTACACCATCCCCTTCTTAAATCGCCCACCCGGAAAGCGCGGAACGAATTTCAGTTACCAGCCTTAGCAAATATTCGTTCAACATCGTCGACGCGCGATGCAACTGACAGCAAAAGCAGACGATTTCTGGGGAACTTCTGCGAATCCTACCCGCACGTACCTCGTGGCTGTGGCACCTTGTGATTTCGCGATCTACAATCTTCTTTTTGTTATGCTCGATGAAAATCGCCCAACGTTGTATGAAACTGCAAGGAAAAAATCACGGGACTTGGAAGTTAAAAAGACTTGTTTCTTTACAGACTTTTTCGTAACAAAAGAAGCCAGAGGAATAGTTACCGAGTTGTAGGAAAGACCGAATGAGAGTGGCGCGAGTAAGGATCTTCGAGGGCGAATTCGACGGAGCAATTCAATCGCAATTCCGTCGCGCTTTGACGATTGTATAATTGACCGCGTCGTAATTAAGACACGCGGACCTTGTCGCAGCTGTTAATTAAATAATTCCGCCAACATCATCGTTCGCATGCATGTAGCGAATTTCCGTCTTGAATTCAGTACGTGTTTCAACGTCTCGCTGGGTCCGTTCGTAAAGGGGTGTTGCAGTGGGTGCTCTGTGAAATGGTGGAGAGGGGACGGGGAGACGGCCCGGTGGAAATGGTACGGGCTATGAGTTTCCAGCCGGAGTTGCGAGTGAGTTATGTCTCCTCCGTGAACTCCATGCTCCGTCCAAGGTATTCCTATTCAATTTAACGTATCCGAGCAGTATCTGCTAATTTCCTCTTTATATCTTACGAATTTCGTTCGCCCATTCGCACTATTCCGCCCTTTAGGCACCTATCGTTTCTTTTGCCCACCACCACCGAGCTTTTCCTGAAAGGTCTTTTCAGACCCGCTCCTTTTGTGTCGTTTTCGTACGGACGAAGGATAAAAAGCGTTTGCACGAATAAGAGGAGCTTTTTCCGCAAAACTCTTTGGTTGGCTCTTTATCCTGGCCGTTTCTCGAAGCAAAGAGCGATTTCATGGGAGAAGTGCGTTTTAGCAGGTCCTGTGTTGAAAGAGACGAGACAACACGCTAACACTAGTATATTTACCACGAAAATATATATATAGGTTTAATCTCACACTCAATTCTGTCAAAAGTACGAGAAAGAATTACGACGTAAATTAAGAATTTACGCATTACGCTCGAGCATACGTGATTTGCGTAATCTGCGCTAGATATATGTACAATATTTATTCGTTATAAGCTTACATACGGAAGAACCGCAATCCTCGACACAGCGCGCTGCGCGATTTATCGTTGACATTAGCGTCATCAAGAAATTCAGAGCGGGACGAGATTAAATGTTTATTCTGCTAATTGCCTCGCTGTGGTAGCTCTCATCCACAGTGGAACAATTATTCGTCCGTCGATTGAAATTCTGCGGTCTTAGCCGAAAGGTAATTAACTTTTAATCGAGAAAGTTTAGTGGCTCCGGGTTACCCCGTCTCCGAATTACTTCTTGCCTATTTCTCACTCTATCCTTCCTTCCCGTCGATCGTTCCTCAGCCGAGTCCCTGCCACTCAACGTGTCTAAACGTCCAATCGAGAAACGTGCGCGCTATGCGATATATCTCGACTATATATACCAGCGCTTCTAAGCTCTTACAAGTTTCGGCGTTCTAGCGCTGATCGATGCGCATTCCTTCTTCGGCAATGAATGTAGCGGATCGCATTATTCGCAGGCGCGCGACGACTTTTATTTAAAATGCAACAAATTCGCGCGTCAGACGCCCGAGCGAAGCGATAAAGGATGCGGGCGCGTTACGGAGCATGACCAAAAAATACAAACGGAAATGCCGGGACGGGGGACCCTCGCGCGCAATTGCGCCATTTCGCCGTTACTTTAGCAGCCTGCCGCCACCAAAAGCGGATCACTCTCGCATTCGGGAGACACGTTATCACGTTTCACCGCATCAACGGAATTTCGAGTATTTTCAATTTCCCACGGTGCACAACAACGAGCGAGTGTCGACACGAGTGTGCGCGATTCTCGTAGACGAAGCCGCGGCCCGTAGCCGCCAATAAAGGACAACCGTGTAGAATCGCATACTGAGTCCGGTGAAATCGGTCGTCGCATGCACGCGACGCAAAGGAAAAGTCGCGTCCACTGTCCCATCCGGTTGACATACGCTTGTTCAATTACAAAAATTCGAATTCAAGCCACGTATATTCTTATAGCACTTATTGTTATTGTTCTGTTTGCTTTCTGCAATTACAATTTGCAATCTGCAACGTTCTAGACGGAATCTAGGTGAACGTATGCCGTATCAAAGGTGATCGTCGTAGTAACGAATTTACGACATTTTATTGTAAATTGAATTAGGATTTTCAGTAGCAAATAAATTATATATTAATATACTTTATGTCGCGGAAAAAGACGAAAGATATTAAGATACAAAGGATGTAATTAGAGTAAGTGTCTCTTTACGTGTGATGTGTAAGCTTACCGAGAGTTTCCATTAGAGTGAATTTGAAAAGCCCAAATTCTACTGTGGCAATCGTTTTGCGAACTTTTATTAACGACGAAAGAGCGTTGGCAACATTCGCGTACTTATAGTATTCTCTTTCTGCCTGCTTTCCGTTAGATCGGCTCGATCAGTCGATGAGTCCGTCGACGATGAATCGAAATAATCAAGTACAGATGGATTTGCATACAACACGAGAGACAGCTATATATCTCTGTAAGTGACAGTGAAAGGATTTCTGATTGCGCACCCCATCCTTCTGCCCGGCAAAGGGACGCGTCCCTACCTCTTTGATCGAACGTTGCCTCTGTTCTCTTTATCGAGATCGCATTAGCCGAACGAGGAAGAAAGAAAGAGAATTTCAATATCGCGCAAAAATTTGTCTCCAGGCAACCAATAGTCCGCTCGGAACGTTAAACCGGATTTTTATTTCTCGTTCGGTACTACAAACTCGGCGTGAAACAGTAATGAGTCAAACTAAAACGAAGTATAATCCGTTCTTCATCTTGAAAGCCGGATTTGACTTTAATTTTGAGATTTAAACTAACGAATACATCATTGAGTTTTTATCAATGTTAATAAAAGTAAAACGTATTAATCGCAATTATCGGAAAAATGACATTAGCTGCAACGTGGGATAAAACACAGGTACAAAATGTAGCACGATTTTTTTAAATTAACGAATTACAAATTTGAATTGTGTAGAAAAGAGAAGAATAAAAAACAGCTTTTAAAATATGTTTTTAATGTTTATAAAAATAATTGAATACATATATATATATATATATATATATAAGTATAAATATAATGCACCTATGTTGATTTATAAAACTGAAAAGAAAAGAAGCATTTTTAAATGTTTTAAATAGATATGACAGAAAATTAAATGATTCAACATTCACAGAATCCAACCGCAATATTTGAATTTTTACAATTCGTATATGAATTCTTTTCTCGCATTTCCCAGGATAGTCATAAAGTGTTCTATAAATAGCCCTTATTATGTTGGCCAACAAGATCTTTTTCGCTCGCTAAGCCAGCAGTCGCGCTATCTCTGAGATTTATTTTAATTCGTTCTCAGAATAGGAGGTTCTCGCAGTCTCGGCACGGAGTTCAGTATAATTACAGATAGTAGACAAGGCACTCTGTCAGAGTCACAGAAGCCATGTGCGTACGCGGGGTATTACGTATTACGCGTCTTGAAACTATGAAGGAACAAGTGAGGGTGGAAAGGGAGCGAGAATATAGAAATGCGTCGTATTTACAGTTACTCACTTCTATTTATATTATTTCCTTCGTGATGAAAAGATAGTATAACACAAAGAAGATTGATTAGGGAGGAAAAAGTGAGGGGCAGTGCAAGTTAAAAAAAGAAAGAAGAACATATTCGATATTAGAAAGAGAAAAAAATGAATAAAAATAATAGAATATTTTTCATATTAAAGTGTATAAAATAAATAAATTATGACAAAAATGCAGGGAAGAAGGAGCACTTTCTTTACGGCTGATAATTTCTTCGAGTGATTTGCTCGTAAATATTTGCTCCTGCGTTAGTGCGGTGAAGGTAAATTCTGAACCAGGTCGTAATTATATTTGCATGATAGAGATTTACATTCGTCTGGCGAGTAGATTTAAAAAAAAATCAAGGAAGAGGGACAGGAGAGAGTCTTTAACTTTGGAACAGTCCGCAAAGTTAAAAGTTATGTAAATGGATAGAAGAGCATATGCATAGCTCTCATAAACATTTCCACCAATGAGATACTGAGTGTAAGTTGTTATATTATTTTGTATAAAGTTTGCTTTGAGCATTTCAGTGGTAGAGAAGCTTATGCTATCTTCGTTAAGCTTAGTCTCTCTCTCTTTCTCTCTCTCTCTCTCTTTTCTCTCTCTCTCTCTCTTTCTCTCTTCCTCTCGATTGTTTGCCTTTCCCTGTCAGGGTTAATTGCGAGATACATCTTTTAATTAGTTACACGTCAAATATTTATTCTGAGATAAATGTAAATAGAAACGAGCGTGAGAGATGATCGGATTAAAATTGAACGAAGCATCAAGATTTTTATTTAGGACGGCTTACGAAATTAAATACTCGTACTTTTTATTTGAGATATCTTCCGTTTCTCTTTTTATGTTCAGTGATTTTGTAAATGAATTTTTGCGTCAAGAATACCAATTACGTACCGAGCTAACTACATTTCCAGAACGTTCCGGTTGGAAACAGTCCAATGCCGCTCGGCGAGGTCTGCCAAGTGCGTTAAAATCTATCGATCCACAAATTGCCGCGCGAATCCATTTAATCTTCGCCGTTGTAGGTGGAACGGAATAAAATAGACTTATAAGAAAGCGCATTGTGGAGACCGTATTAACACCGAAACTTCGAGATAATTTAGTAGCTGCACCGAAAGCGCAACTCTCTTTTCCGTATAATAAAAACCTGCAATTATGTCATTTAGCCCGTTTTTTAAATATGCTGCAATTAATAACAAAAATATACATATTTAATTGGAAAAAATTATATTTAGTTTAAGTATGTGTCTCCAGTTTTTACCTACCTACATAACTTTTTTTTACTAAGCTTATTTAGTTACGGAATCAGTGTATCTCGAAATAAATAACTAAACTATATAATTAAAATTTGTGTGTGTGCTCGAACACAATTTCTATCGGTGTACATCAGCATCGTTTTTTAGCACAATGCGTCTGACGATCTGTCAGTTGTATCGTGAAAATCAGATTTACATTAACAGTCGACAAGTATAATGCAAACGAGGCGCATACCGCGAAGCGAGATGTTGCCTTCGTCAGCGTTGCATCCACATCACGAATTGCATTATCATCGTCGCGCGCGATGCAGCATCGACGACAAATACAATAAACACCGAGTCGTGTTGACGATAATGGCCGGATCACTCCGTATATTACTACAGCGAATTGAAGCGAACGAGGATTATTCGCGTCAGAAATTACGTCGCGCTTCGCGAACGGTTTTGTCGTCGTACGACGCGTCGCGGTTGCAAAAGCCGACCGACTACTACTACCGGTGCAGCGGTAGCTCGACGGCGCGGCAAAGCATCGGGGCAAAATTGCATACGGGTAATAAATGAGATTTCAACCGGTTGAATGCGAATAAACGAAGCGCACCACGATGATGGTGGACCGGCGCGAGGCGAAGGGAAAAATTGTCCAGAAAATTGACGTTGTCGACGGTCGTGCGCGCCGATCTGCGCCGCGGTGTCGTTTTCTGTTTTCCCACGGTGTGGGCGAGACGAACTTTTCAATTCAATTTCCAGATGGGTCGCACAAAGGCTTATTTATGAAACGTTCGCCAAGAGTGGAAGTGAGCGCGAACGGTCGTCGGGACGCGCCGCGCGCGAGAGATGAACGGAGAGAAGACGAGGAGACCGTCGCTCCTCCGGCTTCGATAACGCGGCCGATGCCGGTCTCAGGGTCGCTGTCGGTAAAAGATATCAAAATAATTGAAAAAGTTTAAATAGACTTTAATGTTATTTACGGCGGGCTACGTAACCCGTGCCATTTTTGGTCCCCGAGTTCGTCATTTTCGAGTTAATCGCGCCAGATCGACCGAAAATTCGTGTAGGCTATAAAAACCATTCTGCGCGTTAATTATCTATTTCCTCAGTTATTTTTTCTTGCCGCTAAAAGCTTCTATATATATAAATTTAGCTAACATTGGGAACAGGCAGATAAATTAAATTTTATATCGCAGTTGATTAATAGGGTTGAATAAATTAAAAAATCAATATCTAATCGATATCTTGATTAGTCAATGTTTCGAGACAGGAATAGTGTAGCGTATATATATGTGCGCCGACATCGGTGCCACGTGTATTTGTGTACCTGTGTACGTGTTCGCGATTCGCGTAGGTTTCACACAGACACTTGAAATAGCCGTAGATATGTATTCCGCAATGGCAAAGGGGCCTCCTAATTGTTGCTACAATGTTCGTAGAATACGTATGCTTGGTCGACGGTGTTTGGCCCTATGTATGTGCGCGATATTAGCATCGTATACATTATTGTGCTATGTACATTCCTTGGGGCGAATATACGTGTTAATGGATCCTTGCACTCTGAATTAGGTCCATCTGCCAAATGGATGCGCGGACCTGCGGCAAAGGGAGCCTCATTAACCGGATATTCGAAACGCATCGGTCATGTTAACAATAACATCTGACACTTAGCGCCGAAACTAATTAAGTTTTGAATTTCTACATGGTCACGAATGTATTTGGACAATTGGGAGAATATATCGAATGTACGATGATTGTGTATGTGTATATATCTGCATAGAATTATAGAATTGTAAAATGCAATTATTGGCCTCTGCAATTGTTCTTTTTTCAAATCTTTTATCAGTCTTCCCTTACTTTTTATATCTCGTAATTCTATGAGTACGCGCAAATGATCATAATAGACTTCGGGATGCAATTTTGTGCGTTTACAAAATCCATTTCACTCAACGCATCAGCAAGTTTTATATTCACGTTCTCCTCTATACCAAAATTTACCTTCTCTCACTTGCCCCGATTTCCATGTTTCTTTATTTTTCGTATAAATGAGCACTGTAAAATTCACATGCAAATGCTCGAGGGATAAAAGAGGTACACTTCCATGACCATTTCGCATAGTTTGGGCATTTTGAAAACAATTCTATTGCTAAATCAAATTATGCTCAAGCTCATATACAGACGAATATAAGGAAAAAAAAACATAATAATGGCTTAAATGTTTTTTTAATTTATACAATTTCATTACGCCAATTTTTTCTTTCTATACGATTGTATCTTTTTACGTATTATGCAATGGTTTATATGAATTGTATATAACTGCTTTGAAATCCATCTTACAATGCGTAAAATAACGCATAAAACTAAAAATGATGTTATCGTCAAAAATACAATGATATCTAAATCGAATTGCTGATACCACGCGGTATCGACTCCATTGAAACGTAAATGAGGTGCGCCATTGTGACGCATTACAAACTCAATCCACCATATAACATTCTCTAAGCTATCATAAGGCTTGTCTTTTGTGAGAGCACGTAGCGCCAACATTCTATCTTTGTACCTGCAAACAGTGCACCAAATATATACATATATGCATGTTAGTTATTATATGTAAATATCACTATCGTCTCTCTATCCACATTACGATTACGAAACGATTACTATCGTACATATACATACAGTACGGGCGCGTGGACTAATAATTGACATCGTAATTACCCTTTATCATCGGCAACTTCCAGTATAGCGTCGTGCAATTCCGACGTCGTAAGCCGGACTATGTCTAGGTATCTTGCAACTCCCAGAGAAACCATTTTCGTAACTTGGTACACCTGATCGAAGACAAACGGTAGTCCTAAGAGCGGGACGGCATAATGAACCGCTTCTTCGGTACTCTGCAGTCCGCCTTGATAAATGAAGAGCTTGATGTTCGGATGAGCTGAAATAAGGACAAAGAAACGATTATTAATCTCGGTATTAATTTTTATAAAATGCCGGCTTGTCTGTTTCAATTTACCCAGCACGCCCTGTTGTGGGGTCCATTTCGAGATAAAAACGTTGGGAGGAACGTGAAAACTATCATTCTCGAATTTCCACAGTACTTTATACGGCAAATTGGAAAAAGCGTTCGCAAAGATCTCCAGTATTTTCTTCGGCAATAATTTGCTTTTTGTGTTTGATCCCAGACTCATATAAACGAAACCATTTGTCGCATTGTCCAGGAAATCTTTTAAATCCTGTAGACAGTAAATTTTATGAAGATATATTTTTCTTAATTGCGTTTAATGCGTTAAAGCGTTAAAGCGAGATTGACTGATATGAAATAGAATTTTAATACTAATCAATAATTATTATAAAGTCTTACTTTTGGTAACGACGGTGGCGTCTTTGCGATGTGCAATCCGCTGAAGTGAACGATATTAGGTATTTCGGGTCTGGCGTATGCAAGCAAAGGTTCTTGATTGATCAAGATGAGACTCATATTCTTCTCAACGTCGGTGATATGCGGTATATCATTACCGAAATACTTTTCGGCGATCTTTTGTTGTTTGTTCGCGAAATTATTAAACCATGAATATATGTTCCACCAAGTATTTATGAAATTCACCAATCGCCTCCAAAATGGTTTATCTAATCCTGCGAAACTTTCAAGCTCCCAATTCGAGGGATGCGATGGGAGCACGGGACTACCGTGAATGAAACGATGACAGTTTTGCAAGTCCATAGACATGATACCTGAGGTTATAAAACTCGTTGAGTAACACCGTTCGTATAGCTGTTACATAATACACGACATGATTAAGTATAATAACGGCATAATTTTATTTAACCTTACCTATTAAAGGTGCATTAAATCTGTGCGCCAGCATGTAGGTTGCAGGAGTCATAATCATCTCCGCTATTACCGCGTCAAATTGCACATCGGTTCCATTTTTATAATATTCCACGAGATCAGGATGGCTGAGGACGTCCTCCGCGATATTATGGCCCAGTGTTAGTAATCTCATTTTTAATCCTGCCAATTGTGTGAGATTCCAACGGGTCTGACTTATATCAGTGTCATCAACTTTTTCATATATAAAACCGAAGTCTATTTCCGTATAGTTGGTCACGCTAGTATCATTTAAAATATTAGGAGTCAATGTTACTATCTCGTGTCCCCGCTTATTCAAAGCAAGACATATTGTCCGAAATACTATCTGATGACTGTAGGATGGAGTTGGAGCAATGACCAATAGTCTTTTGCTGCATGCTAGATTACTCGTAATCAAAATCCATAGGATCGTGATGATAACTGGTGAGAGACCGACAATCAGTCTCATCTTGTAGAACAAGAAAAACACTGATTATATACATATATATTTAATTTTTGGCTACTATAATATGTACATACTATATGCATGCCGACAAAGCACAATAAATTTATTTTACACTTGGAAAATTGCAAAATAGGTATTATATGTGTATTGAATATAATACAATAATATATTAAATAATATTTTTGTTTTCTGACATAATCTTTTGAAATAATATAAAATCAATTTTTGTATGAAAAAATCAGATCACGGAAATTAATAAAAATATCGACATTACAATAATTAATATCTTTTTTACATATTGTATATACAATACACACGTAAAATTACATTTCCTTTTTGTATAAAAGAAGAAATATTAGTTTGATTATTTATATTCTATAAAGCATTTTCGACTAAAGCAGATTACGTTGTTAAAAGACACAAGTTATTTTAATTATCCTATAAAGCACTCGATTAAACCAGATTATATATACTTACGTTATTAATAAGATATATAAATTATTGTAATTATCCTCCGCAGTAGGATCACTAATATTCAATAACGACAATGTGGTGCACGGTTTTGCCCGAAGAAGAGATGTGCTCAGACTGAACTTTGTAAACGCACGAATGGCGTTATGTAGATTCCGTCGAAGTGGAATGTTTTCGTATTTTTGTCTTAATTTATGTTGTTGCGCGGCAAGTATTAACGGCATGAATATTAATAGGATGTATACATATATTGAGGAATGTATAGAAGAATTATAGAAGAAGAATGTGATATTAAAACCAGAGAACTCAACTTTAGAATAATTACTTACAAAGAAAACTTTCTTCAAGGAGAACTTTAATACCTACTAAATAATGTCGTCTGAAAGCTATCTAAGGAATAATATTCCTTACAATTAGATAAGCTTATACTAAGAAACCCATTTTGTTGAATCAACTAAAGTCTTGGTTGAATATGAGCAAAAAATTCTTTAGTTAATATAACACAAAATTTGGTTAACATAATAAAAATTTTTTAACATAACTAAATTTTTTTTGTTAGAATTATATAATTACATTATATAATTACAAGCTTACATTGTCATATAACAAGCATAAGTTATAGTCTTTCTTATGATTATTATATATTACGTCATTATATAATTGCATAATTATATATAATTTTTTTGAGACAATGCATATAACTTGTGACTAACATTGTAAGTAAAATAACGTGTAACTGGTCAACGTGATATTTTGCATTTTTCTCTTTTCCAATTTTGCAAAACAAAATTTTATACATTATTCTTTTGTGTTGCATGAAATACTAGTATTTAAACTCTCTCTCTCTCTCTCTCTCTCTCTCTCTCTCTCTCTCTCTCTCTCTCTCTCTCTCTCTCTCTCTTGACTCTTTCCGTTTCAAATATAAAAATAACTTGATATTTCGAATTTTATTACTATACAAGCGTAACCAAAACATAAAAAATGAAAAAATTTTATATCAAATATCTCGTCTTTGCTACTATTTTAAATGTAATATAACATTATTGCGACTATTTTTACTACAAATACACGTATACTCTCTAAATTTGAATGAGTCACTGAAATGGCATACTTTAGACTGATATCAGAGTGAATGATAGTCACTGATGCGTTTAATGATAAGTAAAGCAACTTCAGTGACTTTTTACTGATTCAGATTTAGTGTGTGACGTGATAAGAATACTATATGTAAGCATAATTCGTGACCATAAGAGGTTTTTACGACGCAAATATATATTTATTTTTTTAGTTATTTTTGAAATGTGAACAACTGAATTAGTAACAAATGCATAATTTTTTAAAACAGATCTTGATACGTATGAATAAGGGATTGCAAAATTGATAACGTTTTCTACAACTTTTCTGTGATAGATAAAAATACACAATTGTGCTTATGTCGATTGTATATTCGATTATATATTTAATTATGAAGCTGAACTTATTGGAATTACGTCAATTTTAATGAATTTCAATTTCGATTTAATAAATTCCGTCTTTTTGAATCCAGGCTACTTGCATTTTTCACATCTAGACTTCAATATATCACAACGAAAAAGAGCAAACGAAGTAGGAGAAGGATAGCGAACTGCGAGACAGCGAAATCCAATTCTTTTGCCGATTAATATTGTCTGTTGCATCTGGAAACATGGCGAACATGGTGCATCGGTAGTATCTATATATATTCGACGCGTGAAAGGAAAGACTGATTTGTGTCCGTAGATCGGGATTTATTTGTCAATTTACAACGCTTATCTGTAATATTTACCAAAGTTTGATAGTAAAAGCATTGAAATTAAAAATACGATTTGAGAGAGAGAGAAAGAACAAAATATTATATATATATATATATATATATATATATATATATATATATATATATATATATATATATGATGCTGTTTCGTTCCGTCTCGCATAATGCCGGCGTTTTTAAGTATTTAAAAGATCAAGGTTGATCGATTTTAATTTAGTTCGTATCTACGAATTAAGAATAATGGAATCGCGCTTAACACTGCCACTGAAATTATACACGGTTATACACATATATGAATTAATTTAACGACTAATTTAAACTGTAAGCAAATCACATATAAATTAATCGCAGTATACACATACTTATGATTTATTACTATGTAAGAATTTGTTAATATATCTAGAGAGAAAGGTTCTTCTGTATATATTGAAATTATTATGAGAGATACATATATATAATGAATCTTCCCGAATATCCAACGAATCTCTATATACGAATTACGAATCGCGCATATCCAACGAATCTGGCCCTATATAGCTGTACGCAGAATGCGTTTTGTGCGTTTTTCCTCCGTATATAATATACTCATCGCAACCCGTTGCGTGTCGCGTAAAAGAGTCACGGTCGGTCTCGCTCCGCGTGTACTTGACGCGAGACACTACCGTGTCTCTTGATTTCTACGTATATAATATTTTGCATAATATTTTGAAAAATTATCGAACGTTTGAAATTGCCGTCTATAAAGTAAAAAACGTATATAATGCGAAAGATTGCGCGGACTACTAGAACGATATATTGAAAACGATCGTCGTGAGTATAACTTATACGTTTCCACGAATTTGATTAGAAATAAACGTTGGTTAACATGATTGAATCCCGTCTGAAAGTTAGACTAGAAAGTACCGAAACGTGGAGGTATTGCAGCTATGGAATCCTTGATATAAGAGATTAACGCCGACACAAACGGTTACAATCGCGGAAGAAGTAAGACTGGAAGTCTCATATCGAACTATTTCAATTCGGCGAACACACAATTGCTGCGATTAGTGGAATTACTCGAAGTGGTGTTTACGATAACGCATAGTTTCGTGTACAGACGTACCTACTCGTATGTGCACGCGCTGTATACAGATTAAGTTCACTCTATCTGAGAGCCTAGCCGAACGTTGGTTGATGCAATAGTACGTATATTACGTCGCAAAACTGTTTCTCTTGTATCGTTGCCCGCCGGGTTCACGGTTCACAAGTCGAATATCAAATCGATGTCGATCATGATTTTTCGAACCGTTTGATTTGATAACGACTAGATTCTCTATTGATCTTTGAACGAGGATCGACACTGTATCAACGCTGGATTGATGTTACAACCAATGATAGATCAGGAAGATATATCTTCGATATTATATCGATATCTAGTTGATATATGAGTAATATCTAGTAGATATTCCATTGTAGATAGATGGTGTACCGTAAGGGCCTATGCACAATGAGAGGAATAAAGAACAAGGAATATATAAAAATTCATAGTCGCATCTTATTTGAATACAGTCTCTTGAAATATGGTGACAGATCCGCATGATATTTTGTCGATCACTTATCGACGTATAATCGACATCTATAGAAGTATACATTATCGATTTGACATATAGAAGATATCGTATAAGTGTCGATCAATTATTGGGGATTTAGATGATGTTTAGTAGATATCATATTCAAGTCAAGTCGATATATGGAGAAGTTGATTCGACTTCAGTTTCAGTATGATATCAGTTGAATGATGACTAGATCGTCGACATCTATATAATATTTTCCAAATATTGCGATGAAATCTTCGAAATATTAAATTGATTATTGATTTGCATATGATCTCAACTTGATTTCAATATGATATTCACTAGATTCTTCACCGACTTGTGAACCCGGGTGTCAACGAAAATTCAGAATATTAATCTAAAATATCAGGGAAAAAATATTCTGTTAAACAGCAATTAAGAGTTGCTATAGGTAGCAATTAAGAAAGTACATGAATGTAACAATCAGAATCTGCGTTCAGATATATACTCAAATGTACTTTTTAGTTTTACAGATAGGGATTTGGCACACGTGATATAATGGCATGACAACACAAGGACGAGTTTATATCGCCGTAATGGTCAATGGAAAACGTTTATCTTTAGTCGATGCACGAGCGCTCGGCACGCATCGAGCACGTGTATTAAATGCATTTCTAGTGCACGTCAAATAAAAATCGAATCGAGCTTGGTACGTGATCGGGGAAGACTGCGGAACCAAACAGAGACGATGGAAATCTTTTCTCGACCAAGACAACGACGGTCTTTCCGCTAACTCACCCCGCACAGTTTCTTAACTGTAATTTCAACTCGATAGTTGCCACGGTATTACGAAACTGCGCGTAGCTCCCTAACTCCATTAATCATTACGGCTCCGGGATCGGCCCAAGATCGTTTTTGAGAGGTTCGAACAGTTTCTACTTGAATTGTAATCTGTCTTGGCCATGTCCTATCCATTTCTTAGCCTCTGATAAGGGCGCGTGGTTAATGCGAATATGGATTATCGTGAACATGCCAACAGAGAATACTGGCTAATTTGCAAGGTTTATATTTATGGCATTTATGCTTACTATACAATACATATATTGTATTTATTTTAGTAAAAATAAATGTTATACTTGACGAAATGTTTTTTTCACACATATAGATGCGCTTAGAGGAGAATACATTTGAAAGAAAAATCTTACACAATAGCATTGTGAGATATTTAAATCTTTCAAAAATTTCAATTTTTATATAAATTCTGACTTAAAAATCGGAATGTTACGTAAGAAACTGGTCTGACAAGAAATCTGGGACGAGAATTCTTTTTATCAGCAATTTATCCGTTTTATCTCCATTTAATGCTGAAGGCAATTTATGATACAATCGTGGAAGATTTAATTTTATAACGATTAATGCAGTGAACGATAATTACGAAACTCAATCTCAAATAGAAACAAATTGTTGTAGCGATCTTATCATATGCATTATAGAAAACGAATTTGTGTGTGTGTCTGTACGAGGATGATGATGTATCTAACTTTCATGAATTCTTAACAAATTATGTTGTAGGCATTTTGTATTATGATAATACGTTATCGTTTACAATATTGCGAATGTATTAGAGAGCTTGGTGGAAACAAGTTTCTATTTGAGTTAGAAATTAGCGAAATAATTTTAAAAGTAAATATTACTTTAAGCTATCACAGTTGTATTGTATTTATGAACTTTCCAATTTGTTTTCTTTAGTTAGATTAACAATCCAAGTTTTATATTACGCGTTTACGTTGACAATTGAAACATTGAAAGATATATAAATTGTAACTTTTTAAGTATAATCGAACATAACTGTGAAATATTATAGAAAAACGATCAAATAATAGCAGATTCTTTATATAATTTAGATTCTTTATACAATATATATATACTTTTATAAATTTCTTATAATCATATGTATAGTTTATAATTTTTTTTGTGATTAGTCATGAGAATGTATGAAACATTTATGAATATTGCATTGTCTAAATTTTTGTTTTTTCATTGGTTTGTTATTATTGCTCGGAGTTTGAGGATAATACTTTAGTCTACTTATTTTACATAGGTTTAGTAACCACAGATGATCAATGTCTGTCCTAAATTGTTTCACAAATGAGTTGGCGTAATTGACGACAGATTATCCTAGGCCGACAATTTGATTATCATTTTCAAACACACTTCAGTTTTACCTTGCGTACACACGATAGAATTCGTTCCACAGATCATTAGTGTTTTATGACGGTAGTTTATCGGTGAATGGCCTAGTCCTGTTTGGCAGGCAATTTACGGATTCTATAGAATCCCCTTCGGGAAGACTCGATAGACGTTCCAGACGCAAAAGAGAATCCGTCTCTTTCCGCTTAAATTTGGGAACCGAGTACGGTACACTCGCAACTCCGAGCAATCGTAATTTCGTAGGCAGCAGAAGTTTAGCCGGCGGGCTTTCGTTCGAGAGGTAGAGCTTAGAAGTCAAATATCGGGAATTTCATTTGCGCGCCGCTATGTATTATTCAATCGTACTCAAAGGAGTTTCCTCGCGGGATAAGCTACCGTTGAACTCATCAATCACTGTTCTCGGCTCTGACAGACTATTCCAATAAGCTCAACTGTCGGGATTAGTACTTGTGAAATTGATGTATGTCATCAAAGTAAAGAAAAACTTTGTTTTAGACTACGGAGGCATAGGTATACTGGCGCTTTATTGTCACGATGTACCTTTTTATTATAATTTATTTTCTATTTGTTTCGATATCGCAAAAATAGAGAATACATGCCTACGTAATTAACTACCGGATTATAAACATTTACTTTAGCAATTTGATATCGTACGAAGAAAATAGTACATTATACTTAAAATGTATAAATTTCCTTACAAATTATTCTCACAATGCGACTAGGGCACGAGACACAAAAAGCTAGGTTTATGATATAAACATACACAGTATGACATTTCTATAAAATATTTATTAATGTTTTATTGATGAGGCGACTAAAGCTTATGCAGGTATAATTGTCAAGGCAATATTAGCTATTTTTTTTAGATATTTTTGGCGCTGATGTTATTTTACATTTGTTGTAAGGTGGACAATAATCCTTGCAAAATGTAACTTGATCAATGTAAATTTGCACTTCGGTATGTGGCTCCTTAATATGCTTAAAAACGAGTTTGCCATTCTTTACATATTCATGAAAAGGTATTGTGCATACTCGTTTCCATCCAAAACCTTCCGCGATCTGTGCGATATATCTGTAATGGATGTGATAGGCTATCAGACTTCAGATTAATATCTGTGTGAATCTGTCAATTTAATTTTGTACGTTGCGATCCTATTCGCGTAACGTATGACTGCAAGGAGACGATAGATAATGTTTCGTATCGAATAACACGCTCATACGCTGAGAAATGCTTCAAATCATCGCATGCTATGATAATCCTAATTAATGCGATCGTTATTCTTTTAATACGACACGAAGCCATACGTCAGCCGTCTCGAGCTCTCCAGGCAGTTTGAATTACAAGGTAACAGTTACGCCGAACGTGTGATATACGGACGGATATAGTCGGGCGATCTTTCTCGTTGACGCGACCCGTCGCGAAAATTACTCAAAATTCCGCCGAGGCGAGCGAACCGCGCCGAAACGACTCGCATTCCTTACGCGCCTGTAGCCTAACCAGAATTCCACGGTCAGCCAGTTGGACTCACCTATTACTGCAGTCAACACGGAACAATCGATAGCCACAATCGCGCGCGAGATACCAGCTATCTAGCACGAGCTTTCTAGCAATACCCTGGTTCCGGAAGTCCGGCCTGACCGCGAGATAGCTGCACTCGAAGATCTTGAGAACGCAATAGCGCTCCCAGAGATTCGGCTTGCTGGTCACGTAAGCCTCGAACTCGATCACGTCGCGGGTCGGTCCGCATTCGCAACATCTAGCGAACTCGACGAACTTGTCGGGATCCCAAGGACAGGAGCCACCGTTCACCGCGGCACCTACGATACAATTGTCCTCTCCCTCAGCAATTATCGTCATACCCTCTCGGAGCTCATTGTACATAAGTTTTAGCAATGACGGCGCGGGCTCCTGTTCGTCCAAACCAATGTTCACCATGGTTGGGTCGTCCTTATAGAACGCATCGCTCATGAAAGTCATCACTCTGTCGTAGTCCACCGGAAAAGCTAGTCGTGTCTTGTAAATTGCATCTGGTCGATTCTATTACATATATATATGTATATGTATATGTATATATAATATGAAATTTTGCTTTGATAGTAAATAATAAATCAGACATGAAGAATTTGAGTATTTAGCCTTATTAATGAGTATCTTGTAGAAAATGTAAAACTAACACTCGTAGAATTTAACTTACAATTTATTTTGCAGATTAAGCAAATGTTTGTTAAAATTTGCATTATAGCGTATACTGTCATTTCTATGACATTTTTATGAAATATAGATTTCTCATGAAGCACTTACGGTATAATTTCGCTTCGCAATGCGCAAATAATATTTTCGATTTCTAAATATGTTATTAAGGTGCGATTCGTATATAATGCATCTTGCAACTGGGCAAATCAATCTTGACAAAATCGATATCATATTTTTGCCACACGGTGACCTCTCTTAAAATATATACTCCGTAAATGCCTACTCCGTTTGGCAAACTCTTTATTAAATTATGCAACACACCTCGTCTCTGTATACATTCCACAATAGATTTGCCGAATTGACGTCAATTGATATTTTACGTGTGATTTTTTTATTTTCCTTATTTTTAGGTTCGTTTATTTATGTATGATATGAAATATAATACGAGCGGCATAAAATCGAAAGCCCTTTATTTAGATCCTTTTGGCACGTTAATAATAAATGATAACTCGTAAGACTACACACGTGTTTGATGATAAATTAAATATATTATTTACGTCTTCTTCGCTTCTCTACGATATACTCCACGCTTTTCTGTCACTTTGTTTTAATGATAATTGCGTACTTCATGTTATTTACAAATTGCAAAACAAACGCCTCCCGAATGTGCATGGTTTTTGGTAGACTTTTCCTGCTGTTTCACTGCTAAGGTTTTTCTCACAGTGAAAATAAACGGGTGACAATAAACTATCGCGGAAAAGCGATCAGATCCCCGAAATCAGGCGTTCTCGGAGAATCGCACGAGCACATCGGACGTGCGACGGTCAAATAAAAAGGAAGGAGAGCAAGATACGAAGCGAACGTCCGCTTTCGAAGGATTGGAGATTATCAGAAGATAAATTGCATTTCTTCTCGGGGTAAAACGTCGCCGTCGAGGCAAACTGTCAGATCTACTTCTTTGACGTAAATTATCCGAGAGCTGACGTTCGTTACGTATACGCGTCGAGGTTTCGCGAGAACATTTATTGAACTACGAACAAAATACCGAAATAAAACAATTTATGTAATTGGATAACGTTCATTGTTACTTTGTTTGAATTTCACGTCAAATTCTTCAGGAATTCAATGCAACAGTTAAAAGAGAACGGGTTCGCGTTTTACTTCCATTAAGAAGCATTCCGGGCGGTAAAACTTAACGCCGGCGTTCCGCAGTTTCTGGAAGACCAGGTCGGACGATAACTCAAACACGGCTCTATTCATTCATGGCCGTTGTACGAAGTGATATGGGTGGCAGCCTGCAGAGCGGCATCTGATTTATGTATTTGCTCCGCGTTCCACCGCGCTTCCGATATACATGCACCTTTATATACAACGTGTACATAAACCGGCAGATACATATAATACAAGCATCGCGTGCGTGCACGTATATACGCATTGACGGCGGCGTGTGTATGAAAGGGTCGTAGCTACGCGCGAATATACACACGTACGTATATAAGGTGGTACTCGCAGATACGTATGCGAGGACGGTAGGTGCTGCGGCTTATTGTTGATGAATGCGGGGAACCCGAGCTCACTGAGCCACGAAGGGGATGCGGGCTTTATACATATATCGTATAGTCAGACTACAGCGGAGTTGGTACGAGACCGATAGGTATACGTTATACCGAAGTGGAATGCCCTCGCGGACCTCGGTGTGCGCTCGCCCGCAATGAGAATGTGAGGGAAATACAACGACTCGTATATGTATCAATTATGTGCCTTGATTTTCATTTTGCGGCAGGACCACTCGCGAAAGATTGCAATTTATCGGCACAATAATCCGAGTATTGTTTAATATCCATTAACCGTCCGCTGGGCCGAATGCGATTATCGTTGAGTCATGTTCGATCATCAGTATCGGTTGCGTAAATAAAACTGGGATCGCTGGCGTTATGATAAATTTGAGAAAGCAGAAAATTAAAATTGTCGAGTTTCCAATTATGATTGCCAATTAAAAAAATTTTATGTCGAGGTAAAAAATCGGCAAAATAATAAATGTAATAAAAACATTATCGAGCTAGGAAAAGAAATTATAAAAAACTGCGGTAATATTAAAATAACAAAGAATATGTTTGTCTTTAATCGATTTATTGTAAAAAATCAACTGAGTAAATATAAAAATGAGAGAAAGAACAGAATTTACGTTTATATAATTTTATATATTTTACTAAACGCACAACGTGTGTGTGCAAATATGAAAAATATGAGGTAAAATACGAATAAATGCACGCGCATTAAATATTTGAATAATGTACATTTTTCCGAATATTTTTGTATATTTATCTCTGAATTAACGACTACAATTGTAACTCACGCGGGTATCATATATGTTAACTTGGGCCGTCGTTGCTGAAAGCAAACTTTCAACCTTTCGTTAAGCCTGTCTGCTTTATGAATCCACTCAAGTTCCCGAGGAGTCCGTCTTAGAGTGACCTTGGGCTTCTCGGTTGTCTCTCGCCTTTTCTTCGAACTTCCTCTGCTAGTTGGCTTCCACCTCGAATCTGGAACCATTAGTCTTGCCTTTCGCGTATTTGCCTTCAGCAGCGGCGTGTTTTTCGCCGTAACGACCGTGCTTCTCAAAGTGTCCACCCTGACGCCCGTTACTGTAGATATCAGCGTCCTTTTTGAACTCATCTTTATGATAAACGTTGCGATATCCGGCGTTGTTACGAGCCTTCTCACGACCATCTCTGATCTCGTGGGTAGCTCCGTTCTTTTTCACGACTTCTTCTTTATGATTCTTCGCACGATCCTCGTTTTTGGAATGGCTCTTACTCGTGCCGGCGTCTTCGGCATGTTCCGTCTTCTTGTTCTCCTTTCTCGTGTCGCCCTTTGCACCTACTTCGAAAACGACGAGGCTGTCGGTACCGCGATCATCTCTTGCGACTTGCGTCTCGTGCTTCGACGCGGCGTAATGTGCGTCGTTATCTCGATTAAATCCGCCGGATTTACCGGAGTTCCCGTCGTCCGTCACCGAAGCTCTTAATGTCGCACTTTTGCGACCTTTTAATCTGGTTTGCGGTTTCGCAAACGCAAACTCCATGTGGGTGACCCCAGGCGACTTAACGCCTTTATAACCAACCGGTAACATTTCCGCTTCAGGTTCTATAATCAAGGGTAGCAAGACCGGGTTGCTCTTTGCCCTCGTAACGATCGCTCTCATCGTCGACGGTCCTTTCTCCTCAAACTCTTTACTATCTTCGAGGATCTCAAACAATTTAGTCGCGGATAGCTGCTCCTCGAAGCCATAGCCATTAGCTATTGATTTTGGATTGAACGTGCTGCTAATGTACATCTCGTTAAGTCGGTCCCTCGACGGATACGCGCAAACGCAGAGCACGGCGCAAGCGGCATACCATCCTGCATAGATCTTCATTTGTTTTGTGGATGTCCCCGTTGCTTAGCAGCCCGGGTAGTCCAATTTAGTCCACGAATTTGTTCGAATTATATGTATCTACTTCGGTAAATAGACCAGGCACGAGACAGAGGGGCTTTTAATGTGGCAACGCGCCGGCATGTACTGTAATAATCGCGCAATAATACCAGCTCTTTTATATTGCACGACAATCGCTCGGCCGAACCGAAGACCATCGATTTCACATGGCCTTAGCGTATCTAGCGTAGCGTATAGCCACAATTCAAGATCAACGGCGGTTTACGGTACTAGTCGATCAGTGATGCAAAGTAAACTCGTGGGATTAGATCGCAGTTTCAGAGAGCAGAAATGTTGTGAAATACTAGATATTCCTTCACTGTTGGAAAATTTGTGTTTAAATGTAACATAAATCGCCTGTCCAAAACGGTCCACTCAAATTTTTGTGTTAATTTAACATAATGTGGATGTGTTAAATAGTTAAATGGTACCACCAATACTATGTTAAAATATTTCAACAGAAAAGAAATGTAATTCTGATCGTAATTTGACGTTAATTATGTGTACAATTAACATAACTTTTATGTTGAAGTTAAGATTGTAAGATAAAATTAACACTCTTTTTCTGTAAATGTTTTATTCCCACTTCTGTTATAGAGTAAAATAAACATTCTTTTTCTGTAAAATTTAACACATTTAATAAATACGTTCAAATTGTGTTACTTTAACATATTCTTTGAATTATTTTAATAATTTTACATTTTAAATTTGTTAAGCTCAATTAACATAAGTAGCAGGCATATGTTAAATCTACACATGTATGTGTTGATTATTTTACACAAAAATTTTAACAAGGACTTTTTTTGACAAACCTACAAAAATTTTTCAACAGTGTTGCAATTTGTACAAAAGGAATCGAATGATCGTTAGTTTCGTAATTTTATTTTTTTGCGGCCGAGAACGTCGCAACTTAAACTGCTCCGAATACCTTCCGTGGATTCGATCGATGAGGAATTCTTCATTGAATTATTACGCAACCCCAACGGGATATTGACTAATGTCGTGGCGAAAGAAATACACCGTTAATAATGCGCTCTGCATTTGAAGCACCGACGCGACCATGAAACTGTCGATGTCGTTAAACAGTGTGACACTTACACGATGGCAGGATTAACTTGTCCTTCTAGCGTGCGTATATAAAGCGATAACGCTGACAAACGGATACAACAGTGTCGGACAATTCGGCCACGAGACGTAATAACGATTATTATCCGGCGTGGTGTGTTTACGAGGGCGAGGGATTTGCGTTAACATGATTGCGAGTTTGGTGATGGCCGTGCTGTTCGCCGGTATACCCGGCAATGGTGCGTCATCGACGAGGACAGCACAAATGATGGTCTCTAAGATGAGAATGGCCGATCTTGAGACCTCTGCGAGCGGGTATGCGTACAAACAGCAGGAAGATCTTCCGGTCTTGTACATGCGGTATACCAATCACGGAAGCGGACGTTACTACCATGCACCGACGCCAGTGCATTACATCGTCGGTAGTCCTGCACCTGTTGCGCCCGCCGTTTCTGAAACTGCGTCGTCGCACGAACCCGTTCTGCTCGCGTATGCGACTGCGAAGCACGAAATTGTACCGTACGTAACGCGCCAGCCTTACCAGCGCGATGGATTCATTAATTATGGCGTGGGCCAATTAGCGAAATACGCGCAACCGCTTGAGCCGTCTAAACTAGCTGCACGTGCACCGTATTATGCGCCTAAAGCACTTAAACCACGCGAAACGGATAAAAATGTCGATAAAAGAAGCGATGATGAGGAGAATGAGGACGACGATTATGACAACGATGAGGACGGCGATAAAAAGGAGGGAAAAAGTCATGTGCCTGAAAGTCGCGAAAAAGCAGTTGATTTTATAGTAACCCATCCTATTCACGGCCTCGACAAATCTCGTTCAGATATCGACGTTTCGTTCGAACATGGTGAAAAGTATTCGGCCGCACAGAATTCCGCTCATGGAGAAAAGGGCGACAAAGGGTACAACAAACAAGTGGAATTTGACGTGGGTGAACGCGGACAGCACGATAAAAGCAGGCAGCAAGGTGGAGCTTTGTTTATTTTTTCAACAGACGTTTATTGTTCATTGATTTCCTCGATACGCGTTTAAACATGCATGTATATTTTTGCATAAATGTATTTATTCCAAGTGAGATGTTATTTTTTGCTGGATCTTTCAGAACATTATGACATCGAAACTGGGCACAAAAAAGGGCACAGCGACGTAGCCGGAAATTATGGACGCTACGATGAAACTGAGAGTGGTAAGAAGGGTAGCAGCTATGGGCAAACATCGTACCACAAAAAGGGACAAAAGACCAGTGGCTTTCATAAAGTCTACCACAAGGATGAATATAAAAAACATACCGATTTCTATGATGAGAATCACAAGAAAGGTTATTTCGACAAGCACTTCATTGCTGACGAGCACCACAACGCTGCCGAGGGCAATTTCAAAAAAGGTGGACATCACGAATCCGGGTCTGATAATGAAAATAATGGAGAAAAAGGGTTTTACGATAAAGGACATATACAGAACCGCGATCAGGGTTACAATAAAAAAAAAGGTGAAAATTCTTTTCATAATAATTACAAAAATTATGGCTCCGACGAAGGCACGCGTTTAATTAAGAAGCATGAGTACGACAAAGTTGATTGACATTAATTTAAACATGTATTTAATGCTAATGTAGTTTTATATGCTCTTTTATATTAATTGTCATTTATAACATGCAATTACATTTTTATGATGCAGGTTTTTATTAGAATGTTTACTTCACGTAACATTATTCGTTAATTATATTGTTATATTATAGTTAGAATTATCATCAAAAACATAATTGAAATACTAGCATCGAAGAATAATGTAATTATTTGATGATATATATGACGTGGTTATTAGTTATTATAATATTAATTTTTATATTTTTTGCATAATCAAGTTATGCAATATACTGTTAAATTCGTAGTGTCAAATTATGCTCAATTTCAGTTACTTTTTATTATTCCTATTAGTTGTCATTGCTCTTGCTCAATATGTCGTTAATTTAACTAAACCAAATGGAGTTAAAATAGTATCTACTGTTTTGTGTTAAAATAATGAATTTCGACACACATGGTAATTAAGAATAACAAAATATTATTTAACTTAAGTTTAAATTTTATCCTTTAATATTTAACAGTATAGAGGTATCAGGAATTAATTCAATTATTTTAACTTAGATCGTTGATATTAAAAATTTGTAGTTCTCAAGTAACGCTTGATAAAACAGATATAAAACCGTGTCAATTGCACCACTGAATGCAGTAACTGGCCGATACTATTGTTTTATGGAAATAGTATGTAACGAGCGGCCATATTTTCTTGTGACAGCTGCTACACCGCAGAAGCGTGACTGATATAGCACAAAACATGAAACTCAACTGAATTATTACGACAGTTACTGATTTCGCGACACACGTTACGGTCGCAGAAATAATTCAAATTTTATTTTACGTCCAGTATACATCTATAGTGGTATAAGGGTTTGATTAATGCAAGCTATTGCACATTTACAGAAAACGTAGTGGAAAAAAATTATGATTTAATAAACACAGATCGCATTTTGCAGCGAATTGACATAATACATATATGAGATAATACATAAAAATATAATATGTCTACTGAAAAATATTTATTTTGTCCGTCGTAACGTACATATAATTAATGCAACGTGGCAGTCAACCAACGCATCTCAACAAGTAATAGCAACGAAATTATAATTCTCCGCATATCCGCATATTCGTTAATGTCCCTTTTTGAATTCCCAGTGCTTATGGTCTTCATGACCGCCTTTCTTGCCATGATGATGATGGTGATGATGATGCTCGTCGTGTCCGCCATGGCCTTTGTGACCCTTATGATCATGATGATGATGTCCTTTCTCATGATGACCCTTCTTGCCATAATGATCCTCGTGATGATGATGGTCATGATGCCCTTTCTTAAAGTGGCCGCCTTTTTTGTGTCCGTGTTCATGATGATGACCACCATGTTCCTCATGGTGACCATGATCATGATGTTCGTCGAAGAATTCCTTATCCTTCTTAAACTCGTCGAGTTTATGAACCTCGTGATGGCCCTTTGTGTTGTGGCCTTTACCGTAGTGCCCTTTCTCGTGGAATTTGTGACCCTTCTCTCCTTTCTCGCCCTTATGGTGTTCGCCATAATAGCCATCATCGTGATGATGATGTTTCTTATGGCCTTCATCCTCGTGATAATGTCCGGAATGGCCTTCTTTATCGTGATGTCCCTTTTCTCCTTTTTCATGATGGTGCTCCGATTTGTAGCCTTTATCGCCTTTCCCGCCATGTTCGTGGTGGTGACCGGAATGATGCTCTCCGCCATGGCCGCTTTCATGATGATGGTGAGTAGCGGCTACCTGTAGATCGTCGTAATGTGTCCTGCTGATTTCGCGTGCGAAGATCACGCAATGAGAGGCGATACATACTGCCAGCAGGCAGATCGCCGCCAATCTGCTCATCGTGCCGTGTTTATTCTCGTTTGATTCAGTATCAACGAGAGATATTTGACTTGGTCGCTGTGATCGGTAGGTATGATTAAGCTAGTCGCCCCGCTCGGATTATATATCGACCGCAGGATAATCGATATGAGAGTAGCCAGAGTTCTTTCTTGGCTCATTAGGTCGTTGCGAAAGTAATGTTTCCTTAACCTGTTTAAATTATAATGCGGATTTCAGTGAGTTCGCGACAGTCGCTTAGGTCGTTATGTAATATTACTGAAATCGTTACCCTGCTTACCAAACTGCGTTTGTAGAGCCTAAATAACGCGTTTTTATCCTTTTTTAACCGAACGGCGACACGGTGATTTTCAATAGCTTTTATTCGACGGGCGAAAATTTATATGATTAATATATTTGGAGATAAACGCAAGGGGGTGTAATATATATGACCGGACATTGCCATTGAGTATAAGCGAAGTACAATAAAAAAAAAATGCTTCGATTAATGCCGGAAATAAATTGAACAGTTATGAATAAAAGACGGTAAATTGTTCTGCTGTGCGTCTTGTTTCACTGGTCATCAACCGTTAAATTGAAAGATAGTTTTTGTTTATTTATTGATAAATTCTGCATTAACTCGATTATTTTAAGTGCGTCTAACTATAGACGCATTATTTATATTTAAACTAATTTGATTTCTAGAATTGGAAAGTTTTGTTTTTAAAAGACATATTTATAAAAGACAGTAATATTTTCTTACATTATACGTATGTATATTACATATTTTGCAATTTACTCTATATTGTTTAACGAATTTTGGTATAGTTTTAAATTATAAATTAGATAACACGATATAATCGCATATATTTTAGTTTTTTATTTTCTTTCTCTCTCTCTCTCTCTTTCTCTAACTTTCTACTTAATATCGAGTCTGTTAAGTAATCCAAGATTGACAATGGTTCTGTATAACTAATAGCGCATTCAAGCAATAATACACAGTACGAACAAATGTTTTACGAAATACGAGTGCTATATTGTGTTCGAACAAGAGGAACGAAAGCGATTACGTACAAAGCGTTGGTGGAACCGCAGGTATATAAGCTTTGCTTTAAAGATTATTGGCAGTCAATTGCACTTGTTGGTTCTATACAGAGTTCCAACATGGCTAAATACGTAGGTCCATGCTTGTTTCTGGGATTGGCTGTGATATGCACGGTCATCGCTATATCTTTGGCGCGAGATGTTCGGAGTATGAGAGGAGATTTGGAGGTGGCCGGTACTCATCATCATCACCATGGCCATCATCACGAACATGGCGGAGGTCATGAGCATCATTCTCATCATCACGGAGAACACGGTGAGGAGGGCCATAAAGGGCATAAGGGCCATCATCATCATGAAGAGGGAGAACACGGCCATCATGGTAAAGAACATCATGAGGGTCATCATCACGAGCATGGTGGTCATAAGAAGGGTCATCACGACGAGCATGATGAGCATGGTAGCCACCATGAGCACGAACACGGCCATAAAGAGTCGAAATTCGGCCATGGAAAGGGTCACAAGAAAGGCGAGAAGACCCATGGCTATCATCATAAATCCCACAAAGATGAATTCCATAAGGAACACAAGTTCTACGATGATCATCATAAAGGTGGTCACCATGAAAAGCATGGCGATCATCATGAGCATCACCATGGCAAGGAAGGTCATCACAAGAAGGGCGGACATCATCATTCTGGCCACCATGAAGATCACCACGGTAAGAAGGGCCATCATGATAAAGGACATTATGATGAAGATCACCATGGTCATCATGGCAAACATGGTCACGAAGAGCACCACCACCATCACGAAGATCATGGAAAGAAGAGTGAACATCATGGCGGCAAAAAGCATGGTTATTCGAGCGGTCACGGTCATCACGGTCACCATCATCATCATTAATGATATGAAACTTGACAATTTAGTGCGACACAAACAGAATAAATTGTTGCACCATTTGTTCATTGCTCTTTCGTTGATTAATTTTAGGATGTCGAATAATGGATTTATTTCGTTATTGAGAAATTAAAATGTCTATACCAAATATGATTGAACGCATTATTTCCCCTAATAATTCCTGTGTACACCCGTTAGAGAAGTTTTATAATGTTTACCTTAAATATATTCACTATATTGGGCATAAATATATTACGATTTTTTATATCAAAACACAGTATTATATGTTATCAAATGGAAATGTTTTTCATATATACAAACGTCATAAATATAAATCGTATTTTATAATTATTTAAACTGTTTATAATGCCTATAATATTTGTATACATACATATTCATTATTAGCACAATATACTTTTTTATTTAAGTCTTCACATTCAGAAATTATTATGTGATTTGCATATTAAAAAGTTAAAATCAAGTTTATTGCGTATGAATTTTTTTTTAATAAATATATAACTAGATAAATATATAAATCGAGATAAGCGTAAGAGATTAATATTTTCAACATCCTGAAAAATATTTATGAATATCTTGTCTTAACTTCTATAATAACATATGTTATGGCCATTATGGAAGACAGTTATATGCACATCTATTTTTATATCAAATTTAAATGCGAATATTTGATTAAAAATAAATATTTTAAAAGAATTAATGGAACATGAACAATATAACGTCAAAGTTTTTTTATGCACTTGGAATTAAAACCTATAAAGTCGTTAAAAAAACATTTTTTATTTATAGATATGTATAAAATGATATATGATAATCCATATTCTGTTGACTACAGAGGATGAATAAATAATGTATGAATCTGAATCGAATCATAAGAATAAAAATTCTTTCACAGAGCTGTTTTAATATAAATATTTTAATCTTTTATATTTGATTTTACACAATAAAAGGCAATGTTGACGCAGTATAACTTTCTATCATAGGTTCAGTGAACAATTGAAAATCAATATAGGAAGTTTAATCAGTATCACGTAATTTAATTTATATAACTTTAAACAAGTGATAGATTACAAAATAGAACAGACTCTATATAATCTACCGTAACGGAGGAAATGAAATGGAACTCTCCCGCCCCACCTTTTATTTCTATAAATATATACTTCTTCTTGCCGAATTTGATGGCTCATTGCACCAGAATTGTAATATAAATAACACCCCACGAATCGCTACTTCACAACAGCTTGCACTGCTAGAAAACGCTGAGATCTATTAATGCGATAGACTAATAGATTGAGTATTAAAATAAAATTGTTATCATGTTTCCTTTACGTCGTGCATTGCCACTGATAACAATTCTTGTGGCAGTTTATATTGCCACTAATTGCGTGACCACCGCACGTGAAATTACCAGGAATTACGACGATCTTCAGGTAGCCGCCAGTCATCATCACGAGCATGGTGGCGGGGAGGAGCATCATTCTCATCATCATCATGAACATGGCGACCATGGTCACAAGGGTTATAAGCACGACCATCATCACGGAAAGGGTGAAAAAGGACATCATGACAAGGAGCATCATCATGGGCACCACGATGAGCACGGAGGACATAAGAAGCATCATCATCATGACGATGGTCATCACAAGGAGCATCATCATGGCGAAAAAGGGGAGAAGGGTCATAAGTTCCACGAGAAGGGACACTATGGCAAAGGCCACAGCACTCATGGTCATCACGAAGTGAAGAAGAAAGACGAATACAAGAAAGACAAAGAATTCTTCGACGAACATCACGATCATGGTCATCACGATGAGCACGGTGGCCATCATCATGAGCACGGACACAAGAAAGGTGGCCACTTTAAGAAAGGACATCATGACCATCATCATCACGAGGATCATCACGGTAAGAAGGGTCACCATGAGAAAGGCCACCATCATCATGATCATAAGGGACATAAAGGTCACCACGATCATCATGAGCATCATCATCACCATCACCATCATGGCAAGAAGGGCGGCCACGAAGATCATAAGCACTGGGGTTACAAGAAGGGACATTGAAATTTCTTGCTACTCAGGAGATACCACCAGCTGCTTTTAAATAGAATTCTGTTACTCGCTTTTGTTCCTACTGCTCATGTTCCTCCTATTATCTTCATATTATGTAATAATTCAGTAATATATACTTTACATCTGCGTTAATTGTTAATCATGCATACATCGAATATGAAATAAAGTAACTCATTTAACATGTCTCTTTTAAATACACGCAATTTACGTGTTATGCATATTATCTAAATAGTTACAGAATTCCAATACCGTAGCTGAGTAAATGGTTACAAAATTATGACTATTTTATAAAATTTAAAAAGATCTTTTTTATAATTGATTATATTTTTTTAACATGAAAATTTTCCACGCAGTTATCAGAAACGCATATTTCCTCAATTAAATAGACATATGCGTTATTGATCAGCGAAGTACGAGTATCGTAAATTATCGGCAAGCCTGAGAGAGAGGGGGATCTTCACTTTTAATAAAAATTCCTATGCTCCAGCTATTTATCAAATTCCGATATTAATAAACAGCATTAAATCCGCCGTTATCAGCATTATCGGGCAGCATAAATAAAGTGTATTGCCGTGATATTAATATTTAGTTTAGCGAACTTTTCTGAGGCTGTTCTATAACTGGTTTAGAACGCTCATTATCTTAAAAATAATAATTAATTACAGAGAAACACCGCCATTGTAACTGTAATATGCATGAAAATCGTATAGGGGATATACAAAAAACATTATGTAATTTTTAATTAATATTCGTCATTCATTAGCGCACACATTCTCAATTTACTTTGCAAGATAATATTGGACGATACGACCACTTTCTGCCGCGTTGCGTATGCGTCGTTCGTTGTAAAAACAGGTGGAGCAAGAACGCACGGCAGCGGCGTCTACTATCGTATTCATCGCGCCGCCGATTTGATTAACGATCTCACCCTGTAGCAAATGAGATCGCTACTTCTACGGCGTGCGTCCCAATTGAATTCCGGCACTCCGGACACGGATTAACGGGACTTTATGCACTTCTTTACTTCCACGTACGATGCAGCCGGTGTTCGCCAGGGTTGCGCGAGACCATTGCCTCCATCTCCGCGCCGGAGATTACATGTGCACGCGGCAACGAACCTACTTGAAATGCTCCGCTGTGTGACAATTCCAGCGGCCGTCGAAAGGGTCCGCTATTGTTTCGGATTGTAATGCGTGCACGTGTGGGTGGTTCAATTAATGTAATTGAAGTGGCTCCGGTGTACGGGGAAAAAAAGGAAAAGCGCGAAACGCGCGAGCTCGAAGAAGTACGTACTACCGCGGTGTTCCGCGATTTCGCGTGCTTTCACGAAGCCAAAAATAATCGTGCCATTTGACCAAATTAACGAAGACTCAGAAACACGTGACATTTGCATTGTATTTTCGCCAAATTGCTGCCGGATTAGAAGCTTTTAACAGAAAAGAACAGTCGTTATTTTTTACGAAATAAAATTCACATTATTACGTCGCATTTTTTATCCATGCGGAAAATAGAACAATAAACTTCTTTTTATGAAATAAACACAACCGAGAACAAGAGTTGTTTAATAAAATGTTGTTGAAAACTAGTTAAATAAGCTCTCCCGTATCTTTGATAAAATTTTCACGAAGCTGAAGTAACCCTTCGAATAATAAATGATCTGCCTGCTACAGTCGTATAATGAAAATTGCATCATGAGGCCAAGCAAGAAATCCTTTGACGTAAGCTACTAAATTAAATATTTGGATTAAGCTCATCTTGTTGGTGTATTCATTGTATCACGCTAAAAACGGATATAATCAAGTATGTTCATAATCAAAGCTTTATACTATTAGCGGCAGTAAATGTTTTAACCTAATAATTTATGTAAAACATCTGCAAACAGAAGCAAAGCAAAATAGATCGAAAAATTTAGTTTATCTTTAATTTAATGTTAATTAATTGTTTAGTTTATCTTTTTTAACATCTTTATTTAGCAAAAATATTAATTATGTATGGAGATTGCGAGTTTTTATTATTTACAAACAATTAATTCGTAGACTTATAAATTATACATATACATAATGCAACTAGATTTAAATAACGTTTTCTAGAATCATTAATTAACCATGAATAATGAGCTTATACATATATATGTACATTGCAGAAGATATCAGCGATTAAGCGATTATATGTTTTCGACGGCACGCGCTAGCTGCAATGGTCAAGTCGTCATAATGCGGCAATATAAGACAAATAAAAAGCAAAGTAATTAACTAAATAAATGTACAAAAAATCAATTATGCAAAAACAACGTCAACATTATTCTTTATGAAAATAATTAACCGTTTATGTAATATTTAAACTGTTTTAATTTAATCTGAAAAAAAATTAATGGTATGAAAGAAAACACAATTTGCACTAATAAGTTATTCTAAAACATTATTATAGAATTTAGACAATATGATTTGACTTTGTTTTTGAATGCGATAATATTGATTGTATTATATTATAAAACTAGGTATATTTTTATTTTGATGTTTTACAATGAATAATACAATATTATTTTGCACACTATTACAGATAACACTGTAGCATGTAGGCATATGCGGTATTTACCTGCAAATTTAACGGTGTCAACTCGCAACATGCGTTCCCGCGGCACATTAATATCCGGTAATCAATTCAATCAGCTGGCCAATCGATTAACCTCAATTATTGGTGCATTAATGATCCGTGCTATATGTGACATTAAAATTCATACTGCAAAATTGCTAATATATTACTCTTGCCCGACAATAGAGACGCGGCGCTAAAAAATACTTTTATTTTACAATAAATTAATTCACGCCAGCTTGAACCAATAAAACTGTCGTTTTATATTTCAGAAAAAGTTTTATCGACACGGACCATATACCACTTGCAAAACAAATATTTAAATTCAATTTTTTAGCCGAATTGATAATAATGATACCCGACATTAACACGATAATATGCCTTGGTTATTTTTTCTTTTTTTTAAAGTAACTTATTGTAATGAGTAAAAATTCTGTTCGCATGATTTGAGAATAATATTGTGTTCGTTCTCGCGTAATTATCATCTTGATCTGTGTCAATAAGCGAAGGCACAAGGCGAGAAGAAATGGCAAAATTACTTTAGTTTGCCGATGGGAAGTGACAAAAGGCCGCCGAGAAAAACGGCGGCAATAAATCGCGAAGAATCGATAAGGCGTAATATCACGTTGCCGTCTTGACTATAATGTAGCTGCTGGGACAAATATGAGCTGGAAGGGGAGAAACTTATTTGCCCCATTAAGACTTGAAGGAGAAAGAAAAGTCAACGAGCCGCAATTTCCAAACAATTTTTTTCTTTTATGTTAGTGTTCGCTCTATATAAAGAATGATACAAAATACAACAGCCACGCGACTTCGTCGCGTGACTTTGTCCGAAGCAGGTACATAAGCCGTAACTGTACTACGAATTATCGCTTTTTGATACTTAATGCTTAAACGTATCTAATTCTAATGTCCCTTCTTATAGCCATACTTTTTTCCGGAATGGTGATCGCCTTTCTTGCCGTGCGAATCGTGATGGGAGTGATGTTTCTCGTGGCCGTGCTTGCCATGATGACCTTTATGTTCCTCGTCGTGATGGCCTTTGTCATGGTGGCCCTTCTTGCCGTGGTGATCTTCGTGGTAACCAGAATGATGATGACCGCCCTTCTTGTGCTGGCCTTCCTTCTTCTCGTGATGACCGTGGAAGTCACCATGCTTCTCGTGGTGTCCACCCTTATGATAGTCATCGTAAAATTTGTGTTCTTTATGATACTCGTCTTTATGGAATTTGTTGTGATAACCTTTGGTTTTGTGACCCTTCTTGTGGCCCTTCTTTTCACCGAACTTTCCACCTTTATGACCTTTCTCGCCTTCATGATGCTCGCCGTATTTTTCGTGCTCATCATGATGACCTTTCTTCTTGCCTCCGTGTTCTTCGTGATGACCGGAGTGATGCTGCTTATCGTGCTTACCGCTGTCACCTTTGTCGTGATGATGATGACTCTTGTGTCCCTTATCGCCTTTTCCGCCGTGCTCTTCGTGATGATGAGATTCATGTTTGTGACCACCGCCAGATTCATGGTGATGACCCTTGTGTTTGGTCGCTGCCGTCTCGAGATCGGTTTCACCTATCTCTGCAAGCGGTGACGACACCACGATGGGCTCCAAATGATCTACATGACGGTCATCGTTCTCTTCTCGTACATCGCGCCGGCTGACGCGCGATTCCGCACTGGCCAGATCTCGGGCGTGACACGTTGTGTGCAACGTGAGCGAACATATTGCAATGAATGACAGAAATAACATCGTACTTCGCACCATCTCGATCGCGCTCTCCGTTTCGATCGGACTGATGGTCGATGTTACAACGGTTGACACTTAAATATCGATGCTGCAGCTACTTCCGTCACGGCGCCGGGTTGTCTGTTTCCGCCGAGTCCACTTTCATCCGCACAACCGCAAGTATTCCTAAATTTCATTCCAATCTCCGTTGACACCGATGCGGTGGGGAAGCACATGGTTTCACACTTTCTCGCATCGTTGCGCATGGCGTTTATTCTACTAGAATATTCCGTCGCGCTATCTCGCAGAGTTCAATCGGGTGTTAAAATATTATAATAGTCGAGTCGGTCCTCGATTGCGATTTCTTGCTTGCGAAGTGACATAACAAATTGACTCGTTAACGCTCTTCCGAATAATATTTGTAAAATTATGAGTTCCCAACGAATGTTCCGAACAATGTAAATTTTTTTATTTGATTAATCGTATTTCGATACACTGCGTGAACGCAATGTTTCCGCAAAAAGTTGTATCCGGCGTCAGGAAGAACTTTCCATTACTATACTTTTTCCGCGAGCATCGGTTTGCCGCTGGAACAATAACCACGGAAATTTCTAGACCGCAGCAAATCGCATTATCGTCTTCGTATCGATGTACTTCTTTTTCCATTTTTAATCAACATCTGCATTTTAGACTTTGACGTAATTAATTGGAATATAAATATAATTAGAATATAATACATTTATATTTTTACTTACTTTTTTCTTTAAAAAGAAATTTTATGCTTGTTTTCAGGGCTTGCTAAGTAAGTAATTGAATACTGACGATGTAGTAAAATGTGACTGATCGTTTTTCGCTTTTTCGAGACGGTGATTAATTAATACACGTGAGAACTCGGTCGCGAATGGCCAAATATTTATATTGAATCAAAGTTGCACCCCGTTGTCCAACACGTGCATGCGTCCGATCAACACGTCGCGTAGCCGGCGGCGTGACCTCAATCGATATTTGAAGTTAAGTACCCTACCAGATGCTCGCGCAATCATTTTAATTAACGTCATGACATACGAATATAGAATATGCGCATATGTCGCGTTGAATGCCCTAGAAGCGTTTTGTTATCACAGCACGTGCGTCGTTGCGCTCGCTAGCTCATCGATAAGCTGTCTAATTTTATCATTAATTCTATTACCTGCGACATAAATAATTCGCCTTTCGTAAACACAGCGCCATTTATATAACGTCATAAACCAAAAACAATTTATTGAATTTTACAGACGTCGGCGACGCGTATATCATGCGCGGCGTTCGTTGCGCGGGTCGTTTCGCTAACTGTTGACCCATTTGTTCCGGCATTTCTGACGGTTTTATTAGATGATCTCGCGAAAAACCATCGAAACCCGGGAAAAGTAATAGCGTCCGTGGTCTTAATCTTTCACTAATTCTAATGCCAAAGTAGAAACTCGATATGACGCTATTTAATGAATCAGAAAGGGATATTCTCTACTAACGTTATTCCACAACAAAGATCAGAATTAATTTTAAAATTTGCAGACTATAATTCAGACTGTATTGTCAAAAATTTTTAACATGGTAGGTTATGTCAAAATGAAATAAAAAAATTATAGTGACAATGTACACGTACACGATAACAAATACAAGGAGTGGAAAATCGCGATACAATGATCGTCGATGTTGATTTCCATTGCAAATCCGAAATATCGGCTCGTTCCGCAGCCTGAAATACCGCTCGATAGATTCTGATTCTTTACGATCTTACTTGGCTGCAACCACTTTCGATTGGAGATTGGCTCTCGCTCAGTATTGGCGCTGCATAATCAAGATAAAGATTGGTTACTGCCCAGTTTCCACAGAGGATTCCTCAGACAGAGGGAAGACCAGGGGTTCTGCCAAGTTCGATTTCGACTCAGCGTCGTGACGGAGATTAGATTAGGTGGCATTCGCCGTAGATCTCGACTCAGATGGAAAGATTGCTTTGTAAGCAGAACCGAGGCGGACCATCCAGATCATTCGCCTCTTTGTTTGGCCAATCAGCTCGACGCGCGGATTTTAATTAAAATCTAAAATGTCATTGAAATCTTTACGCACGGGCTAGCATAGCGAAGCGTTCATGAATCGCGGCATAATTCGTTGACTCATCAAGCATTTTACTCTCACTCGATTTGCGCCGTTTCCCGAGAATAGCAATGCTAACAAGTAGAGATTTGAAAAGTTTCCAGGGGTAATTTTCATAATTAGAATACTCAACCATATCATTAAACCTGACGTGCGTTTCCAATTATAATCCTATTCATATTAATATTAGTCCTAGTACTGAAAGAAAAAGTATTTCTAGTAAGTATCTGTAATAATTTTTTTTAATTTCGAGATTTAGCAAAGACGAGAAAATCACAAAAATTAAGAAAACTCTTTTGTTTGATATAATGTCATTGAAGTTGAATACGTTTTTTTTTTTATCGATTTCGTTAATAATGAAAGAAATAGCGAATGTCGCCGACGTCGTCTATTCCGCGCCGCTAAATTGTGAGGTGTGCAATCAGTTGATGGAACCGTTAGAGTCCCGACCCTCCCAATCCGACGACCAAACTGTCTCTCACATTCAAGTCTTACCCTCGCACCGCATCTTTCCTTCTTCCTTTCTTCCTTCCCGTCTGTTCTCCGCATTACCACTCCCGTGGCGCATTCTCGCATGTTGAATAAAACCGTCGGGTTATACGCCGACGCGAACAAAAGGACCTTGCGCTGGCTCCTGGGCTGCTAATGAAATTGTTTTCTAATTTAAACCCGGAGGGACCACCCGACATAGCTTCCATTTTACGGTCAAGAGCCCTATTCGAGGTACAAGCTTTTCCGACGATAGCCGCGAGAGAGCTGACAGTGATAGTCTCTAATTTGAGCGCCCCCTCGCTTTGTTCACCTCTTAAACTCATTTATGCAAACAAACAGTTGGTATTTTCAGCTGATCCACTATCCACTATCCACGATATTCTCTTTTTGATTGCACGCGATAATGGAAACATATTGCGGCGAAATGTTTAAATAAAATATATCAACAAAGAGCGTTGCATACCTTAAATATCTATTGATCGGAACGTCAAATAATTTATTAATTGCCTGCATACACCACTCTTTGAATTAAGTCAATTATTTTCGCTTAATAATGCTATGTCTTTTAACTCGTTAATGATGGATAAATATATATTTTCTGTTTAATGCCTCTAATTAATTATACGCACGGCGTGATATAAAGACGAAATTGTAGAGTCAGCAAATTTAAATATCTTCTTTTTGTTAGCCGCGTTTGATATAGATTGCGCATAGGCTCCGGAAAAGTGAAGCGATATGACAACAAAATATTTCTTTGTCACGTGCAGCGTTTAACGATAATTATCTCGCACAATTAACAAACTGATTTTCCGCTCGGGGATGGGCAACCATCTGGAAAGTTTCCTCGTTATAAATAATTGCAAAATGCAAGTCGCCCGTGAATGTAACGCACCTATACCAATGACCATAGCTGAAATATGTGCAATGAGACACATTCTTGCGTGATGGAAAGTACTTTTTAACAAACTCACGTTTTTATTGTACTCACCTTCAGCTAGAACTGTATTTCGTCGGCAATTAGCCGCGTTCATTGTACTGCCAACCGAGTGGCAATATCTGCGATCTAGCACGGTTTCGAAGTTTTCGCTAAAGCGCGTAATTAAATTGAATCTATAATCAGTGGTAGAATAGATTTGAAAACCTATTTGCTTTTTGAATGAATTAACGCAATCATAAAGCGTATACTGGCATGGATTCAAAGCGTTTTGACAAAGACCGCGAACGAGTTATTACTTCTGACCCTCGGGTGATGTTAAATTAGAAATTAAAACTATACTCTTCGCAACAAACCAAACTACATTCGTAAATTCACAGCACGAAGAAATTAAATGACAATTTAATTAGCCAGTGTAACTATAGCGCGTAAACGTTGCTATAGTGCAACGTAATTTGTTCGAATTAAATACTTTATCCTAAGTGAATGTCGTACTGTAAGTAAAAGCTGAATCGCGTTAACTCGAAGAATAAATGGCATGTCGGCCACTGTGGTATTAAAAGTCGTAACTTTATTTCTTCTTTATACGAGAAAGAAAAATTCTCGTCCTCCTCTCCCATCATGTTTCCATTTTTCAGAGTATAATTAAATCAGCGGCGAAATTTATTCTGCGCAAAACGCGCGTATACTCATTCTTGCGCATCTTTAATTGCACATACATCAGGGATGTGCAATTTTGATGAAGAAATATACCACTTAATGGATTAACGTTTCGACGAATAGATACGTATCCATATATACCGCGTGAGTACGAACTATTTGCATGCAACGCGAAATGTACCCCAGAATGGATTAGCTGTTGATAATCGATCATGCACGGACATTGCTAATGTAACAAGTTTCGCCGGGCGGTAATTTCGAGCGTACGCTCGTACTTTCGCGATCGATCCAAACGCGAAAGCGTAAAGGCAAATTTCATAATGGAAACGTTGTTATAATATTAATACATAGCATTCAGTTTGGCCGCCGGCGTGCTTTACTCTACACTGACTGTTTTAAAACGCAACGCATCGATGCAAAAGATTTTCGCATCTTTTAATTAAAGTTATCGAAAAACCATTTGCGTAGGAATAATTACGTTAATTACGAATAAATATATACCGCTATAATTATGTAGGTAGCACAAAAAGTTTAAAGTTAACAACCAATTAAAATTGACATATGACATATGACGATAATACTTTATTGGCTATTAAGCATAAATTATATTACAATCGATCTATGTTACAAATTTATTGTTTGCAAAGTGAGTATTAATCGCTTGTAAAATAGCAGAAAATGTTTGTGTGCGTATGCATGCGCGCGAGTCATATCGTTTTTATTAAAAAGGTATTTATGCATGTACACGAATATACTCTATTATTTTTGATAATTTCAAAATGATAACGCGTATATGCAACAAAACATTCATATTTATATTAATAATAACAGGTTGCGGTTGAAATTGAAAAGAGAACGCTGCAATTTGAACCACACGTTAAAATGGTATACACTTGATAAAATTAATAATGATCTCCCTCTTTTTCTTCCCCATCAGAGCTGTAAGAGCTATGCGTTTCGTAAGATCCGTCGTCACCATCTCCAGAGGAATATTTCTCGTTGTGGCTGTAAGACTCCGGCTCTTTCTCCTCGGTGTAATGGCTACTATAATGATCTCCATCATCGCCTCCGGTATAGTATTCGCTTCCCTCACTCGAGTCAGCGGCGTATTCCGTATCGATCATAGTACCTACAATTTTCATATCGTATTAAATGCTAAGTACTTATGAAGAATAATTTCGTTTTATTTGCAACATTTATTTCAAAGCGCTTTTTGATGCTTTGGTGGATATCGTGTTTTTACAGTTTGATTAAATTTTATTTTATCATTAAATTGACAAAGGTAATCATGTAACGACATATACATGTATATTCTTCGCGAGATAAGTAAATCGAATATACATAAAATATGAATCTGAACTTTTTATCAATTATATTTCTCTTTATTTTCTTTTCAGATTTTCGCGTTAGTATCTGCTATCGATTTCTAAATTACAGCCTGACGATTCTTTACCTGCGCCCTCGTGATCACGATTCTTTTTCTCGTTGTGACGTTTCTTATCGTCATGAGCCTTGCCGTAAGTGGTTTGCGTCTCAAATTCGTATTTGTCGCCATCCTGTTTGTGGAAGGTGTCGAAAGTCTTGTAGCCGTGATCACCTTTACCGTAGGTTTCCTTCAAGTAACCCTTCTCGCCCTCCGCATCGCTCCCGTAGGTTCTGTAGTAACCACCCTCGTCTGATTTGCCTAAAACCACATTGTTGTCCGCCCTTGTTACGCTCAACAAGACATCTAACGCATTCAACACTCGGCGATAAACATTAATCCGACATATCTCAAAGAGAGGGAGAGACAGAGAAAGAGAGAGATATAATATAAATTACAACCAATTGTTTTAGATACAATATACTTGTTTTAACTTATTATTGATTTTCTTATAATTATTTAAATCACATGCTAATATATGATAAATTATATTTCTAAGATTGCCTATATGGTTTTCTAAACTACATATGTTTTCGTACACTATATTCTATTAGAAACATTAGTTTATAAAGAACATACCAGATGCGTTTTTCATGTGTTTTTTAGTATCCTTTTTCGGTGCGTTACCGGCGCTCATTAGGTCCCTCACTTCCGCTGCGATTTTTAACGGCGCCGGTTGGCGTACCTCGCGAATGAATGAGCCAACGGCGACGACGTCGTCCTCGACATTTTCGTAAATAACAGATCTGGCCAATGAGTTACAAACGAGCAGGTGCGGGAGCAGTGACACAAACAGTTTCCAATACATCTCGCGGGAGATTACTTTAATCTTGTCGGTTTCAATGATTCCTTACCCGTTCAATCTATCTCGCTGAATCTTTTATAACACTCCCACCTTCTCAAGTAAAATCCTTCTGACAAAAGCAGTAGGCAATGCGTGTATTCGTATCGATCTTGCAAGTCGTCGCTGTGGCCAATCACTTAAACGAGCAATTTGACTTGCGTTTCGCTAATTTCGCAACATCTTCCGTAGAAGTTGTCTGCACCAAAGAAAAGATCTGCGAATCCTATCGTGCAAATACCTGTCCAAGATTTTAGAGACCGGATCGATCGGTCGATCTATTGATCTATCTATCTAAGAAATTAGAAAGAACCGACGATTGTGTCATTCACTGTCGGCTTATGTAAAGGCATCTTTTCGTCATCAAGGAAGTCACGCCGGGTTTCGTCGATCGGGCTCGTCGACAATGGCAACTGATCGATTGCGCTTCGCCGTTAAGCCGAACCGTCGATCGGACTGGCGCGATATTATCTGTGCCGTGCGTATCGCATGAGTGATCTCGCGCTTTCCACGATCGCGAGCGTAAAAACCGTGGAATCGAGTTGCCGATAGCTGATAGAATTGTCTGACATAACGAACTCTGGTACGTTGCCCTTTCAAAACATTATACGATTCCACTTGCGCTACGCGCTGTAAAAGTTTATTTAGAGCTGAAATTAAGTTCTTTCTTTCCCCCTTCTTCTTTTTGCTCTTTCTTTCTTTGAATTTTATTGATGTATTGTATTCGTAGAATGTTTGCATTTGATGTACAAATATAAAAACTAGAATCCAACTTTGCGCTCCAAATTAATTTCAACGAATGGAGCATCTTTGAAAAAAAGACGTGTTAAAAACTAAACCGTAAACCGTAAACCATCATATATTGAATTCACTTTGATATAGGATCTGCAAAGGATTAAATTCAGTTGTATTTAATATCGAGAATATGATGGAAAAACGCATTTATATACGTTCTATTGGTTTTAACTTTATGCATGTATTCCTGTACTTCGATCCGTATTAATATTTAACATAACGACATGAAATGTAATATAGGAGAAGCAATTAGTTCGGAATCATTATCGCCAGGGCGATATTATATATTAACGACCCGGTATAAGTGATATCCCAGTAATAATTATTACTCGATTCGGTATTGGATGTAATAAAAACTCTGAGATGTGTGTGTCGTTACTATACGGTATTCCTAATGGTGCGAGATGAATATTTCGCTTTTCAAATCGTAACACGAAAGAAAACTGTATTTTAATCGTATTTTAGCTGCAACATGCTGTCTACGCACGAATGCATATACCTAAGTAGTTTAGAATAATTCAGAAACACAGAGGATGTTGAATTGTTTTTTGTGACGTGTTATTTCACGATTGTTGCACGATTGTTCCACTTTAATGATTATTCCGAAGTTTTTACTATAAGAAAGATGAAATTTTTACCGGGACAAATGAGAAATCAATACGGAGTGGAAAAATATCTCACTTACATCAATTTGAGACAGCATTGTATCTTTTAGTAAGAAATTAATCACTCTTTTTTTTTACAAAAATATTGCACTGACTAAATCTTATATTAATTGCAAGATAGTTTGCTTTGGAAAAAATAAAAGTTTATCTCAATTATTTTCGACGAAAAAAAATGTGTATATACACATACATGCACGAAGAGAATTTTTTCTTAGAATTTACTCTGAAATCATGGTAGTTGTGGGACAACATGTATCTACCAAGAATTTTATGCGAGCTATTTTGATTAATATCTACCATAATAAAAAGTATTAATATCTATTACATTAAAATATAAAATATGTTTGATTAATTTTACTAAAATATATCTAGAAAATTTCAATAATTTTTCTAAATTTACCAATCTGCTTGGTAATTTTTAATAAAAAATTTTTATCACGTTGTAAAATTTCTTTTGTATATTTCAAAAATTCCTTGGTTACCAAGTTGTCCCAAGTTTGTAGTGAATTTAAGGGTAAAATATAACAAAAAATTCTCCGTGTACATTTAGATATATCTACATATACAAAGAAAATTTATTTTTTATTATTTAATTGCAATTTATCTTTATCTACAAATTATAAAAATATGTTGTAAATTTATCTATTAGGTTTGCCAATAAGTCCGTGCGGTTATTTATAAGTAACATTTATAAGTAAAAAACCGCACGGACTTATTGACCAACTTAATACAATAGTTCATAAATTATATTTTAATTATATCAACTTATTGAAGTGAGAAAAATTGCTTAAATTTAAATTATTCTATTATTAAAAATTTTAAGTGAATTTATGTAGTCTCATGTCAATAGTGGAACCAGTTTCTTTATTAATGTTTATATTTTAAATATTTATTAATATTAACGTACTATTTAATATTAATAGTGTAATCAAAATTGTATTAAACTATATTAATACAAAATACAAATATGTGATGCGTACTTATCTAATTTGTAAACAAAAGTGGATATCCAAGGATTGCTGAAATCGATAGTACCGTTCGTCAGGCGCTGTCTGTGCAAGAAGCTACTAAATCTCGAACTTCATTCGTCTACTTGGCAAGAGGAGTCGTGGGATGGGGGGAGGGGGGTGTTAAGATGATCGTCACTTAAAACCATGCGACCCGTGTCGACGACGTTAAGCGTCTTAGATAGTTGCTGCGCCAGCCAGTTTTCTTGGCATAATCCGGTAATTTGAAAATCTCGGATGGAATGTAACACCTCGTACCAGCCACCGTCTAGGATGTGCTAAGATCCTCGTTTCGACAACCCCTGTTGCATCACCGTCTCCTTCCAAGTCGGCCAAATGCGCGCTTCGAGCCGCAACCCTCGAAGCAAAGTAAGCCGGTGGCTCCAGAAATAGCCGAGACGGAGGGGTTGCATCGCGTCAAGGGTTGCATCCTGATTAGGGTAAAAGGAGAAATCTGAGTAGTCTCATTGGTATGCAAGACTCGCCAATCCCTGCGATTTACTCAGTACCCTCTTTATACAAATATATCGCATTATGTATGAGCGAATTTGTGGCGGACAATGTAGGATAACAAATTCGCAAATCGACTTTTTGAGCATTTGATTCTGATTAAATATTTAATATTTTTATAATGTAAATTATTTGTTTATTTGACGTACACGAGATATACATATAAAGCTTTAAATATTTTATATATTTTTCATAATACAGAAAAAGTTATAAATAATGAAACAAATACGATTAAAAATTACACATTCTCTCAATATTTCCAATATATCTTTATTATATCGAAAAACAATTCATATATGAATCTCTTTACTGCCTACTATAGTTGAAAGGAGAAACTTAGATGTATGGTTCTTGTGGCAAGTAGTCAAGGTAAAACGCAGGTAAATGTAGATATCCTCAAACGGTAACGCTTAATAAGCTTCATATAAACGATAGTTATCCAATGATAGTTAATCCAACGTTGGTACAAGGGTCTTTCATACCCATGGAGTTTAAAATATTGATTTTAACTTGGAATGCTTGTGTAAATATGTTATCAGAGTACACACCAATATCGTGATCGACAGATTGCTTTTATCAGCAAATAATAAGATAGGAAGTATAGCAATTTTCTTGATACAGATTTTTGGTTCTCTAATATTGGATATGTAGTAAGTTATTATTCGTACAAGACATTCGACTATTGACCATCGATAACAGACTTGCTGTTAGTAAACTAAAAATCACTATTAATACGTCAGTAAATCGGATAATTTCTACAGTTCTTGATAAGATCAATAGTATTATATGTACATGATGTTATATCAATCAATCAATAATATAAAATGTGTATGTATAAAATAAAACATACCTATTTTTTTTATATAAATAAATACAAGATAAATGGATACATGGACGTATATTAATATTTGTATTTACATATACAAATTCATATAGTATTGAGTAATTAAAAACTACATTTATATCCAGATTTTAAAAATCTTGAAAAAAGTTTTATACGTAAATCGATAATGTCATATGTACTTCTTAATAAACCCAAGAGATGTCGATACCATACTCGCTTTAGAGCATGGTGTTTCCCGTAGGGATGACTGAACCACCGCACCGTCTCATTTGAGCTTAGTTAATTTAAAAAATCGAGCTTACACCGCGGATACTTACAAATATTTATTTATGTACTGTATATTCTCTGATCTACATACTTTTTTCTGAATGTTAGTTCTTATAAAGTTTTAAGACGATCAAATAAGAAAAACGATTTTATTATGCGTGTTTAATATAGGTCAATCAGAATATCCCAAAAAGTTAAAATTTATTTTTTATTTATATTCTTTAAAAAAAATACTACATAGAGAGATGTTCTTTTTTATAAATCTTTTATACCTGTTTTATATACATTTTTTGATATTTTAAGTAAAAGTAATCTAACTCGTAAAGTTATTTTTAATTAGTCTATATTGCGCAATAACGTAATAACTGATAAAAATCTGTCTGCATTCTGTAATGCACAAAAATTTTAATTAATACATTCCCTATAAATTAGATTGCGAAGAAATTTTATTCAACATGTTACTTTCAAAGGCGCGTATTTCTATTATTAAACATACTTTAATTATTTTAATTGAACATTTTTGTCAAGCAAGATACTCTACATCATAAAAACATGTCGTTTCACATCAAATGTCGGATTAATCTAGCAAGGATGTTAGCTCAGCGGGTGGAGGGATGGATAGTAGGGTAGACGAGATATGGGCAGACGCGAGGGGGAAGAGCGACGCAATTAGGAGAGAACATAAATCCCGCAGTTTAGCACACTTCCTCGCCATGCCAGCAGATCGCAGAATACAAATCAATCAGCATAACGGTCGACTGAGCATTTAATTTCCATTCGGCTTCTAATCGAGTGGGATTCGCCGATTCCACAGCGCGCTGCTACCACCGTAGACACACGCGATATCTCGATCCCGCATACCCCCGTGTGCTCACCACTCATTCTATTGTGGAATCTCTCGAAACGGGTCAAACGCAACGGACGACGGGGCGTAAAAAGGATTTTGCGCGACCCGTAACGAGCTCGACGATGGCGCGATCCCGATAGGCATGCGATGCGTATAGTAATTCGAGTTTGCATGAGCGGCCGGTTTTTATGTGATCACCCTTTAACACGATACTCGGTACAAGATGTTACTTACATCTAAAAGTACCTAATTTCCAACTACTCAATAGTGACGTATATTGCACTCTTGAACGTCATATACAGGCTTTAACGCGTAATGCTAAAATCTAAAATGTACATTTTGTATTGTTGCTTAATTACGCAACGTTTTATTTATTAACGGATATTACGAATTTATTTACTTTATCTTTATTTTTTTCTTATTAGCAGTTATGGCTTCGTAACAGCGAACCATTTTATTGATATATATTATCTCTCAGCGAATCACGAACGGCCAATATGTCGACGGCACTTTCGCTGCCACTATAACCGTGGAACATACATATCGCGTAGGATTCTCGTGCACTTCCGCACCACCTCCCCGAGATTTTGCCTCCAAACTACCGTCGACGTCGACACGAGCCACCGTCCGGGCTTACCTAACTTAGTCGGCAGCGGTGGCGTGGGTCGCCGTCATTGCCAACCAAGTTTATGGCCCAGACCGACGCCCATAAACTGTACAAATGGTAAATCTACCGTAAGATCATCCCAGCCGAAAATGATGTATCGTAGGTTCCGCGGGACGTATACGTACCCGAGAGCCGGTCGACGCGGCGGTGGTCCTGCTTGACCTTCCCTCCCTTAAAGAACGTATATGTGTATGTACGCGTGAACACAGAAGAGGACTCGATGGTGGCGATACTCGATGGTGGAGTGATACGATCGAGCACGAGACTCGCCATTTTGTTTCTTGGACACGTTACACCCTTCACCGGATACCTTGGGAATGCCATCGAAGACATCCGGAGGACCGCCCGTATCTCAGCTGGTGATACGGTGCAAATGTCAGGCACGAGGGTCAATGACAGCTTGCGACGAACGTTTAGGAGATTGCCTGCGTATGGACTTGACACCTGCGTGCAATTGTGTCATTGTCACCACAGGATTACCCAGCTAATGAAATATGTATTGGACGTGCTAAATATATTGATGTGCAATGATAGGCGCTATATTATTACTTGAAAGTAACGTGTCGAATAAAATTTCTTCGCAATCCAATTTTCAGGGGATGTATTAATTAAAATTTTTGTGCATCGTAGAATGCAGACATATTTTTATCAGTTATTACGTTATTATGCAATATAGAATAATATTAAAAATAACCTTACGAATTTAATTCCTTTTGCTTAAGACATCAAATGTGAATCATATTTCCTTAATTTTTAGAAACGCAAAAATTTGTGAAAAAAGCACTTACAATTAGTGCAAATTTCAGCATTTTTTAATCTCAAAATACATCTTTTATTTTATTTCGCTCAATTCTTAAGTTATATCTATATGTTACTTTTAAGGTCTATTACCTTCTAAATAGAATCATTTCGATCACATTGTCATCAAAATTCTATTGAGTGTTTCATAGAATATCTATTGATTTTACGGGTTAGTACGCCACGGGCACAAACGTGGAACAGATGTACATCGAGAATGGCTCGTGGCGATCCGTCTCTTTTGAAATTTTTAACGTGGAAGCATCGCCGATGACAATACCGCGTAACATTCAGAAAGCTTTACGGAACACGGAGCATCGAGAAGAAGCCCTAGTTTAGTGTGCAGAAAGACTGATCGATATGAACCGCGGCTTTTCAGAGTTTATTTCGGTCATATTGTGGAATCATTACGCTGTCCTGATTCAAAAGTGCCATTGTGAATTTCTCCAATCGACCTGGGCGAATTAGCTTGGCCACGTTTTCCGACTTTACGATCGTCATTAGATACCGAATAAATACGAGTTATGAATATAAATATCATAACTAATATACAATACAGTTTCCAATTAAAATTAGTACTTTAATATTTAACATGCGCGTGCGTCTTTCTTCTTTGTTCTTCGTGTAAAAATGATCTTGTTTTAAACACACACGTTACTCGTAAAGATTCTAAACGAATAAAACTAACAGGGAGAATTAAGTGAGCGTAAGTTGATGCAACGACGTTTTTATATAAAAACTTCGGCACGTGTTGCTTTTTTTTAGAGCACTAACGCGTGCTTCCGGTAACCGACTCATTCATACAATTATTAGTAGCGGAACCAGCGATTATGACGCTTTACATTGAAATACACCGTTAAATATAGCATAGCAAATTTAACTGTGTGCCTCCGCGAGGTAAATACCATGATGCTATCGGCGATAATAAAAGACGCGCCGCGTGCTGATAATATTGATCCACCTACTTACTATTTACGTGCTAGTAACAAAGGCGTCTCGATTGTTACAGAATGAACCGTCCCCTTCTTACCTCACCACCGGATTTAACTTCCCGATACCCACACCTGTACTTACCTGCACCTCAAGTGAGATGAACTGTATGTAATGGGACAACCCTTACTAAATCCACCATTGTAAGAAATCGGTCGGAGTTAATAATAGCATTCGGCTTTTGCTTTTGTGGTCTGCGGCCCATATTGTGGCACGGAGATCGCGGCGCGCGTGAGATTGGATAGGGTTCATTGAGCGGTGCCCTTTCGTATTATAACGGAGAATGTTCTCTTTCTCTCTCACACTCTCTCTCTCTCGCTTCCGTTTATTAGAGCTATAATATACTTTCTTGATAAAAAGGATGAAACGCTTTCAACGGATATATGCAATCAATATTTCTCACGACGCGACGTGCAGATTTGAATCGAGAATGAAGGTCACGTAGTCGCGTTTCAGACTACGCGTGTATTTGCATTAGTTATCATTTTCAAATACAATTACGTTCCAATTAATTTATTAATGCTCCACGCGATGAACTTTGTAACGAACTCCGTTTTTAACTCTTGGAGTTACCACGCGCGAAGCTGTCTGGTCTATTACCCATTGAGATCGACTTCTACATATTATCGTGTGTACTCTTCACCTGCCGACCCTTCGTTGACGCGAAGACGGAAAAAGCTGCGGATCATCGACATAAAACAGAAGTACAGACACGCGAACGCGGGGAACGTTGATATGGCAGAGAGAGAGAGAGCGGTAACATACGTTGCGGTCTCTCTCACTTTAGAGCCATCCCTCTTCAATCAATTCGGCCTCTCTCTTTCGCTCATCGTTATCACTCTATCCCGCTCTCTTTTTGTCGTTCGGCTCACTTCGTCTCTGTCGTCACTCCCGTTCAGGCCGCTGCCGTTGTCCCGACGTTACTTCCGTGACGATGAGCTTCAATACGCGCCGATAGTCGCGGCGGGAAACCAACGAGCCTACCCAAAGTCGTCCATGGTTTCCACGCATCCAACCCAACCCAAGCCCGGCCTAGCTCAACCTGGGACCGAGCGAACACATACAGAGGCATTTACGCGCGTATAGACGTATAGGCACGTACAACGGCGGTGCACACGTGTGGTGAACGCGCACACCCGCGCGGAGATGGGCGCGAGCGCGCATCTATCCGCTCCTCTGAAATAATAATAGAAGAATGAAAATGAAAGAAAACGAAAAAGTAATAATCTCCGGGATCTTTTAAAATCCATCGAAGCAGACGAAGCCGCCGGATTGTGTTGTGTGTTAGGAGCTTCTCATCTCTTTCCCGCCTTTCACCATCTTCCAGCGCTATCTCGCCCCTGATGTCCCTTCCGCTATCTCGGCTCTTCTCTCGCCGCCGCATTTCTTGTCTTACTTTTCCTCACGGACCGAACCCTTATACACGAGAAGAATCCAACGACGACGAGGTATACCGTCACACATCGATGTTCAGTGCGAATGTAGGTGCAATGCGAGAAAAAGATGCGTCTACGACATGTATGTACATACATATGTATTGTACATGCGTTTTGCGGTATATGTACAACGACAATTTATCTTTTCTCCTGGTGCATCCTATCTGTCGATCCACCGATCTCTCGGTCGGTTTATATAGAGCATCGTTGCGCGACGATAAATTCCAACTTACGCTGATAAATTTTCTGCTCTGTCGCCGTCGCTCGAACTTTTGTCACATAAAAGGACGGTATGACAAAGTGATACACATATACACGTATACACACATACGTGCGCGTGCGCGCGTGATAGAAATTTACGTTTCGTAGATTTCCACTCCGCGAGATATATCATTACAGTAATTAAATATTTAGAGTCAGTTTGAGTTCAAATGCTTAATCTTTTTTAAAAGCTACGGAAACCTTATATGTACATATTATAAGTTTACTAAACTCATCGCAAATTCAGCAACCTTGCGGTCTAATTTGGAAGAGCAAAAATTAATCACTGATATGTCCTCCGTATAACTTCGAGGGATCGGCTAAACCGAAATCGCGAGAGGGCTACGCATTTGACGCATTAACACAGTAGAAACGGCTGCAAAAGGGAAGAGGAGGAGAGCGAAAGGGGATTCGATGTTCGACGGGAATCGTGGATGGCGGGCGGGAGGTTGGAGGCGGTTGACGGGGATCAGAGCAAGAGGAAGACATAGGATTGGAAAGAGAAACGAGGCAGGGCAAACGGCAGCGCGAGAGAGAAACGGAGAGAGAGAAAGAGAGAGAGAGAGAGAGAGAGAGAGAGAGAGAGAGAGAGAGAGAGAGAGAGAAGGAGAGGGAGAGAACGAGAGACCGGGTTTCGTTTCGGGGTGAGTCGAGGGGGGAGGCACGGGATTTCACGGGAGGCTGATCACGAATGGACGCGTCTCCCGCAGCTCTGCCGCTGACAGCCAGGAATTGGAATTGCATCGGCGTCGCTCGATAGCCAGCCATCCCGCCAGTCAGGCAGCAAGGCAGCCAAACGGCCTAACAGACAGAGAGCCCGGCCGTCCACGAACGCTACTGTGCTTGTGCCTGCCTATACGTACCAACCGAATCCACTGCCGTCGTCGCGTTTCCTCGCGCACAATCCTCTCCGAGAGCGATCCCCTCCGATAGATCTCTCCGTGCTCTCTGGTAGAGAGACAGAGAGACATAGATCCGGCGATCCATGCGAGACGGATGGACGGACGGATTGACTAGGTGCCGATGTCACATCTCGACGGATTTCGCATCTACGCGAATACATACGAGTTCACGTCTAACATCGCGTATGTGTAGATAACGCTAGATTGGAAGATCGGGCCGAGAATAGATGTAACAACGAAGCTACTAATGTCTAAACGAATGAGACTGTCGAACGAAAAAAGCATTGATAAGCTTATTCAATACTTCTTTTCGGCCAATTTTCTGTAACATTAATTTCGTTTTCTGTTTTCTTTATCTTAGGGACGGAAACAAATCGCGCAATAATGATATATATATTTTTTATTATATATGTAGTATATAATAATATAATTTCTGTATATAATTAATGATTATAATGACAACATTACAACATTTAATATAATAATATTTGTGTGTTTGAATACAATATTGCAGTATCGTAAAGTAAAATGTATGAATCTCGTATACAGATCTTTCCTTCATAGTTATTGCACTTTGTGTACCCCAAAGAGTAAGATAGCTCTCTATTTGCCCTTCTCTGGAAACTCGTTATTTGGGTTATCGAGTGTATATAGATGTACGCCGTCGGACGGTAGATAGGTAGACACGTTACGAGCACGTATAACCCGGATTGATGCCGGTCCATGGGATCTCCGCGAAATACTGGATACCCGCCTGCTCGCCAGTATTGTCGGATCTGTGTTTTCGAGGGGATTGGATTTTTTGATTTAGGGAGCATGCAGACGCCTATATCTCGTTCCCCGTTCAGCGCCGATTGCTATTCCACGCGCGGACTCGAATTTAACGCTGTAAAACAGACGTTATCTCGCGATTACGAGCGCGAGTACACGGAGGAAGCTGAAAAGACTTGTAGAAGCGCAAAGTTAATCGTCATTTTCACCATTTTTTATGTGGCAATAATTTAGATAATTAAAATTGTACGGAGAACATAAAAAATCGACAGGCATTTTATGTATCGGTTTGATGGAACGTTGATTTTTATTAAAGCGCATAACGTCGATAAAGAGGTGATTTTTTTAGCCCGTTAAGAAATAATGTCTTCAGACGTGTAAAGATAATCGCTTCGCGAGAACGTATAGGATGCCCATTTCCGACGCAAGCGTTACAAAACATCGAATCAGAAGATGGTTGTAACGTGGTAACGACCGTGAGGCTATAACCATTGTCGGAGGACGAGAAAAAGACCCTGGGGAACGCGGGTGCGTGCCATCATTCCTCGCCCTAACAAGGCCCCCCGTTGCGTGTAGAAGCGGCCACGTATCAGCCACGCTAAACTACAACCCCCTTTCGCCTTCACGATTACCCTCGGCTCGCCTGTGTCCAACCCCTTGGCCGACCACCCCTACATTCGTATCGATGGTCCTAGAAAACGGTCTCACCTCAATGCTAATAACACGTTGATAGTACGAGCAACACGCGGCTGCTCCCACAGAAAACGGGGGGCCCCTCTTTCTCTCTCTCTCTCTCTCTCTCTCTCTCTCTCTCTCTCTCTCTCTCTGCCCGTTCTTTCTTCCTCCCTTGCGTATATCACCACGCTTTCCTACCCACGTGTTCGTCGCACCCTCCGTTTACCCCTTTTTACAACACTTCCTCTCCTCCCACAATATGACTTATGTCCACGGGCGATGTCGTTCCGCGACATAATTATGTCGTACCGAAACGTAACTTCGCGTTTCGTCCCTCTCGTCGCGTAATGGTCGTCGACGAGCCGCGACGATCTACGACGACGATCGGTGTCACGACACGAGGGGACACTCTGGCGAGGGAAATCACTTAATTTTCATGAGCCCGAGACGCGACCCCTTTCTACGAACGACTCTCCAGTTAGAGGGATGTTGATCATTATGAAATAATAAAGTCTCGTAATAACGGTCTTTTGACACTGAATCCATCAAACGAAACTGAATCGGTTATATGAAAGATCATTAATTGCGTGTTTAGAATATAGATTTCTTCTAATGGGCGATGGTGTTTAACATTTCAAGAACTTATTTCAGAGTATATATTTGTTCAATTTCTATTCATGTTAACAGAACTGCGACACTAAGTCCCATCGCAAATATCTTCCGCATCATGTAACCAAAAATAAGGTCAAGCTATTTACAGATCATGCATTATTACGCGGCATTTCCCGTGCAGGATGAATATAGGATTAGATGCATAAAGCACATCGCAAATCTCTTTTATCGCGGCTCACGGCCATAGGGATAGCGTGTAAACGGCCGCCATTTTCAGATATTCGGCGACAATTCGAAGAGATCTCTTCGCCGGTATACTTGCGCTCACACGCGCACACGCTCCCGTCTGCGCGTGGCTGGATAGAGACGAGTAGAGGGGCAGAGAAATAAAGATGGGTACCGGAACAGGCCGAAGGGCGGAGATTAAGGGTCGCCGAGGAGATGAGTTTGTTAAAAAGGCAGAAGCGGGCCAGCGGCACGCATCAGGGACATCAAAGCGACAAGACGAAATGAAATCCAACCGTCGCCACCCCGCACGGAGAATCTTCTCTCCTCGTGTTCTCGTTCCCGTTCCTTTATTCGCTTCCCCTTTCCTCGGAGTTTTCGTCCCGCGCGCGCGACGCAATGTCTTCCTTTTTTATCCCTTCACCTTTGGCTCCTTCTTTTCTCTTTCTTTCTCCTTCTTTCTCCTTCTTTCTTCTTCTCTCCTGTTCGCGTTCCGTCGCGAGGTACTTCATATCCGTTCCACCTCTAACCCGATGCGAGCGAGTAAAGGAGGCGGAGAAAGCAAGGGTAAGACCGGAAAGAGTGCGGGGAGGGACTGGGGGAACCCTTTAAGGGAAGCGGAGGACGGTGAAGCGCGAGCATCATCCCTCTCGCAATTTCAACGTCGTCGTTTCTAAGGCGTCGCTCATATTTCTTTGCGATGGCATGCAGAGAGCAGAGTAATTAATCGTATATGTTCGTACTTTTGATCGTTGAACTAACGCGCGAGTTCTCTTTATTATAACGTCGACAAACAGCAAAAGATAAACTAAAGTACACAATATTTTTAAAAAGACTCTAAAGAAGACCGTCTTATTTTTTGTCCTTTCTTTTACGAAGCAATGCTGATATCTTTTACAAGTTGTTTTTTGTCGCAATATTATCGTTACCGTAATAATATTAAATTATCTCTCTCGAAAGCGCACCCGAATAATCGAATTGATACTTTCGTATTTAGTTTGGAGCGCAGTTCTTTGATCCGCTAACTTTCGAAAACAGCAGTCGCGCGGAAACCTCGCATACCCGTTGCGAATCCATTCCGTGGCGCAATATTCTTTTCAAGCTTCGGTTTATCGGATAATTCGATTACGTAAAAAAATCTTACGGAGATTCGCCAAGTTTTATCGTCGTCGTCGTCGTCGTCGTTGTCGTCGTTGTCGTCGTCGTTGTCGTTGCGTGCCAATAAAAGTCGGCAGTTACTTCGCGGACTAAAGCTGGAAACCGAGCGCTCTCTCCGCTCGATTCAAATTTCCTCGACGGGGACACGATCGGATCATAAATATGTATCCGTTTGTATATTCCCTAAATTCATGGAAATTCTTTAATTGAGTTATTTTGGTTTTCCACGAGGCGGGTGCGCCGTCGGAAGGAAGAGAAACGAGTAGTAGTCCACGGGAAAAGCCGTGTGAGAAGCACGCAGCTTCAAAATCTTCTTAGACGGTGGCAACTTTAGATTGGCGCGGCACTAAGATAGTATTATTTAACGATATATAATTTCACGTCTACCATTATTTTGAGAAAATATATGTCAGTAATGAATAACGTTATTATCATAATTTATTAGTGGCAAAGTTGTATTAATTCTATAAATTTGTGAACTGCATATATAATATTTAAAGACTAAACTAAAATTTTTTAAAATTTCTTTATATACGTTGTTCTCTTATAATTAGATAAATCGACGCTATAGAATGCGTGAGACATATATGCAACAAATATTTGCAACAATAAATTATATAATCTTTTGTTATATCACAAATATCAGCCAGGTAAATTCTTTTTTTTATATAGTTTAATTATATTTTTATTTATTAAACTATAAACTATAGGTAACTGTAAATCGCGCAGAGTTTATTTTTGTCGTGGCATTATTCGCTTTCGTGGCATATTTCTAACTTCTTCGAGAAAAGAACGTGCGACGTCCGGTAGGTCGTGAGCTAATCTCCCGGCAAGTTAGCTCATGGCATTCCGCGAGTACTCTCGTGGCATTTTAATATCTTCGGTGCGAAAGGGTTGGCACGCATATAAGAGGCAACGACGCGAACACGAAAGGGACGACGACGAGTTAGCGAGTTGGTAACGACGGCGATGAGAAAGAAGAGAAAGTAACGAGAGAGGGCTTGAAAGAGCAGGCGAGCCTGAATTGCGCCGACTTTGTCTAATGACTTGTTACCAACGACGCTATCGTAACGAGGCCATCGATAAGTGACAGCGGGTGTCGTATTTTTGCGTGAGTGAGCCATTTCGAAGGGACAGTCGAGGTTGCTTACGGAGGGACGAGGTTGCTCGGGTTACATATGAGCGCTCTTTTGCCCCGTTGCTTACCTGTCATCTAAAGGCCAACACTAATAATACTTGCGTTTATATATTTCATGGCAACCGAATGACAATATTTTATGTGAATTTCTCGTATCTAATAATAGAGGTGGCAGTTTATAAAAATTCTATCTTCGCGATTGTATTCGTTGGGCAACATATTATACGATTGTTTTCAACGTAAAGTACATTGCGCCGACGGAAGGATGATATTTTTATTGTCCGGTAAGGTGGTTTTCTCTTTCCCTTGTTTATTTATTGTCTCTTTTTTTTTACCGCCATTGTTCCATACTTCTGCGCTAGATACCTACGCGTCTCGGCGCGTCTCTATAGCAACCCGCAGACAGATAAAAGAGACCGATTACTTACACGCACATCTACATAGTTAGGAGCATGCGTCCACTTATTTACTGGATATTACGCATGGAATGGCCTAGTTTAAGAAATCGTTGTGTGAAATATGAAGAAAGCATAAAGACAATGGTTTTACCGTGTAATCTTGAAAAATCTACGGACAAAAAAAATTTTAATTACGTTAAGTGCCTTGTTTGTGTGCATATACAATATTAGCATTCTTACATTAATATGTCTTTTAAAATTATTATATGCAACTAAACTTTTTTTTTAAGATTAATTAAAAGATACTTAATTGCATTTGACAAGTGTAAGATAGTAAAAATTAATAATAAATAATAAATTTATAATAGAATAAAATAATAAGCGGTTATATTGTACTAACTTATATATACAATTATACACATACAATAAACATAATACTTTCAATTTGCGTTAAACAATTTTTTATTTCTTTTTGTCGTTTAATGCTATATTGCACTTTTCGCGCCGCTTATGGACGCAGTAGGGTGTAACTAATACTTTGCCAATTGTGAAATCGTGGCATTAATATTAGGTAACTTACGCAAAATGCCGCGTGCTTGTAACACCCGTAAATGGCATGGTGTAGGTCGAACAGCGTTGAGGGGAAAAGCCCCCTGATGAATTGTCCGCACGTGTCTACCCACGTACCGCCGCCTAATTACATGCTGATCATAGTGACTACCTATACCGTCCCCCTGAAACGCGAAATTGCCTATTGTCCACAGTTTCGCGGTCAGAACGACCAGCAGCCTACAACCATACTCTAACTTTCGATACGTGCCAAACGGCATTATTATTATTTCCATAATGTCATTTGCAAGAGTCTCCTTCTTATTTATGCTTCCGACAATTATTAATTTTTTATTAAGCGAAGCAAAATTTTAATAATTTTCTCGCACACAATTCTGCTTTTCCAAAATAAAAATTTATAAGTAATGGACTACATCTATACATATAAAATTTATACACACAAAATCGACACAGTAAATAAAATACCAGTATGATTTTATTACATGAATTTATTACGTTGACCTTTTACACTCTACCAGACATCACAGACGCGCGCTTCGCGCGCGCTATTTAGCTTTAATATTACACACAACTGTCAAAATATGCTATGACAACCGCTCACGAAGTTAGCGCAGCAACAGAATCAATCAGCATCGCGGAAAAGAGCCAACAAAGCACGTCGAGACTTTCGAGAAGACTTCGAGAGATGCGAGTATCGATTTAACATGCCTTTTTTTAGAATTTTATTTTATTACACTCTATTCTTTTCTCTCTTCGGCATAACAAAATATATACAGTAATATCTCGATATTCACCTATATTTTCATGGATCGCTGAGATCGCGTGAAAAATGGTCGGCATTTGGGAAAGGCGATCGGTTCGACCGATCGACATTTATTTTTATCTCACCCTTAAAATTGTCCATCGTGGCGTGAGTCGTGGATTGATGTGTTTGCTGGAGTCGCTGATAGATGGAGGCGTCCGTGTTGTCGGCGCCCTTTCAACCCCCTTAACATAGACAAATGCTTCCTACCCACCCTAACAAATATCTCCTAGATTTATTATGCGAAACCACCCCGACCTCGCCGCGCCACACCATCACGCGGCGACTACGTTCCTGAAAGTTTCGAGAGCAAAAAATTGGCGTTCTTTCGTGCGCACTCGTGCGTGAGAGTGGCAGACACGCTGCGAGAAAGGCTCCGGCTCGGTTTTTCAAGTTCACGACAAATCTGATAATGAATTTTGCTCGGGAAAATCGCATTCTTCCATCGCGTCACGCAATTCATACTTGCTGTTTAGAATAAATCATTTTAAAAAGCATGGTGTTTTAATAAATTGAAAACATAAATATATTTCTTTCTAAAAGAAATCAATATTTGTTGATAGTCGCTCATAATACTAAACGAAAGAGTAGCCACGGTTTCAGCGAACCAGCGTTGAAAGTTGCTAATAAGCGCGTCCGCTGTTACCCCGATTTAATAATCGTCTCGAGTAGTACGACCAAATTGAAAATTGATTACAAACGGGAGCGCAAACTTTAACGCGCGACGTCGCAACTTTTTTTATTTTCTCTTGAAGAATGTCAATAAAAAACGAGAGCCAGCGGCGATAGAAAAAAGAAAAATATATGACGAGTGTAAATCGGCCATCAGCCAGCGGGTCCCGAGTTCATTATCATTACTCGCGGTTCGCGTGACGCGACACATGATGGTAGAAGCGCGGCGGATGACAACGTCGCCGCCATCCCCCGCAAATTATAGTGAATATAAAAGCGCCGCGAAAAATGATGCTACTGAACGAACGAATAAACGAACGAACGAACGGGTCCGGCAAACGGATGGACAGACGGACGGACGAACGTAGGTGCAAACGTACATATACATACGTGCGCCGGCGAACAAAACGCGTCAGCCGATCTCGTCGCATATTTGTGGCTCCGCTATCCGGTCGTAAATAAAGTCCCGGTAAAAACAAAAACACGACGAAATAACGAACAAATGTACCCATCACTTCTGGTACATAAACCCGTATAGCCGTGTGTGCTCACCCTGGGGTGCGACGCCGGTGGTGGTCGCGCGCGAAACCACGAGAGCGCGGCATTCGGGACGTGAAAGCGAGAGAACGGGAAGGAGAGGAGATAAATTCGCGAATGGTGCGCGACGCTCGTTCAATCGAGTGTCGCGCTACCATTCGAATATGGTTCCTTTATTACCGCGCGAGACATCTCGATCGCGTCTTGAGGAAAACATGGAACAACCTGGCTTCCTCAGGTCCATATAGCGTGTTCAATTTTATCTTCTCGGTTGTGGTATTTTACTTTTCATGGTGCTTGGATAATTACATGACGTAAATATGACTTTTTATTAAGTAAAGTTGGTTTACTGGTTGATCGACGTTATTTTTGAAAGTATTAATTTTTCATCTTTGGGGCAGCATTCGGTGATAATACAATTAATTTTTATGAATGCCGTAATTAGTGTCAAGATAATTTTCTCGCATAGTAGGGAATAGATCTTCACTTCCGACATATACTTCATTACCTACTATACTACTATTTTAGCGGCTGCCCGAAATGTGTTTGTTTCCCTTGTTTTACAAATGCTTTTCTTAGCATTTTTAACATAGGTTACATATATATACATATATCTTAAACTTTTACATAGATATTGTAGAAAAAAGAAAATAGCGATAATATATTGAAATTAAGAAATAAGAAATTTGCAAATAAAATTCTGCATGTTAAAAAAAAAACTTATAGCTCATGAACAAAAACGAAGAAGACTGATCGCACGATCGTTTAATAATTCGTAATCCTTTGAACTACCTCTTGCCCATCTTCATTGAACCGTCCGAAGAAAGAAGCTGTTCGAAGGAGAAAGCAAGTACACTGTTCCATCAGCCGGAATTCCATCGGGCGATCGTGCGCGCAGCCGGGGACACTCGCGTCGTCGGCCAATAAAACGAGATTCCCGCGGATCGGCGCAGGGAAAGATAAATTGCGGTATTCTTGGATAGCACGGACGCGATATCGGTGTATATTTACGAGCCGTGGGTGCCATGGCGGGTCGCGGCGGAGCAGAAAGCGACGCGGGGGTTGAGAAAGGCGGCGGCGGTGGCGGCGGTTCGGGGAGATGGTCGACAACGCTTCTTGCGAGACGGAGAGGCCCCCGGGCCGTGCGCCGCTCAAAAAACATTCAAATTAATTCCGCCCGGCTTGTTCCAATGATGGCGGCCAATGTTGTGCAACATAAGACGAGACCCCGCCGGTCTCGTCCGTGCGCGGATGATGGTAGAACCTACTCACGTACGACCGCGCACGTGTGCGCGTGCACACGCGTGATCCCCCGCATCTCCTATGTATATGCACGTACATACATACGTACGTATTCTCGATGTACCTGCCGTGTCGGTGTACATATCCGCGGCGTACACGCCGAAGACCAGCCCCCTGACCCCTTTCGTCGTTGTATATATCGTCGGTGCTCCCTTTTCTCCCGCTCCCGCTGCCGCTGCCGCTTCCTTCTCTCTCTCTCTCTCTCTCTCTCTCTCTCTCTCTCTCTCTCTCGCGCTCGTTTTTCCTTGCCGCTCTAGTCGCCTGCCCCGCCACGCGACGACCATCCACCTATCTCTCGGTCTCATATACGACGGGGAGACTCGGAACCGTGTTGGTAACAACGTTCCCGTGAAGAAGCTTCGGAAAGAGGAGAATTTTCTCGTGCTTGCTTTTTCTTTTTTGCTCTTACACTCGCTCGCTCGTTCGTCCTTTTCTCTCGCGTCGAATTTCACCGTTCTACTTTGCATGTCTTTGCAGAGTAAAAGACTCGGCCGGGGTGAGCTTCCTTGCAGGATACAGAGAGGCGACCGGAGGGAGACCGGAGACGGTAAGGGGGTTGGCAGAGAAAAAGAGGAACAGAGAGGGAGAGAGAGAAATGATAATCCATTCGGCGGTCATAACGCAGAGCCCGGCACCGTAAAGCTCACCAGACAAGAAATACGGCCAACCAACCGGCCTCTCTCCCTCCGTTTTCCTCTCTTTCTCCATCTCTTTCCGTGGCCTCTCTCCCGTCCTCCTCTTTGCTCCTTTACCCCGCAGCGAACTTACCCCTGGTTATATGCAAACCGCCATCGTTCCCTCCGGGCCAGTCATAAACTTACTGAATTATATTATGCGGACCCGCCGAGGGGTAACTCACTCTAAAATCAGCGAGACAACGTTCAGCGTTATTTAGACGTTGTGCTCTGTTTTTTCGATATCGGTGACGCTAAAGTAAGGAATTTGTCTTATGAGTCTGTTAGAATAGCATCAATGCAATAGGCGATCGTTATTCTTAACGTCGGAGTTACTATATATTTCTTGTAAGCTAGCGATAAGCTCGTCGTCGCTAGCAGCGCTAAAAGAGCCTAGTCCAGTAGCTTCTCGGATGATTTTTTTCTTACCAACTAAGAGCCGTCCCTTACAGGTTCGTTAACACCTCGATGTTGACGTTAATCGAATCTTTCTTCTTCCGTATGTCTATATTTATACCTTGGTTTATATACAAAAAGTTTATGCTCTCTCTCTGTCTCTCTCTCTGTCTCTCTCTCTCTCTCTCTCTCTCTCTCTCTCTCTCTCTCTCTCTCTCTCTCTATATATATATATATATATATATATATATATATATATATATATATATATTCGGGCGCTTAATATTATGAAGGTATAATCTATTTTATTGTTATACACTCAATTTTAATGTATTTAATAATCAACCCCTTTCAGTTAATGAAACGCATATTTTTATTTTATTTTATATATATTTGGTTTAAAATAAAAATATGCGTTTCATTAACTGAAAGGGGTTGATTATTAAATACATTAAAATTGAGTGTATAACAATAAAATAGATTATACCTTCATAATATTAAGCGCCCGAATATATTTATGATTCAAGTGTAACGCTACTTATTTACGATTAAAAGAAAAACAATAACCAATCAATGAAGAATCATGAAGAATAATCATTTATTTTATGACAGTTGCATTTGGGCTTCATCAATTTTTCGATTTGTAAGTTAATATGTTACAGGCAATTGGATCTCGAGGGATTTTTTTTAAATATAGTCGTGTAAGTTGAATTAATTAAGTTTATTCAATTTTCTGGAATTTTTCATCAAATCTATGTCCAATTTTTAGATTTTTTATTTTAATCATTTTTGAGTGGATTTTTCTGGAACTTTTAATTTCAGTTTTTTTTTGAGAAATTTAATGTCTAAGTTTTTATTAATTTTATTCGATTGAAATGAATTTCGAAAACTAACGGATTCCAAATTTATTATAAATGAATTTCTTGGAAATTCGAAGAATTTTAAATATACGTAATTTGTATGCAATATTGGCAATTGTAATTGATTGTTATTTTTAAATTAAAGTTTGGACATTTCATGTCAATAATTTATAATTTTGTATTTAAATTATAATTTCAATTATAATTTAATTCCAAAATTATAAATTCTCTCTGTACAACGAAGAAAACATTATTCCTTCTTCCAAGAAAACACTTAAGACTTATTTTGAGTAGACAAGTATATTCTCTGTATAATGTAATGACACTTATAACAAATTATAGGTAGAAAAGTATTTTTTTTCTTTTTACAATGTAGAAACATAGAACAATCTGTAAAACATCTAGTAACACAGTCTAGTATTTCAATATTGCAACGTTCCTCTTTCGTTTCGTATTTACAATAAACGTTGTTTATATTGCACGATACTAGACCCTGACACGTTGGCTGCGTTCGGTTTGGGCGCTCACGTGCTATAAGCATCGCTCTCTCTTCGTTTGATATTCGATGTGCAACGAAGATAGAATGATACTTACAGCGCGTGAGCGCCCAAACCGAACGTAGCCAACATATTCCGAGTTTACCCGACTCGTCACGAAGAGTAAGACTGTACGCTGTACAGTAAGCGATCGAATGCTATTTTTCCTTATTCGATGCTTATCCCATGGTTATTTCTCTTCGCGGCGCGTTGCGTATGACTACGCTTGTGATTTCTTTCCTTAGCTATTGATTTTAATTTATTTTATTCGTATGCGAATGATTTCATTTTATAGAATAAGAAACTTATGTTATACATAATAAATAAATTGTACGGGCAGTTACACTGCGTTAAGCAGAATAAAGCTGCGCTTATTTTAACAACATCTACCGATTTTTTATTTTGAAAAATCATGATTTTAGAGTGATTTACCCCTCGGGACCCGCTACCTCTCTGTCCACCCCGTCTTTCTTCCCCTCTTTGTTCCCGCAACGCTCTTCACTCGTCCACCTTTTCTTCTTCCTTCCTTTTTTTTCTTATAAATCGCACAGCAAGTCGCAATAGGGTGAACGACGTTCTTTAGAAGCCAATGGAATGCTAATAGGATAAGATTTTGCCGAATTATACCATTTATTCATTGTTTCAGACTGCTATACGTATAAAAATTGGAATAATCCATCCTGTGAAATAAAAATTACAAATTTTAATAAGCGACAGAGTCGTACATTAATCAAACTTGGTAATATTCGTAATAACGATATAACAATATTTTTCTAAATTGTGTTGAACAATTTCGATAAAATTGCTCGATCTTATTTTAGACATATTTTAGTCTATCAAACTATTATATATTTTTAAGTATGAACATAACATGTAGGTATGTTAAAATGTCACGAGATATTTTCTTATCGCGTATAATGGGAAAAAGGTCGTATGCTTCGAGCGTCGATGCGGGTCCGAGAGCGATTTATAAATTCGCCAGACGTTCTTGCCTCGTTTAGCCCCGATTTTCCGCAAGTTAATTCGCGCCAGGCGCCACAAGTCGACGTGCATGACGACATCGATCGGTCCACTCTCAATGTCGTCACTGGCGAGGACGGGCGAGAAGCAACGGCGACAAGCAGGGTCATTACTGAATGCAAATCATAGTTTGGCGCGATCGATGAGTTTGCACGGTGTCCCACGAGCGAACGAGCGAATGAGCGAGCGAGCAAGCGGCGTGCGTATAACGCCGTTTAACCGTTTAGGGGTTCGTGGCGCTCCAACGGGGTGAGAATCGGCCGCCACCCGGCTTGACACGCGCCTCGTTGCACGCCGTGTCGATCAGGCTCTTTTTTTCCTCCTCGTCGCATTTTAATAACCACGCCACGTAACCACCCTCCTTTCACGTGGGCGTCGGCGCGCTTATCAGCGTTTATAATATCCAGAAGAAGTAATACACGGGGGAACAACTTCGCGGCAACTTCGTAGCAACCCGTCGGAGCTAATGTCCCATTAAATCCACAGCACCGGGGGACGTCTTTAGCAGAATCTATTAAAAGACTCTGGCTGAAGGAACATTGTGACGCGACAACCGTATCGTCGGTGAAGATCGTTTGATTTTCAAGCCAAACTCAAACTCGAGAAGAATAAATAATCGCGGACACTGGCACTTTTAATCTTGAGACATTTTGATGCCTTGAACCAACAAAATCTGTAGCTTTATTAATACAGGAGCAATAGATACGTATAATATAACTTGATGTTAGAAGAAAAATTAATTTAGCCTTTTAATTTGCAAAGAAAAAATAATCTATATTATTTAAATTTCAAAATTTCTCACAACTGGTGCAGGCAATATCGAACACTGCATCTTTCTGCAAGAAGAGACACATGCGCCTATCACTCAGACACACTCGCCCATCGCTGCTTGCACCATAAGCTATCATGAGCCAAACGGGATAGGAAAATCTCAGCGGATTGAGTCGTCATCATTGTTCTCAGTTTCAGGACAAAGTGTATCAAATCGCGCATTATAATTGGAACGTTGGCGCGGCACGTGCCGGAACAACGAGCGCGCGATCTCACAGTAAGACCTGCTCGTATATTATTCCTACGGAATCATAACTCCGAGTCTCGGTATCGAATCGAATTACACGGCGATCGTTGGCCGGATGAGTTTGGATGAGCGGGCGATCAATCGGGCAAGGGAGGTGGGGCCATCGGGGGGGGACGTCTTCGCACGCTTGTGTGCGCACGCGAGTGCACGCGCGTCGGACGATAATGCGTTTTCGCGCCGTTGCAGCCGCCGTTGATCGTCGTCGAGCCGATCTCGTTGGCGCGTGTATTCGCGTGCGTGCACGCGCGCGTACATACCGGCTCGTTCTTTTTACGTGTCGCCCTTCTGCTGCACGGCACGAGCGGTCACGTGCCTCCGGTAACTACCCCCGCCCACCCCAGTTCACCCTGTCACCAAGCCACCCACTTTAGACGCCCCCGAGAGAATTTCCGGCCCGACCTACCCTCGTCACCTCCGCGACGAGCTTTTTCGCTCGCTTTTATGTTCTCTCTCGGTCCTTCTTTTTCACCCTCCTGATGCAGCGCGCGCGTCCATCACTTTAATAAAAACCTACTTACCTTCCCGACACCGCGCGAACGAGGACGCGGCGTGTGTCACTTGCCTCGGCGCGAAATTGTCGCTGGACGATACCGCGCGATGTCAATAATCCTTTCAAACGTGACACATAACGATATTAGTACACAAATGTGTGAGACATAAATTAAGAGCAATAACTACACCGAGAATTCTATACCTATACCTTCTTACATCTATAGAATCTCTTGTAAATGAATTATTTGCTAATGCCGTTCAAGCAAAAGTCGTGAAAAGCGAACACCTCTTGTGCAGACTATAATGTAGAATGTCGACGCGGAAAATTCGCGTGGCTGAGATCAATTCGATCAAGGATCATTCCACGGGTAGTTTATCGCGCGGTCTCGTTTGACGAGAGATACCAACCCGATCGTTTCGTCGCTCACAGTTCCGCCGTCGTTTGCATAAGCAAGCGTCAACGGGCGGACAATGCGAAAAATGTACGCGACAGCCGCGCGCGCAGTCGGACACGCTGACGCTGACCAGCGCCGTTGAACTTTAATATTACAAAAAGTTGTAATCCGGCGAGCGAACTACCTGGAGCGTTAACCTCGGGCGCCCAATTTATAAAAATAACGATGAAATTACTGTTGCGTGAAGTGTAGCGTCATACAGGACACCGATGCACCGGCGCGGCGCGGCGTTGCATCGCGTGCGAAAGGATGACGGTTATTCGGAGCGGCGCACGAGGAGGACGGGACGAGGAGAGGGGTGGCTGGCTGGCCACCAGGGGGACCGGGGGGTTGGGACACGGGTTGGTGCATCGTTGCGCAAGGGCTACCCGTGATGTGCGTTTTGTCCGTCATCGGCTACCGGACCATCGGGGCGTCGTTGTTTTAGTCCGCGCTCGCTTTTTACGTTCGAAAAAATATGCGCATTGGCACGTGTGCTAATCGGTGGTAATAACGAAATCTCGGATCCGATTAATTAAAACGGCCGACGCGCGGCGCCGCTCCGAGAAAACGAGCTCTTGGAATTCTTCCGGCAGGATGTGCATGTGCGCCGATATAAGCGCATATCGTCTCCTATCGCGCCTCATCCTCCCCGGTCATCCCTCCCCTCCCCCCTCGTTTCCCCTTTTTTTCGCTCTCGTTTTTCCGGAAGCGCTCTCCTGAAATAAATACCCGCTAAAATGTTCGTCGGAGATGAAATTAATTTTTTTATTTTTTTTATTTTATACGCAGCAGGTTTCAAGAGCGATGCAATTTGCGTTATTGCGTATTAATAGCATTGGTGGCTTTGCGAAAAATTCCGATTCAATTATGAAACATCAATTGGGAGAAGCAGTCACGTACCCAGCCTCGTCGTTACAATACGATAAAATTCGGCGCGAAGTTTCCATCAGCTTTTAATAAATTGGCTGTCAAACTAATCAACTAACTTTGCCAAATAGGTAAAATAGGTAATACAATAAAAAAATGTAATTGTACTGCTAATTTATCTATTGCACATACAAAAATGTTACTCTCTGCTCAAAGTTAATTAAATAACACATAAGTATTTGTCTGAAAAAAGTTAAAGTCACATCTCGGTAATATTAAGACAAAAGAGACTTAAACAATTGCTGTCGGCATTATGCAAAAATCGTTACAATAGCAATTTATTAGCATCGTAAAAAGATGCAGTACCTAAGGTGATATATACATTTTTTTTTTATTTTGTTAATTTATAAAATGCAGTTAAACGGCGGTCGAAAGAAGAATTCTCTCAGAAATTTTATTTGTTACCCTTGCGAATCCAGCGGCACCGCGAGGAGAACAATTGCTGGCTAATTCTTTAACCTTAATTACCGACATAAGAAGAATAAGATTTAGCGCACTTTTGTCCGGGGGGAAGGAAAAATGAGATATTGTCGCTTATTGAAACAGCGATGGTACTTGGTGTATTTACAGGCAAACGGGTCAAGCGGATGCATTCTCGTGAGCATCTATTGTTTTACGCTGCACGAACGGAAAGTCGGAGGCATCAAGATCGAAGATTGGATGCGAAAAATGTACATGTTCCATAAAGTGTGCGAGAAAATTCGCGTTTCAATTACGAGCGTTTTGTTATAGGATATATTGCATTTAAATGTACTCCCCTATTGCATCCAATGTTCGCCTAAATGTACGTTCGCCTACTTATACGTTTCGTACGTTCTTTGTATTTTAATTATAAATCTACGATGTATAACATCTCGGGTCGATATAATTAAACAGAGAATACGTAGTCGAAGAATCATGGTCGTTTTTAACAGGGAACAGAGATGGCCAAGGGAGATTTCTCGACGGCACGATCGAAACTTCCGGCTCGACTCATCAGCACGCGTCACCCCATATTACGGATAACTACTCTTTCCGCTCGTTGCGAATTCCCATTGTCAAGGGATCCCTTCGCGTAAGCGATACAGTTTGGGAGCCCCCCGCCATGCAGATCCCCTCGTGTCTCGTAGAAAAGACGCTCTCCGATTCGGCTATCGTCCTCTCTCCGTTTTTCTGTCACATCTCTTTTTCTATTTTTTTTCCCTCTTACACATCTCTCACTATTTTCTATTATTTTAGTCCTCTAGGTATATTAGATAATAAACTATGCTGCTTAGTATTTATTAGTATTTATTAGTAAGAATACCTTATTTTTGATATCTGCAAATATATTTATAAAAATATGTAATCTTTCAAAAATTTAAATTAATGATGTTAAAATAACATTCTCGATATCATTTACTAGTTGCTACGTGTACAATTGGCTTTTAAAGCGCACTAAAGTAGTCGCAATTTTAACATTGTCGACTAATGTGTTCTAGAGATGCGGAAGCACAAAAGCAAAAAAATAAAGATGGAAAAACGCAGGAAAAGAGTAACGGAACAGAAAGACGAGAAACGTGGACAAGGGGGCAAATTTCTCCGCGATCTCGGTTCCGGATTAAACTTTAATTGATTCAAGTTCGTGGTCTCTCTCTCCGTACCCAGCGAGGCGCATAGAAAATGAGGGAGGCGCTGTCTCTCCCTTAGCGGAGATCCTGGCGTAAGGTACGGCGGTCCTTCTCTTCTTTCATTCAATGTCCTGTAGCAGGATGCGCCCATTATTCTCTTCCGCGGTAGGCCGGTTGAAACGCATCAACGTGAACGAGAAGAATACAATAATTCTGAAGAAGGGCAGAGAGGGTAAAACCGTAGAGGCAAAGACCGTGACATTGTCATTCGTTTTCGGCGGTTCAGGAACTAGATATTTTTATTCTGCCGTGAAATTTTTATTCTTTCGGTCGAAAATGACGTTTTATATTTGTTCTGCCATTTATTAAGGGTACCGCACAACGCTTTAATTTCGGACTCATCGCCCATCGTAATTTCTATTCCGTGAATGTATTCCTCGCGCGCGCGACGATCTTTCGAATCAACAATACTTTTATTTCTCGGTCGAGCTACACTCGTTTTTACGAATAACGACACATACTGAAATATACAATGTATATAGATATTTTTAGATTTGTATATTAAAGCTAATTGTACATTAATTTTATTACTTTTATGTAATTACATTTGAATGTTCTTCAATAAACGAGTTTCTGTTTCTTTAAAAAAAAGTTTAAAGTTATATATTTAATATATTTTTTCTGTTTTTTTTTATTTCTGCTCTTTACTTCAATAACTGTAATTTTGCTTTTCCTCTTATTTTTGCACGGTATCCAACATATCTAATATTATTTCATTACGAAAATTATGTCAGGTGGACGTTCCATCTTAACTTCTATCCTGCAGCGTCTTGTACTCTCACTATAGACTTTGCCAGACTCTGCCTATGAGATTTTCCCACTCAAAAACCATATCGTAAAACTCTCGAGCGACGGTATAATGAAGAGGCTAAGAGTCTCAAAACTCAAGAAAACTACGGGAGAACGACGGGATGAGATAGCACTACGAAGGAGTAGAAAGAAGAAGAACAGGGCAAGAACGAGAACGATGGTCTGTTCCCTATGCGTTCTTTTATTTAGATATAATTGGAAGGACCGCGCACAGAAAACAAAGGGCAGGGCCAGTTCATAGCGGCCTTGCCTTCGGGGGTTGGGGGTTGGGGGTTGGTTGGCTGCAGCCACGGCACAACATCAGAGACGGTCGCGGGAATCGCATTATGCGCGGCCCGCGAAATAAGTGAGAAAGAGCGGTAGACCCGGTTAACTTGATTCCTCCCTTGCTACGTCGACCTTCTGCCTTTCCGAGGCCAGCCTCCGCTTCTCTGTCACCCTCTCTCCCCTCTCTCTCTCTCTCTCTTCTCTCTCTCTCACATCGCGTTTTCCTACGTTTCCTCGTCGTCCTTGTTTCGCTTGTTTCGCGCGCAAAATCCCGAGAGAGAAGGAAAACGACGAAGGGTCGGCTAACTCGACGTGCGGCTAGGCAACGTCGACGTTGATTGGATTTTATAGCTAATAAGAAAATTATATTCGAAATTGGGTAGGTAATCGTGCAGGGCGCATCTCGTGGGTCGCGCTCTCAGGCGCCTCTCTCTCTCTCTCTCTCTCTCTTTTTTGTAGTCGCTTTAATGATCGGTTCGAAGAGGTAGTTTTGCCTTCGGTAGGAAAATGGTAAGAAAAGAAAGACCGAATGCGCTGGAAAATCTGGCTAATGTGGCATAAATATCGGTACGTTAATTGAAAGATACAAAGAAAAAGTTTCATAAAACAAACGTTAAGAAAGTCTTACAAAGGTAATTTTTTTTAATCTTTCTGGGCAATCGTTATGTGCTTGATATATTTTTTCAAATTTATTATGTAAACTGCCACTAAGTAACAAAGAATCAATGTATCTTCATAAAATAAAAGACTAATTGTTCCGAGTTGAAATATATTCTTTAGTGACATAAATAAACAATATTTTTATTTATAATATCATACGTAGCTTTTATAATCTTTAACGTGACTTTGTACACAGTGCAGATAATCAAACTTGATCGCCGATACGTAAAAGTTGACTACTAATTATGCGTGCGTCAAATACTGTTTACTCACCGTGAATGTACAGCACGATTCACTTTGAGGGATATGAGCTTAACACAAAAGAGACACTATATTATCAAAACATGTCGCGATATCTCGGGAAAAGACTGCTCCTTGCCAAAGGAGTCATCATATACGGACGCAAGGGATGTACAGCCATTTCGATCGCGAAGGGAGGATTATGCGGGACCGTAAAGCCACGCGACCGGAGACGCCCGGCAGGCGCGTCGCGCTGCCGGAGACGTTAGCTCTTCCGGCTTCCTATAGGAATAACTAAGTTCTCAGGCGTGCACTCTCTCCTAGTGAACGCCTTGTATACTGAAGCAGCGACTCGGTGTACTCGGGTCACAGGCCATTAAGTCTCAGGTTCACCGCAATAAGGACCGCGTTCCGCTCCGTGCCACGGGTAACCGCTATTACCGAACCAATGAGCCGCGTTTACCGATTCCGCCAGATTTTTCCCATTCCCGGAACTAGGAATTCGATGCGCTCTTGTCGGCACCTAACTAGCTACGATCGCGTCCTCTTAATAATCGTCCAAAAATATTGAAGATATTGACTAGTGATTACAATATTTTTCGTATCCATTTTAAAAATATTTTCGTCTAACTTATTCTATTGTTTTGGGGATGTAAATTTAAAATTACGTTTTTAAATGCAAAATATATTGAATATATGGTGGGGTAAAAACCACAGTGGTGTAAGTCAATTTTTTAAAAATATTTTTTCGTGTGCATATAAATGCAATTTATATATTGTACAGATTGCATCTATGCACACGATAAAATATTTTTAAAAATTTGACTTACACTATTGTAGTTTTTACCCCTCCATATGTACTTAGAAATATGAAAAAAGTTTCGAATTTTCTTAATGTTATTTTCATAATTTTAATTTTTCAATTTTTCCAACGTTCTTGTTCTTTAAGCAAAATTTCAAAAGTAGAATAAATTAACTTAAAACTGATCTTCCTTGTCAGTAAGAGAGATACAACAACCATATTGGTTTATATATCATGTAGAGCCGATGGAAATTTTTGCACGTTGTACAGCTGCTTGTTTTCGTGAAACTGGTATCGCGTTATCGATATCCGATACTCCGCTATTAAAGGTTCTGCCTCGTGCGCCACGCGATGTAACCCGCATTGAGCGCAAGAGTTACAATACGTATTAATCCAATTTAAACTCGTTTTAACGTAAATTGCCGTGTACTATTATCGTCGAGTATGTTTATAGCATCGAATCATACGCAAAGCGACTTATTCGATAATGATCGTGAGTGTACATGCTGTTCAATTTTGCGACATTATAAAAATTTTTTCGGTGTAATAAGCTTTACAACCTACAACGTTAATGCTCGTATAATCTATGTAAACGTTGCACAAACGTTCTATGTATTACACATGAACATGAATAGCTCATAACGGAAAGAATTTCAAAAAGAACTTCCCGAGCCGGTCGCTTGAGATACAGGTCTAATTGTAAGATCACGATTCTCTTACAAGAGGGAATATAATCTCTCTCTCCAATTGTGTGGAGAAGATCGTCACTGAGGACTGTCATTGCTGCGTCGTTCTCGCAAGCACGAAATGGTCCGCGTGTGATGTAGCGGTCGAGGGAGGACCGCGCGGGGGTTGGTCTCGGGGTATATTACCAGCGTTACGGTAGTAGCGACCCGGCTGTCGCTATAATCTGTTTATAAAACAATTTGCGGAGCAAGTGATGCGTGAGACGCAATATATCTGCAAACATTGTTAGCATCGGCTCGATGAGGATTGCGGAGGTAAGGGAGGAGGATAAGGTGGTGCTTGGTAGTGATGGTGGTGGAGCGGGAGGACGATGTAGAAGTCGAGTGGTGTCGTGCGGACCCTACCATCTTTCTGAGGACGACGAGAGATTCTCGCGCGGGGAGAATCGTCTCTCTTCTGTGATTCATCGTGATCTAATAACCGCGAGGACCGAAACACGTGCTCACTTGGACGTCGCTTTTTCCCCCTCGCGATTATCGCAACGATGCTATCATACTTCACGTTCCTACTTTGACGATCGTGAGGCGTCTGCAAAAAGTGACAGTGATGCCATGAGCTTGGTTTGTTTCGTAAGCTACCGGACGTTATATTTACTTATATGAAGTTTTTAAATGATATTCTAATATAATTTGCGTTATTTTTATTAATACGAAGTGGTAACATTTCCTAAATGTAAAACCGTAAACATTTTATCAAATATTTAATACAAAAATATATTCGTACGATATATAGGTATATATTTAATACTTCTACTTTTGCGTTTAAAATACTGGAGATCTCTTGTTATAAATTATTACAATAATATGACCTCAGCATCCGCTCCCCATCGCGACAGATGATCAATTTCTAATCTCGTCGGGAAACATGCTCGTTTGATATTTCATTTCGTCGAGACAGCAATAGAGAAGTTACAGTCGCAAGAACTTGTCTATCTGGCCAGAACAAAAAGACGAACTTTTCTACGCCATATAGGAGCGATCTGGCGATCTCGCTCGGTCCTTCTGCCTCAGTCCCGAGAGTGCTGCGACTTACTTTCCTTTTCCGGTTTTCTCCATCCGACGAACTTTTCGAGCGAGAGCCATATGTTTGAAACGTGCATTCCGTAATAAAAACGTTTCTTAGATTACTACGATGAACTTTTATGAGGTAAGATGCCAAATCGCGTTACGCGGTTTCCGATATGCCGCAATCGCGACAGAATCGAGATCGAGCAGAACAATGCTGTAGAAGATTTTTTCCTTATTTCAGTGAAGATTTCGTCGTATTATTTAATGTAGAGAATCTAGTGTATTCATAGCGATGCTGAAATTATATTTTACTCATATAAATTATATAGAACCATTCTGATCAATCGCTCATGTGAGATGCGAAAAACTGATGCGAAAAAATATTAATGAAAAATGTTTTGTTCTTTTGAATATCCGCGGGCTATGCGATGCGAATTAATAAATTATGTGCAAACCCCCCCTCCCCCCGATACTGACCACTTTTTCCAACGCATTTCGTTTCAATCTCCATATTCAGATAAATATTTTCGCCTAATTGTTAGTTAATAAGCCGTAAAGCATGGAAAAATTAATAATTTTCGTATAAACGGAACGTAATAATATCACCCGCTATAAATCACATTGCGGGGGAAAAAACGCCGAATGGCCGTTGGCTGATCTGGGCGATGGAAGGATACCGTACGCAAATCGGGATCGCGGCAATGGTCACGATAAAACAATTCTACGAAATGCTCTTTAGATTAAAATGCGTGCAAAATGAGAAGCGCAAATTGCCGTATGAATTGTTGGCGTATTATCGAATGCGGCGCTCGTAAAAGTAATATTCGTATTTCAAAAATGAAGAATGACCGCGCAGCATGAAGAGCGCATTTTGCAAGCTCGTTACACGACCGGGCATAAATGCAAAAATCTCCAGTTACGCGTATGGTAATCGAGAACGCGTTCGCAGAATAATTCTATTCTCCTCGATCCACGGCGAATCCTTGCCGTCGATGTATACCCGCTGCGCGGAAAAAAAGTCGATCTGCATACTCCATAGCGTCCGTCGGAAGGAAATCGCTCTGACGGTCGTCGATCGAGCATGACGAAGCGCCCGTACGATTTCCCGGCTCGATGGAAAAATCGTTACGATCGGCCTCGTAACCGTCTTAATCGTAGCGACGACATAAAATGTAAAACGTGACGATACATGACGTTTTTCTTATCCTTCTTATCCTTATCATTTCGGAGATGTTATAAACAATACTCGTATTTTTCGCGATACTTTTATTGTTGTTTTATTTTTTAAATGTTATTCTTAGGCCGGTATTCATAGTCAGATCTTATAATAAGATCGTCTTAAGTTTATCTTTAGATACTCCGTATAGCCAATGACACGAGTCGTACAGCATCCTAAGATACACTTAAGACGATCTTAAGTATACGCTCTGACTCTGAATACCGTGTGTTAATTGTGCTGTAGGCGCCGTTTTGAAATATCACTTATTGTCTTCGTGGTTTTACATTTGGCGCACCGTGAATAGTGAAAATCGCTCTTCAAATATGTCTGTTTATTTTCGGGCATCTTACAGTAACTATTATTGTATTGTCCTGAAACGTGAGAATGTTCAATTTTCGGCGAGATGATTTTAGCTTCCGGGGCACGTGCATTTCCAACAATAGAAAGTTTACTTAAGTCTCTCACAGCTGTCAGCATCCGCTGATTCGCGAAATCAACGAGACCCGCGCGCGTTTCCACCGTGTGCTTTGCCCGAAAATTCGTGCGAAGTGTTCGAATGTGTCCCGTTGTCTCTCCCCGGCCGTTGTATCGGCCGTTTATCAAATAGCTGCAGTTAATCTGGTTACGGGCGGCCGCGCAAGGCGGCGGAAGACAGCGGCGGGAGATCGCAAGAGGGAAAAGCGGGGCGGATAGCGCGGGGGTTCGCTGATTGCAGAGGGAGTAATGACGGGGCCCGAGGGGTGTGCAGTAGCCTGGAAGTAAGTAAAAATTTTAAATTTAGTTACACAGCTCTCGCGCGCGACCCCGACTCGGTCATCGTCGCCGAGGTTTATGCGAATGCCGCGAATGTATGGCGGAACGGGATGAGTCAGCGAGTCGATAATAGTGATGTGACTACGTAAACGCCAACGATAACGAAGACGTCGTATGTGAGACAAGAGCCCCTGGTAAAGCATCGTAAATATATCTTTCGCGCGTAAATATACATCTGAAACATCTGAAATAGAAAGTATAGAGAACTTTGCTAAACGTATTATTCGCAAAATGCATAACTAGCGTGTTAATATTGCGCATGTCTTTATTTTTTTTTAAATGTTTAAATCTATTAATATTCAAAAAAATAAACAAAAATGTAGGTATATTCTACGTTTTATATATTTAAACGGACTATATATATATCCGAAGTAGTGCTCAGTCGGTGGGATAATATCACGAGGAGGCCGATGATCCGGGTGTTGTTCGTGTTCATCGGGAACGACGACGGTATCGGCGTCAGGAGGGTGGTTGCGAGCTTTAATAAGGGCTGCCGAATTTCACACTGACTTGGCGGAGCCGGGCCGGGAGAAGGTTTTTCGCGGCGACGAAACCACCCCCGAGCAGCGGCCCGGCGGAGGTCCGAAGGGACGCCCCGGGTAAAACCGAGGGCCGGCATGCAGGAAGCGAAAAGATTCGAAGGGGGGAACGGCGAGATGGAAGGGAGGCGTGCGGCTGATCGGCTCGAATAAAGTTTGGGTCGCGCGCTATCCGCGCGCGTGCCCGCTCACGCACACGCGCGTTTCATATATACGGCAGGCGAGCTAAGCGATCGACAGCCGGATTATTGGAGTATTAGAACTTGTCTCATAACTCACGGACCTAATGGCCTCTGACCCGGCGATTCGGCGATACGCTGCGTATTGCCTTTGACGCGACGGAGGATATATGTCGGTCCGCCGCTCTGATGCACTTTGTCCGCCGCGCTTCTATTTTTTTCGCCTTGATATTTTTTCGGCAGCTCGAGGATAGACGACCGGGCAAATACTAGATTTGGATACTTCTAATACGTTTTCTACGCGAGCTTATTTTCAATCTTTTGCATCTTCGAGGCGCGTGAGCATAAATTTACATCAATTTAAAGTAAGATCGAAACTAAAGTTGTCTGATTTAATAGTCTGAATAAAGTTGAATCGGAAAGGAATAATGAATATAATATACAAAAAATATATATACAAAAAAATCTTGCTATAATAATGAGTAAATTACTGGATTTTTGCCAGAACATGGCTTATATCAAGCATCGGAACGAAATCAAGATTACAAAAATCGGGGCGCAGAGCCGAGATTCGTCTCGCGAGGGACACTTCGGTCAGGAAAGCGAACAGCTGCGATCACGCTGGCTTGCGCTCGAGAGAGTCCGCGTCAGGCGGACTCGCAACAGGATTGTTTTAATGCCATTTAAACTAATCGAATTAGAGAATGAACCGATGTGACGATACGGCACGATAAAAAAGAACGGACGGGCGGACGGGGGGGCGCGGGGGACCGTGGCTGAGACTCGAATAGGCGAGGGAGTGGAGGGGAGACCGGGGTGGACGGATGGGCACGTAAAAGGGGCGCGTGGATGTGCAACAACAACCCCCCAGCCTCTTGCAAACTCCGCAGCTGCCAGGCGCAGCGCCCGCTCGACCGGAAGTAACGCGACTACTGCCTACAACACGTCTCCGTCTCGCTCTCCCGCTGTCTATCTCGCTGCTGCCACCCTCCTTCGCTCCGCGCGTGCTTTCTCCGTTTTTCTCTGTCATATCTCTCTTCCTCTCGCTCATCATCACCCGCTGCCGACTCGCACACCCCTCCACTGTCATTTACATGCGTACACACTCGGGGGATGATGCGCGTCTTCTTTCTCTCTCCCTCTCTCTCTCTCTCTCTCTCTCTCTCTCTCTCTCTCTCTCTCTCTCTCTCTTTCTTTTTCCTCTCGTCGCGGTTGACTCCGCGCGGGAACGCGTGCGGAGCGCGATTCGCATCAGGCGGAAGCGAATCGCGCGGTTCTCTTCCGCGTTATGAAACTGCCGAGGAGAAATGCGACGTCGCGACGCCCACGTCAACGCCGACTACGACGTCCCGACACGCTCGCTAACCGAAGAGATTGCGGCACGCTAAAATTTTTGACCGCATAAATGCTGGAAACCCCAAAGGTATATAGTTTTTTAATACTTTTTTATATTTGATATTTTTTTCTAAATCTTTTTGAACCGTATATAAAAAACGGTCAGCGTTTTTTACACGATCGCGTCGTTTTTAATCGCTATATGACTTGACATGCATCTAAAATGGCAATATTTTAAAAGACACATTTTCTGTCCGCTTGTCCACGTTTGGTTCCTGCAGTGAACAAAACATATTCGTGTCGAATCGGATTTCTTCTAGATCAACAACTCCGCACGTGCTTATCGAATGCCTGCCGTTTGCGAAGACAACATGTCCGACATGCAATAGTTATAAATCGTGCATCGTCACATTTCGTATATGAATGAATAAATTATAATTAACCGTACATGCGTGGGAGAAAAAGATAACCAAACAGTTATTTTAATATATTATTAACTATTAAAGATTCGAGTTAGGCTGGTCTTTTACTTGGATATAATTAATTTATTACGCGTTTGTAATAAATAAATTAATACGCGCTATTATTTATCTACAATAATTAGCAATAACAATGCGTCCTCCGTTGTGAGAAAATTGATCGTTAAGCCTCAATGTGTTAACAAAACGTATCGAAACATTGCAACATTAACTGTCGCGTTGCAATGATTCGAGCACCACAATGTAATATGTGCACTTAAACGACAAATTAAATTGCGCCGAGACACCCCAGCGTATATCGGGTATGTAGCATGCCTGTTGCCTATTACAGGTTTCCCCTTTGTGCTCCCTCTTTACCTGTTCTCTTCGTCAGTAAATTACGCACACCCTCTTCTCTCATTAATGCATTCAAAAGCCACTTCAATACTACGTACTCATCTATTCGAAGGCATGATTATTCAATGATGTTATAATAAACGTAAATAAATCGTAAACAACTAAAATATATTTCTTCTCAATATTATGTAATAATTAATGAGATAGTGTTCCGCATACAATGCAATCGATAAAAAATTACGTTAATAAAATCACGATTTGTTAGGAATATTTAGTGCGGTATTATACAATATAAAAATAATTTGCGAAAAAAAAACAATTAAAGTTACGACAATAACGAAGCAACGAATTAGGAATGAATTACGTGTTTCTCTTGAAAATTTCCAAAGTATTTTCATCGTCAGATTTGTCCCGCCATAGCATAGAGGCAGAAAGACTCTAAAGTTCACTTGCGAAACAATTTTCAATTAAAAATCGTGACAATTAGCGAATCTCCACCGAATCACGCGGAATCTTAAAAGCCAAGATTCACGATGTCAATTTCGCGAGCGGGGAAATACCGGGAGAGGAAATGCCGAACGCAAAAGTATAAAAATCGCACGCGCGCGTAGTCGCGCCGCATGCCGCGTGTGGCATGCGGCCCGTGCGCGGTGCTGCGCATGGAACCTCGCGCCGATCCAACCCTCCATCAAGAGCATCGCGAGAACGACCGGTAGCAACCCTCCTATCGACGTCGCTCCGCCTCCTGCCACCACTCTCGTTGCACCCCGCGAGCCGTCTGGTGCGCATAGTCGCCTATGAGGTTGCAGCTCTCGTCGGTGCAACGCCATCGGGATCCGCGTCCCTTTTTCACTCTGTGCAACCCTTCAACGATGCGCCCGACTGTCTGTCCAACCGTTCGTCCATCCGCATCCCTCTCGACGATCTGCGTTCCGTCCCATCCATCTCAACCGCCGCGCCGCGGCAGATGCGAACTCGTCGTCTCCAAATCAACGATACTAACTTTTCGCGGATGCTCCTCTTCTCGCCCACCCTTCCCTCCACCCTCCTCTCTGGCTCAAAACTTTCAAGCTTCAAGCCTGTAGCTTCCATTTTTCTCCAGCAATACAGTGTTACTCGTTCCTTTGTTTACCAGGTCGTGAACGACACGACACACAAAACGTCGTTTATATTTATATTTAGATACACAGATGTGAAAATAAGAGAACTCTTTCGTCTATTAGGTCGTTTGTCATTAAATGTCTAATCTTATTTTATGAAGAATTCGTTTATACTTACCATAATTTAAAAAATTGTTTTTTCCATATCATATTTAATTGACAGGTCATGAAAGGCTTGACTCGTACCATAAACAATAATTCTTATTGTTAAATATTATCATTAACTGACTTTTTAGACTTATAATAGCATTAAACACTCAATATATGTATATATTTGAAAGAAAAATTTGCGCATAATATATTTCGAAATTAGATTTAAGCTAAAACATTAAATCCACGCCAGAGAGAATACGCCATATTCAGCTGATTGTTTTTTTTGTCCTTACAATTTTACGTGCCGCTATTCTTCATTTGAGAGATATTAAAACGAGTATTAAAATTATTAATCTATATAGTTGAAGGATAAATCGACTCTCAATTAAATGACATAAAATATATTTTTATTAATCCATGTATTACTGGACAATACACTTTTACTGACAAATATAATTCTTCACAAGTTGTTTGATGCACAGGCAGCTGTACTGTTCTCATTCTATATATATTGTTCATCAAATACATTATCAAATACTCGAAGCTCGCGTTCTCATGAATCAGTATTCACCCTAATGCAAATGCTGCGGATATATTAATTTGCATATTGTTGAGGTATGTTTTTGAGTTTTAGACTTACATCACAGATATTCGTTACACATCGGCAAAATATCTATTGCGGAGAAATTATTTTGGAAACTTATTATATATGCAAAGATTTCATAATCAGATAATGTTTATCATAATTAATTTATTGAATTTATTTTAATCGAATAATTTTGCTCTTAAGTATAATTATTTAAGTATATTAAAGTATTTTAGTTTTTTTTTTATTTCTTAAATCATCAATTGCGTTGCAGCGATGTTACATTTAATAATTATAACATTCTTTTGCGTGTATTCAATTGACATAAATTACGCAAATGAAAATGAAGCAGACTTTACGTGAACCAAAATCATAAATGCCGAGAAACTTGAATCTCCTTTTACATTCTAATACGAAGAGGTATGGATGATTCCATGACTCGCCCCTCACCCCGTTCTCCGCGCCGTGTTTCGTATCTTCGTCGTGATTCACGATGAAGAGGGCACATCGACTTTAAACCTCGGGCAAACGGGCAACCTCCAGACCCTGCTACGAATCTCCTTTCATTAGTTGGAGTGGGAAACCATTCAGCCAGCCAACCAGCCAACCTACCTACCTGCCAACTAACCATACATCCAACCACCGCAACGACCTACCCACCGTCACCACTACTACTACCCGGTGGCGCGGCGTCATTGCGAACAAGCGCCGAAGCCTCCATGATCCACTCTCGTTCGTAGTGCCCGGCTCCCGATCTTGCGTGCGGTTGACTCGTTTTCAATGAATACAATGCCGCGGCAGATCATATCGAATATGAAAACGGGAAATCAACGAGTGCTTCAGCCGTCCTTGCTGCTTGACGCCACTGATCCGAGTTGGGATACCCGTCGATTCGGCGCTTTGTCGAATTAACCAGAAATGATAGCCCGAAAGATGAAACGCGCGCGCGGGAGAAAAGGCATAAAGTATCCGCTCGAGTATTGGTTTCGTTGAAGATTTCGACAATATGATGAGGCGCAACGAGCTCTCGATTTGATGAGCGCACACCAAATTAGTGGACGTATTTCTTTCGATGATATTTATAGACAGACACGCTAGCTTGTTTCCCCGATCTCTTTGTATTGTAACTTTTTATGTCTGCGAAACTTGCGGATGACGGTCTTCTAAAAAAAAATAGTTGAACGTATTTTCAAAGACGACACATCGGATCAATCTCACCAACATTGAGATTAACTCTAACTTCAGTAAACTGAATTAGTTCTTTCTCTTGTTGTCTATCTATTCTAAAAGATCTATTTCTAAAAGAGACAAAAGTATATATGTGTGTATCGGTCAGTAATGATTTACTTAGATTATGCCTTTTCTTTGTACCGCTCGCGAGGGGTTCGTATTGAATCCACTTCGTTAAAGGAAACCACTTCCCGTTGTTTCCAAAGCGCAAGCAAACTATGCACTTTATCCTCTGAACAACTACCGGTGCCTTTAACCCACTTACAGCCCCAACATGCCGTAGACAGATATTCCACAGCCCAAAGTCTGCTCGAGTCGATTAATCCGGGCCTATAGATGATGCATCGTGTAATATTTAGCTCGTTCGTGCGCGATGCAGAATTATGCGAACGTACGAGCGGATGCACATCCCACGTAGGCAAAGCGGTTTATCCGTTAGTATGTGAAAAATATATATACACGTGAATAAAAAAATTCGATTAGCCAGAAGTGTATCGGATATCGGAATCCTTCGCATCATTTCACCACGTCTTCATACGTAACATGCATGTCATATATAAAACGCAGAAAGTTACAAGAAGAGCGTATTCTCGTAACATCGCGCATCGTGTCGATAGCAAAGGATGATAACCTCTTACGTCAGACTTCTCGGTATATATATATTCTTTTTATTTCACTGTTATAGTAGCTAATTATATACTAGTAACATCGATCGAACGGTAATTAACAATGTTTAGTTTCGTTGATAGTTACTATACATGCGCCGATTAAAGCAAAATCCGCAGTTAAACGGAATGAAATGTACTCAATTTTGCCAGAATATTTTTTAGAGCTTATCACGCGAATGAAGGAAACGGCATGATAAATAAGATACATGTTAGTTTTGCGTCCTGTTCTGATGTAATTTCCATAGCTTGGAAAAAATTATCTCGCAAAATAATGGAGATGTTATGATACTAATTGTAAGATTGTAAGTGTTCTCTTCGTAGATTTTATGCTTGAGATAATATTTTTATATGTGGCGCAATAAGTCGTCGGCTTAAAAGTCGTCGAGCTGGAGACACGTCGTAGACGGCAAGGTCGTAATTAACTTCCCGCATTTTCTGACGGCGTGCGTCGCGATGACGGCGCAAATACTCGGTCGAGAGGATCCATGATGCGCGCACTGGGCTGACCGAAGAACCCTCGATCTTTCGACTGCTCGTACGTAGGCACGCGAGTACGAGCAGAAGCGTGAAAAAGGAGGCAAAGGCTTCTTTTATTACCGCTCCTCGGCGTTGTCGCTGCCGCTGCCGCTGCCGACGCCGATGCTTTTGCTAGCTCTTCAGCCCTCCCGGTGAGAGAGATCCCTCCCGGTAGTCGGTGCACAAAGCTTATTATGCCGGCTTGGCTCTCTTCGTCCAAGGAGCTCCGGGAACGTGCTCGCTCTGCCATGGTACAAGTTAAGTTGATGGCACTCGACGAACGGTATCCTTCCTGTCTACATCCCTGAATCGGCGGAATGCCTTTGCCTTGTGCGTTTCTGGCGCGCTTCTTCCCTCGCTCCTTTCGCTCTCTGTCCTTCTATCCATCGATAATATGCGCTCTTCCATCTTTGATATATCATATAACAAATATATCAGATATAGATAATGAAATCCTTAAGTTATAAGTGCGCGTATTCTAATCGGACGGCATGCTGTATTCACTAATAATCTTTTTTTTTATTTTGTTTAAGTTTCGTAATTTTAAGTGAGGATACAGAAACCGCGAGAATACGTCGGAAATCCACTCGGATATATACCGATGTTGTACCGCGGAGCTCCGCGGCTCAACTGATCGCCGTCTACCTCGAAAAGCCTTATATAGGCTTCCCCGAATTTTGTGGTCCACTTAACTAGAAAACCTGGTGCTTATCCGACTCCGGAGCCGCTGCAAAATTACACGCTTCGGCTTATCAAGCCGTGAAACCGGTATTAAGCGTCAGACGAACGAACGCGCGGGAGCCGCTGCACGCGCGCGAGAGGAACCTTCGCCTGCCTTCGCCAAAGAGCCAGAATGCACCAGTAAGCTCGTTTCCTGGGGTCCCTGTGTGTAACTGTGTATAAGCATTTCGTTCACCTGACCGATCACCCAGACGATATACCGATCAGAACGTCCCGAACGACTTGCAGGCGCCGGAGGGACCCACGTTCAATTTTGCAAACAATAAACTTCTGGTTCTGCAGCGACGTTGTTTGCGTTTGCTTAATGCAAATGAGAGAGACAGAGAGAGATTGAGCGAGAGAGAGAGAGAGAGAGAGAGAGAGAGACATAGTAGATAAATTTAAAGCATTATAGAATACTGATAAAAAAGTTTAAGCTCATGGAAGTTTGACTAGTGGGAACCAGAGAACTGTGCGAAAATACCGTAAAAGTTTTATAACGTAATTATACGAATATATTCTCTCAGTATGCACTTATTATTATTAGAGTAGAGGGTGATGTATTTAGAAAAGTACGTAGAAAATAATAATTCTAAAATTAAATATATATTTATGCCTTGAAGTATCGCCTAGTGCAGTAAAACGTTCGTTTCATGATGAAATGCAGCAACGTAACAAGTCGTGTAACTTTGTTGATAGTCTCGCTTAATCAATCGCCATAACGTGATATTATATAAAACGATGTCAGTGGATTGGACAATTCTATTAATTATTTAACCCGTATTTCATCAATCTCTCGAGTACTCGACGCCTGAAGCTGCTTTATGTCATATTGTAAAACGCCGTTAAATTGCGCAGCGTAATTGTACTCGGTAGATTAAATCAAACATTCCTCATTGATTCTAGACGAAATTGAAATCAAAATCCTATTAGGAATATGCGAATAATTATGTTGTTATTCTCATGCAATTCTGTTTACTATTCCGTTGCACGCAAATTGCTCTTTTATTGCTATTATGTTCGGCGTTACCGTGACTTTGCAATCATTGATAGAAATTGCCTCTATATTGCATTGCTTCGATATCCGATCTTTTTCTATCTAACAAAATTGATTAATTAATCACTATTTGCAACACGGAGGATATCGGATCAAAGTAGTAGCAATCAAAATAATAGCAAATGTGAGTCGAAAAAAATAAATGTGCGGTAAACAACATTTTTCGTGTTCTAAAAACCAAAAGCGTTTGTCAGATAAAAGTACCTAATCAAATATTTAACTTTTTTGTAATATTTTTCATGATTTTATTGAAATGTAAAATTTACAATTTTATGTTATGAGAAAAATTATTTATCAAAAAACTCGCATTTATAAAAATGTATTTCTAAATGTTCTCTTAATAATATAATGGCGCGGTATGGTTGTTGTTTTATTCTTCGTTGATGAAACAAAGGCTGCAACTTCGCAGTTTCGAAACAAAAGAGCAATGGGGAAAGGAAAAGGAGACGGAGGAGAGAGCGATACTGAGGGAAAAAGGATGGTGATGGCAATAAGGCGGATGAGAAACCTGGATACAGAAACAGATGCTTGCATTCTTGTTGCCTGGCTTCACCCCCTTGAAGCCAACCCCTGCAATGACTGACAGCAGAGACACGGCTCCGAGTTCTCTCTTCGCGAAAGGTTTTTTTTTCTGCTTAATCTCTGACAGTCAGTAAATGAAGCTCACGTCCAAATGTGAAAAGAGAGAACTCCTTTCGAGAGAGCATTTAATAACGAAGGTCTTTAAAGACTGATTATCATTATTATCAAGCTTGTAGAGCTGTAGAAATGTTATTTGTTTCTCTGAAAAATTCTTTGTGAATTAACAACCAGAGCGGATGTTTATTATACTAAAATTACATATCCCCATACAAATCTTTTTTATGGCAATAAACGCGAGAGAAATGTATGAATTGGATGCGCTTGCCCACACAATATCCGATGAGAAATTAATGATATTTCTACGTTGTCAAAGCTTTCAACGATAGCGATAATGACATAATTTTGTTGTCGGTATGACGTCGCGCTTCTTCCGCCCTTTTGGCATCGTATTGTTCCGCGTCCAGCCTGCGAAATGACATACGATGTTCACGCATGCGTTAAAAATGGGGAGCAGGAGAGATATGCACGAACGGTGTAACCAGGGAACGTGCGAAATGACGGCTGTGGATTTCCGCAGAAACAATTTGGCGTCTAAGAAGAAATCCATGCTATTATTTTAACAGAGAACTCCATAACGCTTTCGAACGCATCTTAGTATACCGATTGCTTTCAAGGTGGCTTTTTATTATTTTACACTTCTCTTAAAATTATTTGATTAAAATATATCACTTTGTTAATTTTTAAATGCAAAATGATCGACATATATACAAGTGAATAGGAAAAATAGTCTCGTTTAAAATTGCAATTAAAACATTTGCATCGAATAAAGATTACTAGTTTATATGTCAAGATTAGTTTAATAATAAATCTAATCGCGCGCTTCTCTTTGATCGAAGACCTAGAGACCCATGATTTTTATAATCTCTTTTCTCGCGAAACGAATGCGTCTCTCAGTTGATTGGTGCCATGAAGACCGACGTGAGAATCGACTCCATGACGGCATCGATTTCAACTTCGGCGAACAATGCACGTGGCTACGAGTGTTAGAAACGAGAAAAGCCCCTCACTCTCTCGCCGAAACTTCGTTCCACCCCCGTCGTAACCCCTGGCCGTCGCCGTCGTGTTTCCTCCGTGCATCCTACGGCGGTTGTGCGCGACGTCGGGTAAGTCAAGCGTTCCGCACACAATGGAAGCGGCTTAAACGGCAGTAATTATATTTGCGGGTGAGTGTCGGCTGGATAGCGAGGCTGCGGAGTCGACAATGAAAAGACGGCCGGAAAGTGTGCCGTCGATGACGTTGCTGACATTGTTTCTACCAGATGCATCGAACGCCCTCGACGGTGGATGATACGAAAATCAGATTTTATTATGATGTCTCGATGTCCTTTAAAAAATACGATATTTTCGACATATCCGAACAGTATTATGTAACGTTTGACGCGTGATACACACTGTGTCTGTAACGCAAACGTCGAGCATGCGACAGGGCAAGCGAATGTGGCTCACCCCCGCCTCGTTATTAATGGCAATACAAATCTCGAGAGTCATCGAGCGCTCTTCAATCTGAATGCCTTCTGCTCGTGACGTCACGCGGAACCGCGCGATTACTCTGCCGTTCTTGGACGCTTCTCTCTCACTCTCTATCTCTCTCTCTCTCTTCCCGATCTCTTTCTCGTTTCGTGTTGTCAAGCGTTTCGACGTCCTTCGCCCCCTCGAGCTCTCGCCGTCGAGTTTGTTGTGTTTTTATTCCCGGTGAATGACTCAATCGGCTCGACTTTGAGACCGCGTAGCATAAGTGCGCGCGTAGAGTCGCGCGTGCCCCCAATGGGAGAACCACTCGAGAGCGCGCGTATCACCCAGAGACCTTATACGCACGAGCCCGCCCGCGTCTCGCCGGAGCGCGAGGCCGGATAGGAAAGCGCAGACGGGAGAGAAAGAGACGAGGAACCTTCAATTAACTTCCCTGATTACATCGTGCCCACATGTGGTGGCACCACTCTTGAAGTCCGCGTCGCGTGCGCTCGGCTATACGGCTCTTAAATTATTTAATTGCACCGCGCGTTACTTCCCCGCACTACACAGCATAGCTCTCTCGCCGCGCTTTCTTTGTGCCCGTCTCGTGCGTCGTTCAAACGGACTTAACCGTCTGGACTTTAGATCGCCGACCGAAATAAATAATAGGAATATAAATTAAACGTTCAATGCCGATTGATAGTACACAATGAAAAATTGATGGATTTTTTTTATATTACACTCGTAAACAGAGGTCTGTAAGCTGCATATAGCTGTTGTAATACTGAATAATCTCGTTGAAAGCTATTTTCTATTTTAGTCGCGAATTTCCGGAGGCGCTCTCATTCGACCCTTGACAATTTTTACGTAGGGCACTACAGTCATTTTCTGTCGTTGCGTCTATTAAATTCTACATTTGATTTTTGAAATGCCCTTTTCCACAGTTTACAAAATAAGTAATTTTTTAGCAACACCACTACTGCTGCGTCGAATACCTTTCTCTCTTTTTCTCTAAAAAAAAATTATTACGTCACAACGTAACACAATAAACTAGTCAGAAATCTTTTTAAAAACATTGGAAAGCGCAACGCAAACTAAAAGGCAGTACTAGGAAAATTTGTTAACATAAGAAAACTGAAATGCAAGGAATTTATATCGCGGAAGTACAAATACTATAAAATAATCAGCCATGTGCGCTGATTATTTATAGCATATTTGTAATTTCCTTGCATTTCGACACTTCAGTTTTCTTATGTTATTTGATCATTATGATTATTTGGTCATTTACTGCTAGAATTATAATCCAATCATACATTATTAAAGGCACGGGCTATCATTAAAGCATGAGCCATCTTCCTCTTTTGACGAGGCGCGTCACCCGGTACACCGGAAGCGACAACGAGGAAGGACGTTGGCGATGTAAGCGTCGGCCTTTGGTGGGCGGGAACATCGGCTCTCTCTATTACCGTGAATCGAATGATAATGAGATTGTTTGACGGCGTCGGGTGTGCGCCTCGCCGGGCCTCTCTCTCTCTCTCTCTCTCTCTCTCTCTACGGTCATCGCCGGGGGCTACTATTCTCGAACTATTCGGCGCGCGTAGTATACACTCTACAGCTTCCTGCCACTCTCTCTCTACGTGCACCTATGCATGTGGGCATATACAAACGCACACCCGAAACCACGGACTATAATGCAAGCGCCAGCGGTGCATCGGGCGTCAGTAACGAGATGCAGGAAGTGCGGGCGAGGGTGGTCCACCCATGCGGTGCACGGTTGAGAGAGAGCGTGATGAAAGTGGAATGGAAATACAGAGAGAGAGAGAGGTAGAAAAGAGAAACAGAGGAAAAAGAGGATGTGCGAGAGAGAATTAGAATATAGGGAAGAAAAGGGAATAAAAGTGAAGAAAGTAAAAAAAGATCAAATCGAGAATCGAGAGAGTAACAAAAAAGAGAACTGGAGAAAAAGGAAGAGAGAGAAAGAGAGAGAGAGAGACATACATACGAGAACAGTGCAGGACTGATACGAGCTTCGGCGTCCACCCTCTTCCCTGAGGGTATGAGACCGAGGGATGAGGTCGAGGGCACTGATATCCGCCCAAATGACTGCCACGTAATCATCAGCTAATTATCCGATAGATACCCGGGAGCTTTCTCTCTGTTTCTCTCTCTCTCTCTCTCTTCCCCTTCCTCCCTCCCTCCCTCCTCCTCTCATAGTCTCTTCATCTCAGTATCGGCTGCAGCCGTTGCGAGACAGCGCGGTGAATTTCCAAAGGGAGGATGAAACGAGGAGCGAAACGGAGAGGAATACTGCCAATATGGCGTATGCAGGTGGCCGCCACACGGAAAGCGCAATTCCTGCGTCAGGCCTAACGGCGAGTGTCAATATCGCCAATATCGGTGATGATGACAGCTTGAACGTGCGTTAGACACATATTTAAAATATCAAATGAAAAGTTTATCATCTTGTTTTATTTGTAACTAATAATATGTAAATAATACGTAAAAATGTGTGTATAAAAGCTTGATTCGATAATTTTTGCTTCTCAAATATATTGGGGAAATTTTGCAAAATAGCGGTTTGGAACATATACCTAGAAGTAATTAGCTAACAATATTTTTGGAATTAATCTCAATGATCAAGTAATCATAATCAGATTCATAATAAAGCGTTACTAGAACGCTTGTAACACGTTTTCATCGTTGAGTTACCGTTTGCCTATATTGCTTCATTAATGAAAACAAGGTCAGTAACCACTCTCCAGGGACCTCTATGACGGACAGCTAATACGTGCAAACTAAATAGCAAAACGATCCTAAATCCATCACCGAACATGTACATACATACACCGCGCTGTTAGTATCTCTCTCTCAAACATCGATGGTTTCATTAAATTAAAATTAATATTCAATTCTATCTTATTGAAAGATATATACAACACAATTTTAGTAATCTTTTCGTTGTCAAGAAAATTTGATAAACAATATTTTATCAGCAAAATCTTTTTCTTCAATCAAACTGGCAAACGCGTTTTGTTGTGCTTTTTAAATAAAGACTGCCAGTTTGGTTGAAGAAAAAGATTTTGCTGATTTATTACCGTTACTCACTGGCGAAGAAAAGGTATATCCTATCTGTAACAATATTTTAATTTAATCTAATTTAATTTTTAATTTGATATCTTATTTGAAGTCTATATTATGTTTTAGCTGTTCCTTATTATCTATACTATTTACATTCTTAGGATAATTAAAAGACTTTTTATCTTTTCTTCTAGGTATGTGATAAATTACTGGCACCGTTCTAAGGTCTTAGATGTATCCGTGTTTATCCAGGTACGAGAATGCCTCGGGATAGAACATACCCAGACTCTAACGTCCTTTCTATGTAATTATCGTCAGGGAATGGCGTAGGAAATATAAGACTATTCTCTGATGTAATCAATGCAGCCTCTGCAAAATAGTTTATTGTGAGTTTTAATATGAAATTATCGCATCCCGAAATATTAGCCAAATTGTATATATGATTTTTTTCAGGTACTTTTTATAGTTGGATTTAGGCGATCTGTATTTACCGAGGCATGCTTTTAAACATTTTCTTTCAAACACTCTAAAACTGTTCCATTTGCGAGGCATTCATGTTGTACCATAATTGGCAACCATATGTTGAAGATTTACTTTCATCGTGGGCACCGGCGCGGAAAACCGATCGGGCTTGCCGGGCCCGTTCGATTCGCACGCGGTCGAAAGTCGAGCGCAGTTCGACGCGTTCTTTCGATTCCGCGCTTGAGATGCGGAATAATTAGTTAACGGTATATACGTACCGTAGGGTGTATGTACTACATACATCCGTGTACTCGTGTCGTGTGTGCGTCGCGTCGCGTCCCGTCCCCGTTGTGTGCACAACCGTGTGCCGCATCTCTTAGATAACATCTAGATCCCGTCCTAAGCCTGACTGACGTTTCTGTGCAGGCGCGTCCCCGAGTGTCCTCGTCGTCGAGGACCACTCTTTGCCGATCCCGTAGATCCCGGCGGATGTTTTCTCGCCGAACGCCCTCCCCTGCATCTCTCAGCAATCTCGTTCGCGAGTAAGGTCATCTTCCATTCTCTCTTTCTCCCCTCTCCCCCCTCTTCTTTCTTACGTGTGCACGGTGAAAAACATAATTCGGCCTTTTTTCAGCCACGTGGCAGCGCGACACAATGCCGCTTCATCGCAGTGACACGTAACAAATCTGGCCACGTATCGTTTGTCTCGAAGTCTGTACAAGCATTTGTCACGCTCGGGCAGGAGATACACGCGTCGTCGCTATTAAAAGGATACATCCAAAGAGTTACTCCGGCGCGCGTAATTGCTTTTTCCATTGTATTTATATGTGACATAATAATTCTTTAAGCATCAAGTAAAATCCTCTGGCAATGACGTCGCGAAAAATCGGTTCTTTCGGAAACTTTATAAAATGGCAATTCGAAAATCGAATATACAATTTCATGGAGTTAACGGCAAAGAGAAACGATGTATCCTACATAAATATTGTCACAGAGACCGAATGGTATCGCCTCCGGGGGGAACTTGCGACTAAAATAGGGATTTGTATAAAGTAACTTTTGATGAGGTTTTTGAACGTTACTATTGTTACAGACTTCCCTCTTGATTGCAAACATTAAACGCATCTGCCTTTCTACTTCCTGCTGAATATATTTGTCCAAGGTGTATATGTTCCCAATATTACCAATTTATTATCTATCAAAGAAAATAGACAATATAAATAGAACTATGTGTAACTGATTATCTCTGCATATTTAAATGAGGACTAGCTGATTAAAAGATACTAACACGAGTAATTATTTTCGATTCTGAGACATTATGCTCATTTTTGAATGACCTATAGCTTAGCTTACGTATAAGCATTTTTTCTTTTATCAGCGATAATAGCCTGTTCCGTCGGCGGGCGAGATAAACGAGAAGAAAGCGAGAGATCGAGAGAGAGAGAGAGAGAGAGAGAGAGAGAGAGAGAGAGAGAGAGAGAGAGAGAGAGAGAGAGAGAGAGAGAGAGAGAGAGAGAGAGAAGAGAGCGTGGCCGGGCGGTCCGATAGGAAAAATACGGTCGCTCGTTCGAGTGAAGTATTTCAATGAATATGAAAGTGACGGGCGCGTAATCCGGGGCAAATTTATCTGACCTCCTGGATATATCTCCCTCGCGTTGACCTGGGACCACTATGGCGCGGTGGGGCAGGCGGCAGGCGGACAGAGGGGCCCGAGCCCCTCTCGCAGCAGATAACGTATCGCGGGCTCGCGCCACCGTCGAGGACCCTATCCATTTTATCCGCCGCCACTGCGTATATTACGCCTTGCCGCGGATCCGTAAGGATTGACATATAACTCGTGCCCGATGACCTTTTTACGCTCCATCGAAGCAGGCGGGTGGTCGGGCAAGGCCGCGACGGGCGCGTTAATTAATTTGCGCGACCCACGTTCTCTCTCGTTTCGCTTCCCGGGCTCTCCGCTCCGCTTTCCGCTCGTCTTTCGGGAAACTTTCGGGGCAGTGACTCGTATGACACGCTCGTAAGCGCCGACATTTTTTCACGTTAGTCAAGCAAATATGCCCGACAACTCTTGAACTTTATCACGCAGGAAAAATTGATGCGTTAATATTGATGCTAAATGTATTGCAATTATTGAACACCTTATTTTTTTATTACGAACATTGATTGCATCGGTAAACACGTTCTAACACTATTATTAAACATTTTTTGATCCGATGGAATAACTGGAATTATTTATGCTCTTTCTAAAATAATATGTGATGTAATATTTTAGAAAATCTTAAAATATTTCAAAAGCAAAATAAAAAATATAATTAATTTAAAAAAAGACCATTTATGATTCGGGTTGGATGTTGGTAATATAATAATAATATTGTGTAAATTTTATATACTCTTTCCTTTTTTTCAATTGATTTGTATATTATAACGGTCCTACTCTATTTATTATTGAAAACTATAAAATATGTATGACTTGAACAATTAAAACAAAAATCCTAATTGATGTGATATAATAGTTGCTCTCCATTTACACTCAAGTGATCTGAGTCACTCAATTATGTAAGTATTTTATACTTATAGGTAAGATACATCATTTTGTATTTACCTGCTTATTTTGGTGACAAAACTATCGCATAATAATACAGGCATAATAATCCATAGTCTCACTTTTAATGTGAGTTTATTATAGATTTATTAAAGCACATGGTCTCGATTGTGGATAAAAACTCTTGTCAGTTGAATCTCACAATCTCACTTGCCAGTATGCAAAAAGAACGTGCATTTAACTGAGTTATGACGTCACAAGTGAGAATTATCTGAGTTTCGATGTAAATGGAAAGCAACTAATATTTTAGGATCCAAGGATTGAATGGCATTGTGGTCGAAACGGCGAAATGATTGATGGAATAGCGAGGCGATGGCATTTTCTCGAAATTGGATCGCTCTCAGGAAGGAAGGAGCGAGGATATGGGATCAAAACAGGGAGAGAGTCACGATTTGTCGAAAGAATAGGCCTGTCGACGGAGTAGAGCGCGATCTCGTCACCGAAATCGACGATTTTCTCTTGCCAGGCACGTCGTCCTTCGCGGATCCAGGATTTTCGGGATTTCCCCGACCCCCGAGCTGCGCATCGAAGCCGTCACGCGCGCTTGTTTGCACGCACCTGCGTATACATATAACAACGTCACGCACACACCGCGCGTTCGTTTATTTCTTTTGTTCCGCCCCGTAGCCAGGGGTGCTTGCTCGTGAGCGCGGGGGTGGTTCCGACAGCCGGAGAGAGAGAGACGTGCCAGATCGCGGTGATAAGCGGGACGAAAGTCAAGGATGTGGAACGCGCGCTGTAATATCACTGGATTCGTTACGAAAACGATTTGTCATATCGAAATTCCGCAAATTATATCGCCATGCACCCTTATTTTGACTATACGAACTCCATTTTCTTTATATTACGCGATAATGACATGGAAATATTCTCGAGGGAATGCTCCGAAGATTTTCTCTTTTTTTTCTTTTCAGAATTATTGTTTGATATTTTCTCGTTTTCTTTCATTCCCGTATCGAATATTCCCATAATTTTCTAAGATAAATTTGCATTATTATACGTACTTTGCTGGTTCAATGGTAATATTTTAAAATAATATTTCTGAAGTTCAGCTTGGCGCAATTGTTGTATAGCCCAAGAAAATTCCAAGAGTTTTGTTTTTACTACTGCAGTTTGTAATTGCGTTCCCGATGAAAGCCACGGGAAAGTTCCGCTGTCTCAGGTGTCAAGACTTGGGTGTGCGGACTAACTTTCTGAAGACGTAGCCGGCTTGCCAATTGATTCTCAGCACTTTCTCGACAAATTTTAACGACGGAACTTCCGGGCTTCCTATTATTTTGCTGCGTTTCACCGGTACGATTTTAGGTTTGTTTGGGAAGATAATAGGCAAGCCTGCCCGCCGCGCTGCCATGGCAAAAGAGGCCCGCATCGTATAACAATTTACTGGCTAATCGAAAAACTTTGTTAAGACTGTGAAACTTGGTTAATTAGCATCTTTACCGAACTGCCTGCTTACCTTGCGGACCGGTTCCGTCGGTCGGAAAAGGAAGGAAGAAATTATACAAAGTACAAGCTGCATTATCGATTCCGCGACTAACAATGCCAATTTCACTCGGAAGAAGTTAGGGTCTCGCCCGTAGCGCGACTATTATTCTCTAAAGAATAAACGTCGTCCTAGCTGTTCTCATCAGCAAGAATCGTAAATGAATTTCCTTAATACACAACAAGTAAATTTAGCGAGAGACAATGCGGGGTAATCGAATAGATCAACGTTTAAATGAATCAACTCAATCAGATTTGAAGTAGGTCAGTTAGGAGAAGATCGGGAGAGAAGCTGGTCTAAGGCTCAAATGAAAACACGCAACGATGTTCCGCAAAGTATCTGTTTTATTTTCTTCAAGGCGTTATAGATATCCAGGGAATAATCTCTTTCTCATATATATATATCATTCTAGTAAACATGAACAATAATAAATATAATGTATACAAGAACGTAGGGGGGAGGGGCAGTTTGCGTCTAATCAGGCTGCTCGGTATAAAATAGCGCATTTATTATATGGCATTCTCGGCAACAGTTCCATACGGATTTGTTCTTTTTTTGATTTCAAAAGACACCGACCGTTCGTGTGTCTTTTTCTCTCTCCCTATCTCTCTTTCTCGTTCTCTCTCTCTCTCTCTCGCTCTCATTCTCGCTCTCTCTTTCTCTATATATTTGAGTACGTACTTACACTCGACCGCACAAATCCTGTCCTCGACTCGTCGCCGGACTTCTCGAGTGTGCGCGCGCGAGATCGTAAAGCGTACATAAATATTCATAGCGCGAAGTTTTCCCGACGAATACCCTATTCACTCTTGTCCGCCGGTGTCTGAGAGTCTGCGACTTCGCCGGGTCCGACGTCGAGGAGCACCGCACGATGTCGTGTCGGTTTTCGCATATCGCACGGTCCTACGATTAGCGAATACAATACTCCTCTTTATTGTTCAACCGCGAATCTTCAGAATACACAACGATCAAGCCACTATTCCCTGCCACATCATATAGTCGGAAATATTCCGAGATCGATCATTGTTTAGCGCTTTGACACCTACGAAGGGGAAAGTAGGAATGTGATGTGGTCGTTATATTATGTATATATTTGATCTCTGATATTAGATGTTTAAAATTTTATCTGCGCGTTTTTCCGTGTTAAAAATACAAATTATACATATATAATTAAATAGATATCGTATACTTATATCAAAAAATCGTATGCTTATATGTAAAATGGAAATTATTTTAATATTTCACACGCGTAAGCTGATCCCACTTTATCACACATCCCTACTTTCCTCTACCAATTGCAGCGTATATCGTGAAATCACGATAATGATGTTCCCCGTGGTATATACAAATAGTATAGAATTTTTCGTCCTGTTTCCAAATGGTAGCGAATTATGCCCATTAAAAGGCGAGAAAAATCTATCGCCTCTACGCTAAGAATCGACCGCTTCAGCGATACGCGACATAAATGCAATTACATCGTCTTTTTTTTTTTGTAAAAGTATTTAGCGTAAACTCGCACGCTCGCGTTATTGCCAAAATCTCGAGCAAATGATGATTGCGCCATAACCACAAATGCTGTCGAATGCCATTGCGTAACGATAAACGGATGACTCGTGGGAAAACTTAGGTATAATATTTCCTTCAATGGCGCGCGGCGTGACGGATAGGATAGTGATCTTTGCTGCCTCTACTTCTCTAACAGATATATATCTCCGTATAACTATCGACTATCTATCAGCCCTTTCGCGCAAGTGTTACAACTACTCGGTGAGGTTTGAACACTCCGTATACACACGTGTTGACAGATTGCGCAATGCGCACTACGATACGGATTGTTCCCATAAAAATGATTTGAGATAATTGAGCTAAAAGAAGTGAGATTTAACATGGTTTTTCGTCTCTTTTTGATTCTGTGCCCAAACAGAGAGAGAAATCGTTCGAATTTCAGTTAACTTGAACTAATATTTATGAGAGTATCGCTGTGTATGTTACAGAAAAAGCAGAGTCGTATCCAATTTTTTTTAATATCATTCGCGCTACATTCGGAAAAGCGTGACCGTTCGATACCAGATTCGTCTACTCTTCCGTTCCAGCGATCACGGCATTTCGCGCCGTGACATTTTAACTTTTAAATCGCTTCTGGTTCGCTTATTTTACATTTATTCTTGCTATATACACTTCTACATATGAGTATATGTGAAGATTTATTTTCCACACTTCGTTCTTCTGGCACAAATATTTGTCTACTTTCGAAAAGGATTCAATTTTATATCATCTCGGCATTCCTTTAATGCAATCTTGAATGTATTTAGAAGATACAAGCCGTACAACACACTTGATCTCTTCAATGAGAATTTCTATCGAAGATCGGAAATTTACACAGTATAGCTTAGCACTATAATAGAGAATGGCGCTAATAAAAAGTCATTTCAATGTATATGCGCAACGATTTAAGTGATATAGATAGGTAGATCATGTTTTTGTCTTAGCGCAAGCGACAGATACATTTCTTTTTCGTAGATACCAATATAAAATTAGTACGATCGTTATGGCTGACTAAATTATTATTGCACGAAGAGCTGAAACGTAACAATTATTAAGAGTAATTAACGTTAATTAGCAAATATAATTATTTTTTTTCGGCAGTGAAAAATATTTTTAACTTGGCACCTGCTACCAGCCTTGTTGCAAAAATGGATAGTCGCGTTCGAGGCGAATCTCTGCGCGCATATCTTTTCGAGTCTCCGAGTTTGTGGATGGATTTGAAATACGTAATCACGATCTGAAGTAGAATCGACGAAAATAGTTGCGAGATACCTAACCAGCTAACGAACAGCGGTACGTTACATTAATGAAGAATACGAATACGATTCTTAAAAGCGCTAAATCCTTCGCCTTTCCATCTATGTTTTATATACATTTGAAAAGTGTAGAAGATCAATATATCGCTGGGATCGGATGTGGAGTGTAACGAAACCGATGAGACGTGGCTTTTTAAAGTGTTGACGGCGTCATCAGGGATTACGTGAAAATACGAACTCAACGAAATTATATATAACCGGTCTCAAACCTTATATATCGAACGAAATTATTCGACGCGCCCGATACGGAGCGCCAGAGACGAGAGTATACATATGTTTGCGATTACCTAAAAGCTAGTTAATAATTAACCGCGCACTCACCCGGCGATAACGCGCCGTCAACTATGCGGATGCAAATTGCGATTTTCAGCCGGCCGCATTACACGAGCGGAGAACGGCTAAAAGAAAAAGTTAGCGTTCGCACGTAAAAACGCATGTATCTGTTTCGAGGAATGCCGCTCTTTTTTCGCTGCATCTTTGTACGTGCGCATTACTCCACACACATTCATCTCGCTTCACGAGCCCTTTACTGGCGCAGGTACGCGGATTAATACCGGGGAATATATCATTTTTCGGAATTAATAACTTTTCCGGGACTAGAGATCAACTCGTATAGAGAGTTCGTATATTAAAAAGTACAGAAGTTTTGTGCTCCGAAATATTAACTCCCGGCTTTAATATCCTTGCTTGCGCGAAAATCAGGAACAGTTGCATTTCACGTGTAACGATCCGCGAAATGCATCCAACTATATGGCCTTAAAAGCGCACGAATTCGCGCTCGCGGCCGGAACGAAGGTAATATCGACAACTGTACACAGATTTCTTTTCTATTTACCATACAAAGAACTGCGGATACGGCTGGGATACGCTACCACCGGAATCAGTTTACAGCGATTCGCATTTACGCATGTAATTAAACCGCCATTGTCACAATCTGTATTGTATAATCCGCATTTTTGAATGGTCGGCCTTATTACACATAAAATAACAACGTTGTAACAAAAAAAATCATGTTTTTTATTGCCAGCCTTCAATGAATAATAACAAAAAATATACAGAAATAATAAGTTCATAAATTATGATGTCATGATATAATTTTAGAGAATGCCGTTCTTGCGATACTATATTTATTTATCTAAAGCTCTGTTCACAAGAGAATATAAATACATATTAGCGAATTGCACTGTTACGAGGACCTTTGTGGAATTAACCGACGACGGTGTCAAAACGCATTTGCTATGCAAATTTGATTGGAGTAAAGCAAACGAAACTCTCAACGTTTATAGGATTGACGTGCATGCGATAAATACATTCGATTATGTAATTTACACACGACACCACGTCCATACAAAATTAATAAACTTGACAAAAATAGCGGTACTGTCAATAATAATTCTAGCGTTAATTCCGTTAAAATTATACAACATTATACAATTATGCATTTATGAAAACATAACTTTATATAAATCATAAGAAATTGTATTCCTAATAACGAATTATATTAAAGAACAATCGATATGCTACGGTAATCGTCAAATATACAAATCACAATGATAAAGGGATCACTCCACAATCTCTTTGGTATATCAATGGAAGAAACTGATTCGCGGTGGTCCGTGTAATTTCTATATATACAATGTATATATGTACACATTCTAAAAATCGTATATAATATCAACAGCATAAATCTTATACTGTTATCGCGGTACCAACGGGCACCAAGGTTTAAACTCCATACCTTTGTGATAAAGCGCAGTGGCGAGGCACTGCCTTTAATATCCCAACGGTAATCCGTGCATGACGAGCAAAATGTTTTCGCTTGTTCTTGCTTGGTCCGTGAATCATTGTGTGCTATTTTGCGTTTTACATCTTTTAAAACCCATCGTGGTACCAAAAGTGATCAATATCGATCGGATTGATCCCATTGTCTCGGCGAGCTTGTCTTCCAGACAGATATAATTACGCGTATATAAAAGAAAGGACGATACGAGGAGTAAATCACCGTCCAAATATATATACTTACACTATATATTAATTTTGTAATTTTTTTAAGTATTAAACAGCAGTCTATATATACTAATACATTTTTTTATTTTTATTAATATTTCTTTTTATTAATATATTGGCCGGTGGTTTACCTCTCATAATTACCGAGAAATGTGCGTTTGTCAGTCATATAAGTGTATAAGTATTATATCCAAAAATGGAAAAGGGAAGTTATTGTTCTCTGCTTCCTGCCATGTATTTTCCCGAAAGACAAACAGCGAGATCAAATCGAGGAGTGTATACACGATGGGCTCACGCATTGGCACTATTTTCAATAGCTTGCGCGTTTCCGTTGCACGAATTCGCAGGCGAACAAATCGATGGAATTTGCTCGCTGCTGTGAAAAAAAAAAACACCATCTCGTACGGTCACATCAGTGACGAAATTATCTTCTACGTGTTACGTACCTGCTTCACCTCCTCGTTTTCTACGCGATATATTTTAAATGGTACCTACCGATACTACTCACTAAACATAGCTGCTAAACATGAATACATCAAATGCGTAGAATACTTAGTTACATTAATCGCGGTGAAGGAAAATTCCGCCGTCGATGTCCATGGCTGTTCCGTAGATATCTTATAATCAATTAATGCATAATGGACTACGTTGTAAATGCGATAAATACAAAGTGTGCGTACTATCGAGGTGGTGATGATGGTGTATCGTTTTGGCAGTTTATCAGTTTTTACTTCCCTCGCGACGGCTCGATAAATTCTGTTTAATTTTCTGTCTTTTCGCATAACACATTTCTCGCACATATATAAGAGTGTGTCTGTGTGTATGTATATTATGTATATGCATATTTATATTTTATGCTTCTTTGGTTTAGATGAGAGAACATATACGAAGAGAGGACGTGTCTAAGTCTACATAAAGTTTCGTTTCGCTGTAGCTTCTTTATAAGTCGTCGATTGTACGAGATAGATATATATATATATATATCGTTAAACTACCTAACAGGTAGTCTTGCAAGATAGCTACCTCAGGTCCTTTAGGCCCGCTCGTAGTAAAAATGGAACAATATCCACGCGTTATCCACGCGCGCACGCTGTTATCAATATATAATGCCATGATGTGTCGGACTTATGTGAACTGATCAACTTCGATTCTCTCTTCTATATATCATAGATTTCTAGTTACATCATAGACGGAAAAGAAAAAGACATTTAACAATGCTTTTTCTTAAATAGAGATGATGCATGGTGGATACTCTGAGTTGCGATCAATCGCGACACGTTTTTTTTTCTTATTTCCTGCTTTTCGACGGGTAGCATTCGAGTATCAAATAAAATTCGATAGATATTCGATGCTGCGTTCGGGTAAATATATTAAAATTCTTCTCTCTTTCGGTCTAGTTTTTTTTTCTTTCTATATTATACATTACACTAAAATCGCGAAATATAAAACGAGATAAGGACTCTCAGTCTTGGAGAATAAAATGTCGAGGAAACAGTGGCAACTCGAAATCGGAACTTGGGAACGGGTGGGGAATGAAAAATCACGAAGAGAGCACGGGCGCAGCGGGAGGGGGGAAACACGGAACGGATTCGTTGGTCGCCGTTATACGTTTACGAGGGATCGATATTGAGCATTGGTGCGCTTATTAGCGCCGTCGCACCTTTTCTTTCGCGTCCCTTCCTTTTCCGTGATCCGATGGCGAATGTCAACGTTACGTGTTCTGTGCCACAAAAATAGCATGCTTTCAAGAGACAAATAAACGCCCGACACCCGTGTATCGGGCGAAAAATCGAAACCGCCGAGCCTATCCGCGACAGATTAAAGCTGCACATTGAAAATTGCACATCCAACATTATTGTAGCGATTTTTACGCTTCGCTAAAATAATATCGCGGTGAGCGTATCCACGCTCGCTCCCGTTACATCGTTAATGACGTAATAATACTGCTTACTTTAGCGACGCGTCCTAAGGAAGAAAGATCTAACGCGATTCATTGTGTCCGCCGGAAGTGCGCGCAGTGAACGATCGCTTACTTGTCTCGATGAATCACCTCGGCCAATGCGCGTCCTCGCATGGCATTCAAGATCAAGATCACAGCGTCATTATTGTAAAATCAGTCGAATGTCAATCTGAAGGTGCGGAACGTAGCGAGGAACGGCGATGTTACTTACCTTCGTCGTTCTCGAGGCCATACATATATACCATTCGTCATCCCATAATACCGAAATTCCATAAAAGCTTCTGCCTTCCCGGCGGTGAATGTACATACACGAGTGCCGCCCCATCGAAAACACATACGCCATATTGGCGTAATGACCAAATCCAGTCGCATAAAAAGTCATAATAAAAGACATTCGTTTCTTCAAGGAACTATACTTAGTTAGTTATGGTAATCGCATAATTCCGATTAATACCTTCAATCAATCGAGAGAATATCGTTTGCATTTTTTGCAATCGATATTAATCTCAAAATCGCGAGAGACGCGTATATACATGATGCTTCGCTTAATTCTTTATGCAAACTTTGCGAGTAATAACGAAATATTGCCATCCCACGTTCATTGTAAATGCCATTAAATATGTTTCTAAATTGAAAGATTGGAAAATCGTCATAACAGTCAATGTCTATGACGCTAGAAGATCTCTGTCATTCGTGCGTCGATGTGAAGGCGACGCGTTTCAATCAATATCGAACGCCACACAATCATGTATCGCGATGTATCATGCATTTTGACTCAATATACAGCTTATAGCTCCTCGGAGAGCGCGATCGGAGCTCTGGAACCGGGCTTCATGTCCTTCACTCCGATACCGATGTCGTCCACCGGCGCCGGTGCTAACTTCAATTGATTACCGTTTACCTTGATGTCGTTGACGGAATGAGAACGGCCGTGGGTGACCAAAGGCTTAGTGGTCTGATTAGCGGTGCTGTTCAAGTTAGAGCTGGTGATCGAGTTCGCGCTGGGGGTCGAGGCGGAATTCGAGCTGGGATTGCAGTTCGCGGCGGTGGTCGTCGTCGAGCTGGAACTGGAGTTGGAGTTACTGTCCTGAGTCGGATTTGGATTAACGGTATGGAGATTTGGATTGGGTATGGACTTCGATCTCGATTTCATCTTGGGATTCGCGCACGACGTGGAATTGAGAATCATGGTGTGATCCGTGTCACGACCGGCGGGATCGGACGTGGAGTCGGGAGACACGGACATTTTGGCGGGCGTCGTTGACTTTGACGATCCAGCGAGCGTTGCTAGTTGATTGGCAGATTGGGACCGAATAGCGTGGCCGCCGAGCTTGTCTTTCAATGCCATTTGATAAGCTACCTCGAAAGCCTGACCCAGAGTCAGAATGACTTCTGTCGCTTGATCCTGTAACGGAATGACGGAGCTTCGTACGTCCGAGCGTCAAGTAAAATCGTAGACAATTGTATGCGAACAAGATATGCAAAAAGTTTAAGCGGTTTTTCCCTTAGTTCTTGATAAAATAGATATTTACCATCGTTGGCACGCAAAATACGTGACAAAAGTGCGTGCGACTGGCGTGGTCCTTCGTGATATACGCGAAGTGAGTAAGATCGTCAGCATCTTGGCAGGCGCAGTGAATGTTACGTATCTCGTGCTCGCATATCGGTTCCTATAGCATCAGTTGTAAAAAAAACATGCCCTTCTATATTTTTGTTTTACACGTACTAAGTGCTTACTATGACAAAAAAGAACCTTACATTAGTTAACGTGTTGAGAAAACGAACGCCACGATAAGAAATCGCCAGCATAATGTCAGGGGTGATTCTAGGTTCTCGAAAGGTCTTCTTCAGCTTCTGTATTGACTTTTTCGTCGACTCGGTGCCGCGTAATTCCTTGACGACAGTGGAGCCCAGATACTGTATTATTTATAAACAGAAAGAGCTTTTTTCCCCAAGAAAGACAACAAATGACTTAGGCGTTTTTAGGGATCACGGGGTTTACAAAAAAGTTCTGAAATTACTATTTAAATATTCTGAATACAATTCTGCATGTAAATGGATTCTCTCTTGGATTGGAATATTCCGACGAATTAATAGACAGGACAATTTTCTGCACGAAGCCTCTATTACCGCATCCTACGAATTAACTATAATCACGGTCGGCCTTGAAGCTATTTAACAAGTGTCATAATTCACTCGTCATACATAATTAACAGAGTAAGACAACAGGCAAGTTCAAGAGAACCTTATAAAGACATAAAATTATAGAAACTCATAATATCTTACTTGTTTAAAAAAATGCTGATGGTATAGTTTAATATAATCTTTTAAATAAAACATTTTTTATAGCATAGCAAAAGACAAAAGATACGATATATACAAAAGTTTCTCGTAATAGTTGCTGAAGAAAATTTGCCATTCAAATAGTTTTAACGATTGATCGATCTGGCATATATCGGAAGTGAATGCTACTCGTTACGTTTAGAAAATAAATAGCGAAATGTATATTTCTTCTTTTTTTTTTCATCAATATACCGATGACGGAAAGGCAACGTATAAAAGCGGGAGGCAAAACTTACGTTAGCGACGTACGTGACGCAGCCGGTGACCAGAGCCTTCGCCTGATGCCTCCATTGTGTCTTGAGAGTGGAAGGCACCCCGAAGAGCAGCTCGGACGGAGCCCTGATCTCGAGCTGTTCCGGCGCCGAAATCGCCCCATTATGCGAACTGGGTCGCTGGGGTGGTTGAGGCGCCGGCCTGTTTTTGCGGTGCCTCAATGTGCCCGTGGCCGTCGAATTCGTGCCACTGGTTATCGACGTGCCTCCGTTACCCTCCGCCGTTGCTTCCGGCAATTTCTCCCGTATCTCCTCCTTCAGCTGCTGTATGTTCGTCTTCTACGGAAATAACATCGCGCAACCGGATTTGAGAGAGCCGATCCTCGCATCATCCGAACGGATCATCCGGCCGACGATCCTGAATTTGTTCGGGGGGTTGACGCGTAGTTTAGACCGTTTGTTCGCGAAATACGTAATCTTTTGTGCTTTAAATGTGAACTGCGACGCAATAACTATATATAAAACAGATAATAATAAATTTTCGTCTGTGTTATTTATAACAAGTGCAGATATGTGTGTTTCGACAAATTTTTTATTATTGCAGAAAAATATTCAAATTGTTTGAATTTACCGTCTCTCTCGTGCAATCATTGCAAAAAATTGCATACCAAAGCAGAGTTTTTTTACATTCCCTGCTCTTATAGATAAATACCAATTTCCGTGCAATTCCGAATAGAGACTGCCATGTCTGCCCCGAGGTTGCAATTTCTCTGGCAGATATTTTTTTAAAGCTTTATCATGACAAGAATCTGCTGGACCGACTGGCTTTAACGAAACGCTAGGCTATGTGCAATGTGAAAAAAAAAGGGAAAAAATATTGTGCCATCCAACTTTTACACGCGGCCATATTACCAAGTCCCGAAATTCGTCCCGAGTTTCCTTTGTGCAACGTGTAATTACCTTCGTAAACGCATTGTGTTGTAAACCATTACACCAGAAAGAAACCTTTTACCGGCTGTGCCAAAATACGCCGCATCATGTGGCATCGATAGTCGCGATATTTCAGCTATTGCAAACAAATTGGATTCGAGTCGGGCGGGTGCGACACTCGAATTCGGATTACACAACCCGAATCGTTCGCTCCATCTGGCCTCTGCATATAATTCCGGGTATTGCTATTGCGACAAATTGCAGAAGACTCGAGCGAAAGAGAGGTGAAATGAAAACGCACGAGAGTGATAGAGTGATAGAGAAAGAGAGGGAGAGAACATGTGAAATTCGAATGTCGGAGAGCGTATGGACTGCACGAAAATCCGCGGGCGTTACCAACGAGAGTGTCGGAGTCAAACTATGGTTCGTCGGGTTCGATAGCTGTGAAAAATCACGGGAGAGGAAGAGACCGGCAGAAAAGGCAGAGGAGAGAGACCAATTTGTCGGGATTATCGAGGATATGCGAGGATGACGCGAACGAATCCAGTTGCCGGACACGTTTACGAGATTTAATGAACTAATTAAGAGAATGCTAGTGGGGGAGAGGCGGGTGAACAGCGAGATGTGCTTATCGACGCCTGACACGGTGAAGGCACCCGAACAAAAAGCATTGAGAGGCGCTCGAACGATCATCTCGGAGAAAATACACATGTATATACGCATGCATCACAATACCGAGCCTCCAATTAGCCACGATATTTACATTATGACGCGATCGAGCTTGCCACATCACCGCCCGCTCTCGACTCCGCTGCGTCCTACTCTCGCCGGCGAAGTGTCTACGCTCTTGTCAGACACCCCCGTTGAACGCATTATCTTCGTTCACCAATCCTGTCAATGTATCGATTCGCAAGACGACTAAACATTTTGCTACTTAATTTATCGATAGAAAAATTTATTTTCTGCGTTGTATGTACGTTTTATGCTATATTTCTCGATATTTTGTAATAAATAAGCGTAGTTAACTTTTTGTAATTTTGATTTGTGCTGATCTCTATCGATTATTTGTATCAAAGGTGCGTAGATTGTTTTAAAGGAACATGGAATATTTTCAAGAGCGTTTTATTTACAGAAAAAGGAATTAATTTTGCGAATCACGATACTATATATCAGAAGCAAATTAATCTGTCCCACTTACCAGGGTGTTGAGGTCCTTATTCAAGTCTTCCAAGTTCGCGCCCGTGCCGTTTCGTGTTTGCGCGCGTGCACTATTCGGACCACTCACGGATGCAAGGATGCGTTTGCGATGCGCCGGCTTCTGGATCTCGAGGACTGCCGCCAGCTCGACCTCCCAGATCCGTTTGACCCGATCCATATCGGTGTACAGGTGCTTCCTGAACGTCTCCGCATAATTTTCCATGTGAATGCTCTTTAGCCACTCCTCCACCGATTGGCCGTGACCGCCGCCGCTACGCTTTTCCACTCGTTTGTTCAGCAAACCGACCGCGTCCATGATCACAGCCCGTTCCTGATCACTGCTGATCCCCATGTCGCACAAATCCGACTCGTCCAACACCCCGTTCTGCAATCGCGCGCAATTAAACGATTTCCCGCATGTCTCTCGATCGCAATCGCACAATGCGTGACGCATTGTCTACATACTCACTATGAACTCGAGATCGTCGTAGCCGTGGTTAACAAAGAGAGACTCGTAATCCGCGAAGCCCAAGCTGGACAGCCACTGGCCCACAGTTGTGGAAACGATAGGACTGTTGCTGTCCGAACTTAAACCTAAGATACAGGAAATGAAGAAATATTTTTCTATAACTTCATCGTGACGCTAATCTGTCAGATCAATCGCTTTAAAGATATATTAAAACACGTTAAAATATGCGCGCTGTTAAAAGAAGTATATATTAGTTATGTGAAAAATAAAGTAAAATAATTTTTTTAAAATAATAATTCCTCGAAAACAATATATGTTACATGAACTTGAGTTCGAGAAATCGTTCAAGATCAATGCCTTTGCTGGCGAAATCAAAAGCAGAGCGTGCATGGCGATAAGATTACCTAGCCTCGTTTGGAATTCTTTCTCGAGCTCGCTGACAAACACCGACTCTCGTACAAGACCAGTTCCGAATGACGCCATGATCTCCGAGATCTTAGCCCATTCCTCCTGCTCGTCGAACGGGCTCATTATGCTGAGAGACTTCTCGTCCCTGTCGCGATCCCGGTCACCGGTAAGCCGAAAGGCGACCTCGCCGTCCTCGAGACGATCTCCACCCCCGCCATCGCCGCCGGTTCCCATCCCGCATGCGGTCTGACCGTAGACGTTCCGCAAGCGGCGCAAAGTACGCGGCCGTTCAGCCGTGACGGAGCCCTTTAACAAACCTATCAGCACGCCGATTACTACCTCGCAATCCCTCTTCTTTCCCATGCTCCGATATATCGTCCGTTCATTATATACCTTACGAATTTCATACAGTGTTTTTAAATACGAATTTTAAGTCGCACACTTGCGCTCGGAAAAAAATGAATAAAATTCAAGTTGCTCAATTTCCATAATTGTGAGAAACATTTGAATGTTGTGGCCAATCTTTTATTTGTCACAAGGAACACGGCATTAAAATACTTAAAAAATAGCGGCGGTAGAAGATTTTATCTTTGCACAAATGCAAATGTCGTATTCTATAGCTAACGACTTCTACGAAAATCTTGAATCGATTTAGCATACTTCAAACATTATTACGCCAATTGGTCGTTTTGCATTCTGCGATTTCAACAGCTTCCAAGTCTTCGCGGACATGTCAATTATTATTGTCTACCAAGTCTTGATAATGCATATGCAGCACAAACCAGTGAATTCACCAGACACGTTGAATATTCATTGTAGATGTATCATTGTCTCGACGAGAGAATTAGCCGGAGGCTAATCAAGACTGTCTTGTGCCATCACGATCGTTAAACAATTATGTCGACGAGAAGCTTTAGCGATTTCGCATTTGTGAACGACTCTATACGTTGTCATTTATGTAAACAAAAAATTAATAAACGAATTATTTCGATTAAAAAGGCTCTAAGCGTAAAAAGACATTAAAAATTTAGACTTCATAATGCTCATTCAAATGTAGTTTCTGATAAATCGCGTTACAGAGAGGAACTTCTCTGAATGGGAGAAAAAATATTTGCGTCCTTATACGGATACCACACATACTTTCTCTCCGCGCAGTGAAACGATATATTCAACGTGCGATCTCGCCTCATATAATTTCCCCTCAAGCACTCGTCAGGAACTTGCATTTCTTCACGTCACACAGGTGCAAATAATTTCCCAATTTCCCTCTTCTCATTCCTTTTTACGGTCCTTCGCTCATTTATCACAGCACCCCACGCATCCCGCGCAAAAGAGGTGCTTGTTACAACAAGCTCGCTCGTTGTGGCGTCTCTACAAGGACGATTCGTTATTTGTCGTCGACAATCGACGACCTATAAAAGCGCGCGATAGAAATTCCTTCATATACGAATTCCGTAAATGAGGATTCGCCAACCGGACGGGAGAAGGGAAGAAAAAGGACCCAATTTAAGCCACGGTTGCTCTTTCAAAGACATCCTCCGCTCCTCCCGAGAATACGCTGCGTACGACACAAGTGGCATGCTCAGACACACGCGCACGCATACACGCGCGTCCTTAATGAAAAGCTCATAAAAATATAAAACAGAAGCGAGGAGAAGGCGAGAGAGTAACGTGTGCACGTTCCGAGAGGCAAACGTACGTAATTTTAATTAAAACTCCATTGCGGAGGGCGTCGTCCGCTTACCGCTGTCGCTCTCCCGCCTCAGCCACGTTATATTATGTAGGTAGTTATTCAAGTCATATACACAAATTATACTACATAAATTCTCGCCTTTTCCATCCTCCGTAGCTCCTCCCTTTTAACCACTATCTAAAGAACTGATTTGTTCATTTGGCTTTGCAGAAAAGATACAACGACCGAACATTCTTCGAGTCTAGGCATCATTCTTTTGCAAATTTTCACGTGTCTTATGTAAAAATCTAAAAGCTCACAGTTTTAACGAACTAATCAAACTTGGAGATCGTATTTTTGAACATTTTCTAAACTTATCCTTGGGCTACTATTTAACATATTACATAAAAGTAAATGTAAATTTAAATGGCCATTATACAATTTTATGATGAGCAATTAGAAGATAATCAGTTCTATCCTTTGTAACTTAATAACATTTTAATATGTATAGATTCTTAATTGTGTCTTAAATGCGATCATTAATCTCGCCCCTGTAACAGAAACCCGCCCTTCCGCTTGTCGTAATGCTCTTTTTTTCGCCACGGAAATTTTCGCGCGGTCCATTAAAGCGAAAGAAAAATCTGCGGACAATTCTCATCGACTATAAACGTTAAAGTAATTCTTGCGTAAATAAGTGCGCGTGTGCTGGGTCTTCTCAGCAGGAAAGAGAGGGATTTCAGGAGATATTAAAAATGTATGACTGTTAAAGAAACTCGTAAACGTTATGCCATTATATTTTTTTAAATCCGTACTCCCGCCCGCGCGCTATTAGATCGATCAGGAAAGTTATTAAAATCCGCAATAAACCCGTTCAATCTTATATTGCGAATCGCCGGATGGAGGATTATAAAAATCGAAGTTCTCTCGGTAGACAGATGCCAACAGGTCATGGATAGCATCCGCAAAGAACCGTGAAACGGCACAAATTAGTTTCAATGTTACAGCAATTTATCAAGAATCGATTTTAATTTCCCGCGGTATTTCAGCTGCTTTAGTTAATAAAAATCATTCTTTTTATTTACTAAATTATCTGAACTTAACATATTTATATATTTTAGTCTGTATTTTTTTGGTAAATAACGTAGATGTGTTTTTGATATTTCTTTGCAGGTGGAAACTAATTCATATTAAAGTAAACTTTGAATACGAAATTAAGTTTCTCAACGTTGCTTGATCACGAACGAAATTCTGCGGATCACAGGCGCCGCGCGATCATCCATAAATTACTTCGGCCCTCATCCAATTCTCGGCAGCATTATTATCTCCCACCAGCTCATTTATCTTATTAAGTAACAAAGACTTCCTAATATTACTATATTATTCCCTCGATTATGAGACCACGTAGACGCCGAGAAACGATTAACGCATTGATATACGTGTTATTGCCATATACCACAGAGTATTATTACCATTTAGATGAATTAAATCCACGCACAATCAATTAAACTCAATTAGCCGTAGGTGCGATGTGAATTCTTGGATAAATTTACAACTTCGGTGAAATCGCGGCTTGCAACGAAACCAACGATTTACGCAAGCGATAGCACGGTTGCAGCAGATAATTACTGACCTTGCGTACCGTCCGAGCGCAATGTAAGTTTCGTGATGTATATATGAACTTGTAGCGAAAATTATTATTTCGGAATTTCCGTGTACTCTTGGCGATATTCTCTTACGCTTAATCAAAAGTGCATTTATCTAATATATTCAACCAATACTTTATATGTATAAGTAAATGGAAAAATATTTAATTATTAATTTTCTTAAAAAAAAATCCCCTCTTCAAAAATATTAAAAATTAAACGTTATCTCTCTCGCGCAAAATATATTTTCTCGTCCTATGGTTATTATTTATGAAGTAACCGTATACACGTCCAGTAATCTTGAATCGTGAGATTCTTTGTCTGACCCGTTGCATGGATTATCTTTCGGAGATAATCGTTATCTATATACATCAAACAAGAGGCGTGCCGCAACGCAAGCGATTGCTGGTATATCGCGGTTTTCTATGTGTTAACCGCCGATTACACGGTAATCGCTAATTAGTTACTCGAACTTTTCAGTCAACGTGTCGTCGTATTCGTTCGCTATTGATATTGAGACGAACGTAGCGCGCAAAATCGTTTCGTGAAAGGCCGTCGTCAACTCGTCATAGGAAGCGCTAATGCTAAAGCGAACGAGAACCGAATGAGAATGATGCCCGCGATTGATGTGAATTCAACTGAAAACCTTCGACGGTTTCCGCCTTCATATCGCCTATACTCAATTATTCATGATGGAAATTTTGCGAGAATAGACGAGCCAAACAAGCAATTTACTGCTTAAATGTATTTAGATATTCGATGCAAATTCCCGTTACACATTGGCGCGTTGAAAATAAAAATGAGCGAATGCCAGAACGTTGTCTATTTTTAATATAAAACACTGGCTCTCGAAGCGTATTTATGCACTCTCAGATATTTAAGTCGGTGATTTGTCGGAGTTCGTTATTTCAATGTGCTGTGATTTCAGGTAGCGGACACGAGACTCGCTTTATTCATTGTCGCGGCGTATTCAACTTTTAATTTTACATGCATCCTTTATACGCAGCACGCGCAGCAGCATATTATTTTACATCGTATACTCATTAAGCAATGAAAGCAGATTTTTGAAACAATAACTCTTGCTACATATGCGACTGGCAAAATATTTTTCCACCAATGTGAAAACACGCAGAACAATATTGTTTCACCAAAATATCGCGAGCTGAAATTTTTACCAGTGACTACGTAATGAGTCACAGTTAATGAAAAATAGAACGCCTCTGATTTCTGCGGTGTTGTGACATAATGGGTTTGTTCTTAATATCACGTTTATCTAGTACTCGTAAGTTGGGATTATAACGTAACACTTATGGCAAGACGTGTGCCAGAACTAAAGATAGAATGCCGCCCAAGAATAACAGAATCGCGAGTCTGAAATAAACGGGGCGAATAACACTCGGCGAGAAAGTCCCTTGTTGTATAGTGTTGATTGTTAGAGTTAAATCATTAATGGAAATACAACTTCTCTTTTAGCTTATATTTTATAGATGTACATAAACTGTGTTAAGAGTTAAGAGCGATACGCAAATTGTTTATGCAAAGAGCTAAATTTACTTAATTTCGCCAGTAAATTCAAATCAAGTCTCGATGTGTGTTTTTACTATAAAATTTTTTTCTGCATCATAAATAAGAACGAAATGAGAGAACCTGTTTCATTAACGGACATAAACGGATTTCTTTTTGTCTAGCTTTCTCTTTTTTTTTATCTATCTGCGCTTTCCATATGCGGAGCACAAATGAGCGTGCTTAGATTTCTTAATAGAATTTATCGTAGTGAAATCGAATCGTACACACATGATTTGAAAGATTATTAAATAAAAAAAAAACACCAATAAGATAATACTGCCGTATACGAATACAAATATATTTACACTATATTGTAGCTGTTATATATATATATGTATATAATTCACCGCACTGGATCCTGTCATATCTATTATCGTGTATATCACACTACAAAAGCCATATCTTGGACAAATGCAAGCTGGAAAAAAAACAGCTTTGTTACTCGTGTAAACTCCCTTTTAAATTCCTCGCTCTTTTCGAGCCGGCCTTTTCCTGACGCACACAATCGCCGAGGACAAACTATTATAACATCAAGCAGCGTAACGAGCAACAAGTATCGTGCTTTTTGCGAGGCACGCCAGGAACTTTGAACACATAATGTTTCTGCGGAGTGCACGTGGCATGACAACAAACACACAGAGACACACGCATACTTCGCACACAGACACACGGAGGAGGAGGCCACGTACCCGCACGGACGCAAAAATCCACTATCCCTCCCTACTATCGATGCTCTTCGATGTGCGTTCTTCGTACCTCGTCTCTCACAATGTCGTCTGTATCCTCCGTTCTCTTTCGCACCGAATGGACCTCGAATGCACGTCCCTTTCTCACGCGAGAGACACGTACGCCCCTCGGAAACGCGCTCTCGCTTTGATCAACGGACGAACGGACTACCGGCCGGCAACAGTTTTTCTGACCGATGGCGGCACGCCCCGCGCGCACGATCCACGATCCACCTCGATCCACCTGTCCGATCGATCGGCGCGACACTGAAGAAACGATCGCGCCGCTCGATCGTGGGCAATCACGATAGTTCCCCACCACTACCTCGCGCGAACTCGTGCTCGTGAGCCAGAGCGTATCACTTCATCGGCGCGACGAATTCCAGCCGGGCTTCCTCAGGATTCCAACCGAAAACTCTTCATCAGTTCAAAGTCGTCGACGATATCTTCCACCTCGGAAAGCATATCAGAGATTCAGTTCGTTTCAGTTCGCTGTTCTCTTTAACCGCGGCATTTGCGATAAACGTGGGAATTCTGCTTCGGACCGACGCCCGGGATTGAAAGTGCCGGCGCGCGCAAGTATATCATTTAATTCACCAGAAGTCGACTACGATCGACACGACTCTGACCTACTCAAGGCCGTTCCATGGTCGTTGCACCAGCATAGTTGGCAATTCATCACACATCGATGACATCGAGAAACTGAACTTTCTCGGTTGATCGGAAAAAAACGTTGAAGACCAAACGCGCGGTCGGAACTGCACGATTTTCGGACGCTCGTGACTTCGTGTCGCTTGTAGCAAATCAGTCAGGCGATACGTACATACGCGCCGGGATCTTCGTTGCGCCACGAGTCTGGTTAACGAGACGACTAATTCGAACGTGTTAGGTCCACGAGGAGGAGGTGGTCGTGACGGCAAAGCGGCGGTGGTGGTGGCGGAGTAAAAGACGGCGGGGAAAGGGGCGAGAACGGACCTCGGTCCTCTCTCGCCACCCGCACTCCCGATCGACAATAATACGCGAGAGAGGGACACCGCAGGAGGAACCCGGAAAGGAGAGAGTGAGAGAGAGAAAGAGAGCGAGGGCCGAGAGTGGGACCATCGTGCGACGGTCGTGTTGGTGCAGGGGCCCGGCGTGTTCGTAGCGTGGAAAGATGACCTCAGAGATGGGACTATCATTCTCCGGTACCCCGAGCCGAAATTACGGCTTGCTGCACTTGCTGGTGGTGGGGACGAGGATCTCTTGCCTTTCATCTCGCTACCACCGCACTCGATCAGCCACCTTTCGCCTTTATTATTGATACTGACGCGCAACAAACGAAATTGCTTGGGGTATTCATTTTTGTGCGCTGATACACACCAGGAGAAGTACGAACTCTCGAGAGGAATTTTTTTTCATACGTCTGGTTATTCCGATGTTTATCGAGGTGTTTCAGAACCCCGTGAGGAGTACTTATTAATTAAATCACTAAATTCGTATAATTTGCGAAACGCGGTCATTTATTTTCTCCAATCGGCATTTTTATACGTTTATATAGGGAGGTACGATAGAGTTCTGCCATAAATTTGCAAATAAAAATAGATCTCTTTGAGCAGCTTACGTAAAACTGGCTGCACGACTGTCACGGTTTGAAGCGTCGAAAAGGGTACTTCTCGGTCAGGGAATTTCTATCGACCATCGACCCACGAACCGCCTTTGCCGAAGTACATTTACTACGCGGACGTGACACGTCGAGTCGAACTCAATTGTGCAATTAATCGCGACTGTACCTTCGTTATTTTAAAAAAGAATTTGTGTTCATTTTGAGTAAAGGCGACCATTTCTTGCCGAGGTCACGTCGCGATTATAAAATCTCTTTGTATGCGTAACTGATACCGAACGCCAATAAAAATGACAGTCCACATCCGTTCGCGCTGGGGTTCGCGCGCTTTCACGCCGGCGAATCGTTCGTCATCTAAATGTCTCAGGTAAAACCTGCGGAATAACATATATGTATACGTAAGTCGAAAATGCCTATTCGTATTCTACTTAGGTTCACATTCTCCGACCGGTGATATTCAGCGGACGTATATGAATTTCGTTAAACGCGTTATTTCGGGCTTTAGGGGGCCTCGAAAACCTTGACACGAACCTGACAAGAAGATGACAGCGCAATGAATACTGACGCGCCGAGCATGTATATACTTGCAGATGGAAGGAGTCGAGTCTCGTCGTATCTTGACTAGACTCGATCATTGTCATGTTGATAAACGGAAAATAGATATTGATCCAGGTGAGATAAGACTGTTAGATATAATTCCACGTTTCCACGCACGTAATTAATTCGTATCCACTGTCACACTGTCGGTGTAGCTTTATATACGTTACCCGAAATTATATAATATGCATTTTATTTTCTATTTTAATGCTTGATTCACATTTTATAGAAGTAAAGGTACATAATTTTGATATCAAGACGTGTTTAAGTAATATGTGTCTCATAATGAAGCGTTATCTGACGTGGGCGACAAGCTGGTGCCGTGCAGTCGACAAATTCATTACTCCGCTTTTCTAGGAGACTTCTTGGAGGTCATGACTAATGCAGGCCTCGGTAATGCCTGAACTCGGTGAAACGGTATAACACGCATCGAAACGCTGCGCATTGCGCGCGCGCGCGCGCGCGCGCGCACACACATATACGGCGAAACTCGTTCTTTTCCCACCGCAATTAGGTTTCAGACGAATACTCATATTGTCAACGACACCAATCACATGTCTCAGAAAGAGAGAGTCACACAAACCGGATAAGTAATTGCCCCTAAATTTACTTTTTATGCAACGAGACAAATGCGTACGTGCGCGCACATATGTACACAGCTACACATATACTTTTTAGAATTACAATTCAGAGGAAACTGTACGCGAATGACAGGAAATTTCACACAACGAGGAAGCTAATTACCGATTGACTAATCACTGATTAAGGCCACGAGATAACCTTTCCCATGTCCCAACACTTCGTTCGTTGACTACGGCACGGCACGAATCGCTTATCACTGTACTATAAGTATTATAATTATGAGTACAGGATTAATCGAGTTCTTGACGCGACGAATGATCGTTTCGAACCGAAGCGTTGCCGCCAAAAGAACGAAGCGACTTGATATCGCGTGAGTCACATCCCACGGTCCACACATTCCTGCGTGATGTCATAATATGGCTCTCACGCACACATGGCACTCTCGCGCAGTGGTCAAACGGCCGCCGAGAGAGAAGTAAACCGGCCAAAGTATTTCATTTTCCTGAATGCGAGTCACCGTTATACTGCTAAACGTGCGATGTGGTTGACACGTTAACGATAGCCGCGAAACAGACCTTCGATTTTTGTTGGCGTTGCCTCTCAAAGTGGCTCTATTAACTCCAGAGATCGATCGTGACGATAAGCCAATACATTTCTCGAAAAAAAATACTGTTGACTCTTCAAACAAAAATCTACATACTTTTTATTAAATTTTCATGAATTTTAATAATAAGGAAAGAAAATATATGAGAAGTTAATTGCATATATTTATTTTTTACGTTTCAGTTTTATATGATTTTATTCCCGGAATCTTTTTTTCAGATTATATTTTTATCTTCTTTTTTATAAATACGCAAATGTGTCTTTAAAAAATGAAAGGTTTTAAAAATATTTAATTATATTGTAATCTTAAAGAGTTAAAAATAATTCAATTAATTTATTTGGAAATATTATTATTACGTATAAGCTTCCTTTCAAAGTTAAATGCCTAATTGCCAAATTCTGTCCATCGCTTTGAAACATACAATTTAAATTAATCGTTAAGTATAGACGCACAATTTTGTACAGTCAATGCGAATCAATCATCGGTTCAGTGATCAAGACATTCATTGCCGAATGGAAAGCGTCGCTAATGGCAAAGTGCGCAGCGCTCATAATTTATGGAATTACCAATGACGAGCGAACATAACTAATGAAGAATGACCTTTCGTAACGTCCAGTGAAACGTAATTTGTTACGTACGCGTGATTCGTTATACCGGCATAATTTTTCATCGCGGACAAAAAAGATTTGACCCTAATAATCGCGCGTTCCTTCACGTCGCGACGAGAACTACGAGAAGGCGCGGGACAGACATAGAACGTTATCGAATGCATCGCGTACTATCGCCGCGGCAAACAGGGTCGCAAACGGGAGGTCGGTTATCCCAGAACAATGGTGGTTTATTTTCGCAGCGCTAAATCCATAATCGCGAAAGGGGGGAGGGAGGGGTCTTATAATTTCGTCCATAGAGTTTACTGTTCTTCCTGACGACGACAAAGGCAGCCACATACTTTCCGTTACGGTCATAAACGGAGCACAACGAGCGGGGTTAACTAGCTGCCTGAAAGTGCATTCCGGTTATGTCTCTTCCGACGAGATTGTTAACAGACCTTGTCTGTTGTTGTTAAAGCCACGAGCCGATTTTTGTATACCGTAAGACAGAGTGCAATAACCATGCGTTAATATTCACTTCTACAAAGTAGAAGGTCCAGTTGCTTTATCTCCCAGTAAGAAGTAGTTTAGATTGCTATTGAAGTAATTCAGACGTCTTAACACAGAACACACCGAATATATTTCAAGAAAGTTACGAGATAGCGGTGATTAAAATTGAGCATCTTACTGATTTTCAATGAGTTAAAAAAAAAAAAAAGAATTAGAAAGACGTTTCTTTAAAATGCAACTTGTAAATCACGGATAGGTCATACGAAGCGAAACATGAGTAATATAGAAATTATTAATATTAAATTAATTTCTCGCGACATTTAGCGGTTAGAATTGCCACGCGAAACGATCGTATACGTATGTCTATGTGCAATTGCCGTATCTTATTACGAGTTAACACGGTTGGGAACGCACGGTCAACATGTATTCGCCTGTAACACGTATCCCACCGGATGTCATAATATCGTTCGTCTTATTGCAAGCAACATATTAATCGTCCACTTACCAGCTATCAAGTGTAATGCGATTCGTCTTAAAACACACTTATGAAATAGGATCATAGAGATTTCGGAGACGATATTATTAATCATTATAATTTCAATGAATTTCTTGATCTTGATACGCATTTTGTCGTAATAATAAACTATTGTGATAATATAAAAAAAAATATTGTAATAATATAGTATAAGTAAATATATAAACAAAAAATAAAAACTGGATAAATAGTCTAGCAATTAATCTCGCCATGTAACCTAGGGCAACTAATTTACTTGATAAAGTATGAATTTTGCCTTTATCTTGAGAAAAGTTGCATGGATAACACTTGTGATATTGATAAAGAGTGCATTTAAAATCTGACAAAGCCTTGTCATTAAATATCTATTTTAAGTTTCTGCACACTCGCCACGAAACGTGAGGGGAATACGTTGCGTAATCGTGTCATGTCGGTTTTATATAGATTTGGGAAAATGCACATTTCACGTACATTATATGAGCAAACAAATTGTTTTGCACTTGCGACGAGAGAAAAAAGATATAACTTTGTAAAGTAAGTTGCATAATTTGTCATTATGTATATACGGGTGACAAAGATAGACCAGCAAAGTGTGTCCGATAAAACAATGTGTTATTCATGGTGACTCACCTTGCTCCACTTTTATCTTTCGTTACAATACACACTGTAGTATCCTTTTTTGCATACGAGTTTTAATCGCACGCTTTATACTCACGCTGAACATAACAAATATACACGATATATAAGACTATATCACGCAGTTGATCGCTAAAAATCACGTATAATATTCAGAGTATGCAGCCATAGAAGTTAAACAAATTGCAAAACATGCACATGTAAAATATAAACGCAGCGCGATTCCTTACAATATCGTAAATAAAGTTTTGCCAAAAATTAAATACGTTTTTCCCTTAACAAACGTGTTTAGTTGTTATTCCCATATTTGCACATTTGGGGATTAATCCGAAAATCTTATTGCAATCTGGATCAATTAGAAATATACTGAAAAATGATACTTTAAATATACTGCCATAAATTGTGCTAGGATTTATCATCAAAATATGACATGTTTTTTATAATTGCGTAATTTAGAATATATACAAGATAGCAACAGGACAAATTCTCATTATCGAAGAAATAAAATACTCAAAATTCTTTCAAATAGACTTCACTATAAATATAATTAGAAAATTTTATCTTGTTGAAAATCTTGTATATATCCTATCATATTTGGGACGGGATTTTTGGAAAAGAAATAAGTATTAAAATGTGATCACATGACCGGTGTATTATTACGGAATAACAAACATTATAATAAAAAGGATGATGAATCTGCAAACTACAATGGCATTATAACGGATAAAAAAATTTTGCGAAAGCTCAGAGGAGAGACATAAGCGACAAAATGACTCAAGACATCGCATACAATAGCATCAGCATAACGTTTATTAGCACATGAAGGATATTATAATTGCTTAAATTTAAAATGTAAATATATCGCGCATATATTTGTATAATTTTATATACGTATACACAGAGGTTGGCCATTATAATATTTGGACGAAGCATTTGACGCAAAATAAAATATTAAATCAGTCGCAAAATAAGGTATAATATTATCAGATCTAATTCAATGTATCAGATGACACCGTCTCTTATTTTAGCGTCTCATAAATGTTCTAAGTATATTTGAATGAAAAAATCACAGAACTGATCACACAATTTAAGATTTATTAATTCATAATTAATCCGCAATTATTACGCTTGGAGTGAATAAATATATATAACCGTGTATGCTGCATGCATATCAATTAATATGTACATAATAAAGATAAAAATTATGTAATTGTTGATATTCAGTATTAATGTTGAACCTACAATATATATATATATATATAAACAATTTACTACTATATATATATATATATATATATATATATAGAATATCTTTTTTTTAAATATATATTTATATAATTTTAATTAGAAAACACATAACAAAAAACTCTCTTCTCTGCGATATAATTTCCAGTCTTTTGAATCCTTAATCTCAGTTTCTCTCTCAACTTTTGTAGCGCATTTATAGCCTTTCTTACAATTATCTTGCTGCATTAAATTGCACATTCGACATGCAAATGTTGTATATCTCATATAAATATTAAATATCGTGAAATATCAACTACCAGGCGCATTATATACAAAATAAAAAACGTTATAAAATAATTTAATTTTATTAAATTCTAATAACGCGAGATAAATGTACAAGGTCGTATATAATGTTATTTTGTGCATGTAATTAATTATTGGAATTATATTAAATATTTCCAGAGAAAGATTTTATTTATGCGGACGATTCTCTAATAGACTAGCTATGTATTTACTACCTATATCAAGTAATATGTAACGCAATCGAAATCTGATTTGTCCCGCTCACATCGTTGACATATTGAGGCGAAGATGAAAGTGAAGGTATGTAATAAAGCGACTATCGATATGTATACATCGCAATGCTATTTGTAATAAGTATACAATCTAAGGAACTATTTATGTCTCTCTAATCGTAACATGCGTAAAATTCCTAATATTTCTAACATTTCTATACGATGAACACTCTGTTTTCGAGATTTCTATCATTCGCTACGAAGGACTTCGCCTAATCCATTAGATTAACCGGGAATAACTATCGATAACAGGGAGCACCGAGCTAGCCCGAATAACGAACTCGGATCGTTAGCTTTTTGTTACAACGATTGTGCTTGCGCGGCACGTCTTTCGCTTTGCGTCGGCAAAGATTGAAATCCAGAACCGACAGATTTTATTACCGTAGGAAAACCGGGGCCGCGTTTCGGGGAACACAGATGCGCCGATCCGTATTCCATATCGACGCCGCCCAAAATCAAAGAAAGATATAGAGCGAATTTTTCGATTAAAATGGACCACTACGTAGAACTACTTCCGAACTGCCGAAACACGACCGACGAAAATTCGGACTTCTTTTTCGGTGTTCCTGACGCTAAAGTACGTCCGGCTCGATCAAGCCAAAGAAGATCTACGTCGCACACTGTACAGAACGTTTTCTTTTGTGCGGGGATGAGGGGTGGGGAGAAAACCACCCCGTGTAATTTATCTGTTCTTTCGGGAGCAGACTCGGAAGGTTCGTTTTGTGGTACGGCATTACAAAAGGGCGAGTGTACGATAGAATACTCCTTAAAATGGGTAATGGAAATATAAATATCTCTTGTATTGGATAAAATATCGCGGGCAGGTACACAAATAACTCTAATACTTTATAGTTTGTGCATAATATGCAAAGTACGTCTTTTACGAAGTCCTCTTTATCTCAATTTCTCCGACGATACAAGACAATCTTATTTACGAACTTAGGTAATCAGTTACATGTACCAAGTTATTATGGAAATAAATTTTAATTGCAAACAATGTGTATATACATATATATACACACACACAATTGCTTTAAAATATATCTTCTAGATATTGTTACGCAGACCAGCTGCGTAAAATAAACGTATATTTTATTAGTTTATTACACGAGTAAGAATAAGATCTGTGTTGCAATGATCCATTCTCTCTCTCTCTCTCTCTCTCTCTCTCTCTCTCTCTCTCTCTCTCTCTCTCTCTCTCTCTCTTTTATATCTATATACCGATAAGGAAATGAAAGCAAAAATAATGAAAAGGATAAAAATAGTACCGATTTATGTCTTTATGCCGTTTTACATCCATTTATCAAACCTTCCGGGTCGTGATATAAATATATACTGTGCTGTTACACGAACGCCACAAATATGTAAATGTTAATGTCGATAACAGACGGGGGATGAAAGTAATTTAATACATGAAATTGAATACATAAAATTATTTCAGCATCAACACCATCACCTTTAGGTGACACTATACATATGTACATACAAATCGCCTCGTAGCTTCCTGCCCCGTTTTCACCAATGCAGTACGAGTTCAACAATACATTGCGTAATTAAACGGGAAAAGAGTCGAGAGACTTGCTTTTAGAGTGCATGTCCCAAGAAACGTCCCAATCGTCGCGTTAACGGTGTTTCAGACAGACGGTAAAAAGACAGAAACGTAACACAACGGTTATGCATGTACACGTGGGCAGAAAGAAGCGTCATGCGGTGCAGCCAAGCGTGCGTTGCTGTTTACCTGCGAACGGCACGTCGCCGAAGTATTCCTCGACATTGTCCGTGGACATGCTCTTGTCGGACAGCGATACGCTGGACAGCGAGCCGCTTGACGCGTTGAGTGATCCACCGGTGGGAAATTGCAGCAGATCTTCGTCCGTTTCCGTTTCCATGTCACGGGATCTTCGCTTGTACACCTATTGACAAATCAGCGCCATTTGAAGAAGAAGCGAGATTCCCTCCCGCCTAAAGTACACGCTACAAATATTGCAGGGAAATACTGCGGGAAAGGGCACATTTTCGACGCTTCGATTTCCAAGCTTTCAATATCTGCTGTGAAAAGCTCGGATATACTGATCATGTTGTTGGATTTATGGCAGTTGCGTTTTACAATTTGCCCGCGACCACTATTACTCTGGACATATATCGCCGTTATCACGAAATTGTCAACATTCGTATTTTATACACGGATATTTACAGTCGATATAAAAATTCCCCTGTGAGCCGCGTCGCGTCGCGTCGCGTCGCGTCGAGCCGCGGCAAATCACACGATGGAAAAATGAAGCCAATCCTATCGCGATGAAAATTTATTGAAACGAAACGTTCGCGTGCAGGCACGCGAGAAATATGCCATGTAAATCGGAAGGAAAATAAATACGCGTGGTCAACCTCTAAAGCATATTTATTTATTCGAATAAAAATCTATACCTTTTGACATTAATTCTTTCGATTCCGCTGACGGCGAGTCACAAATGACAAATATAATACGATTTTTCCAGCATTCCTGAATTTTATGATCCGCAACGAATTATTGCTGCAAATATTGCGATGTAGTTTACATAGGAATTAATAAATTATTTTATATCTACATCAAAAATTATTTTTAATCTAAAAAATGAAAGATGAATAACTGAAGATGTGAATAACCTTAATACTGATAATAATTAAAATTACAACTTAGTATAGTTTGTACAGATTTACGTTTAATTACATATGTGTATTTTTATATGTATTTTTACATATTACGTTATATTAATAATAAGCTATAACCAACGCGGTCAACGTAACGTCATTTATGTTTAACGGCGAGGCGTATTAAACCACCGAAAATTGCGTTACGCCACTCAAAGAGACCGCGCTTTTTGATTTACTAAGTGCAAACTGCACGAAACGGCGAGCTGCTATTTCATCGCGCGTTCTAGAAAGGCTCTAACGCAATTAAAATTTGACGTCAGTGGCCCGACAGACGCTCCGCGGTATCATCTGTAAAACGCCGAGAGCGAGCGTCTCGAGGAGACGGCCGGAAACCGTCGCTACAAATTCGTGAATTTCTCTCTCTCCTAACGGCAACGGAGAACGAGCGTTCGCGAGGCGAAGTCAGACAGGCATAGAAGCCGAGGGCTTCATTATTCAAAGGGTGTCGGCGTCTTGCATTCTGCCGCTCTACTGGATTCGCGGAAGTTGACGGGTGAGAAGCAACCATCCATAGAGGGTTCTCCCATCTCTTCGTCCTTCCTCCGACAGGTTCGCGGAGACCCTCTGCCTCCGTGTGCCGAACACGCTGTCTTCGGCTGCCGTAACGGCGTTCGATCTCCATCATCGAATCATATCAGCTGCTCAACGAATTGAGAATACGCTACTCGGATACTATCGCGAGTCGACCGACGAACCTTGCGGTATTAGTCGTGTAAATTGTGCGATATTACCGATATCAAGTTAACCCTCAATAGCATCCTCGAGATATCTCGTTGATTGGAATTTCCAATACGTACTTGTTTGATCTCGTGACTCGGATCTTTGGATCTTATTTAAATTTCGAATCCGGAAATGTGTAGGAATCGCCTGATCGTCCAATGGGGAGTGAAGGGATTTATAACTCATCGAATACCAGAAAGGATATATGAAGCATGTTACGAGAAGAAGGTATCCATGTCTATCAAATAGACGATTTGCATGATGTAGACATCGATCATCTCCCAAGCAAGCGATGTTACACGGTACCACCGGCTGTACACATGAGTTCGCCGTCTTCGCCGCATTCACCGACTCCTTTCTGGATATATTCACTGTGTGATATTTCGTCAAGCGTGTATAGCCGACTGAAAGACACGGATTGCGAATGCATATAGGAAACGGTAGAGAGAAGCTGGGGTGGATGGCAGAGAGATACCGTGGAAAGAGCAAAGAGAGAAAGAGAGAGAGAGGGAGAGAGAAAGTGGAAGAGAGAAGAAGAGGGAGGGGAAGGCAGGAGTGCGCTGGAAGCTGCGCCATGTGCTATGGATATCCATTCGCGGTGGATGGGAATTGAACGTAGTCGGTCTCACAGCAGAACGATCATAGGGCGACACGCAAACGGCAGCAAACGAGCGAGGCAGGTCGAAAGCAGCGACGGCGGCTGCGAGGGAGGCAGAGGGACGAATCCTTGTAAATCGTATCACAGATCAAACACAGCTTGTATATTAAACGTAACCTGGTAAGACGTCGACTGCTTATCTACTGTCCAAGGCACCAGGTCAAGTGAGAGCGTTAATGGCAACCCTTAACGAGCGCACGTTGCCAAGTTCTTACGTCACGAGCGCGGCTTAAACGCGAGCGGCGCTCTAAACTCCCCCGCGTTCTCCGCGCGGAGTCTCCACGATCTAACGCGTCTTTAGCGGGACTATATCTCGCTATTCCTCGAGACATATGAGACGGATGTACATACAACATACGTATAAACGTCTACTGATTGCCGTACTTCCAAGCAGCAGCCGAGGATGCAAAATTGAACCGGCGTTGCACGCTTCGCCGAGTGCCGCGTGACAAATCGCGGAAACGCTCCCATTTGAAATTGCTACTGCGTTTGAAACGAACCGCGGAATTCTCACGGGAAATCGAGAATCTTGCATGCACGCACGTACGAGTTAATGCGGGGATAGGAAATTACGTTAGTCGCTTTAAGAGAACCATCCGTTGATTTACAACTTGTCAATATGATTTTCTAAAGCAGCTTTATTTTACAAAAATGGCACCGATTTTTATATATGAAAAAGATAATCATCGCGTTTCTTTCGATAATCTAATAAACACGCTTGAAAATTGCGTTGTTGCGGAAGCTCGTAATAAGATATTAAGGTAAATGTACCAATGCCTGGACACGTACCTATGTCTGGACATTTATGATTTTTATTTTAGTTCTTAAATAAGTTATAACGTTAATTTTAAAATCAAAGAATTAAAGATAAAAATATTTTTTTTGTATTATATTTTTATCTTTGATTTTAATTCGTGTTATATTCATTAAAAAAAAAAAAACCAAAATGATAGAGATGTCTAGACATAGGTCTTAAGTGTCCCAGCATTGGTACATTTTTACCTTATCACGTATCATCAGCCACTGCACGTAATGACCTGTTATTAACTGCCCGCTATCTTTTAGGCATTACACATCCGTCAACCCGGTGCCTCTGCGTGGAGTAATAGCCGCTGATAGCACTTACCTGGCTGAGCGGACGAATACGCTCGTGGATGGACTTTTCCGCTTGCATGGCGGACGGCGGCGGATGATCGGGGGTAGGCGGTTGAACGTAATGCGTGGGGCTGGTCGGCAGCATCATTTGCACGCGTTTGAGACGTTTGTCAGTGGCCTCGCGACTCTCAGACGCGGATTGCCCGTCCGCTATCTCACGCCTCTCATCGAGGAGACTCTCCTGGGAAGATCTCAGGGTGAGAAACGCGCTCGATACGAACGTTTGCTCCTGGATCACCGCGTCGCCGTCGCTGCAGGGTGATTTGTCGGTGCACGAGCTGTTCTCCGGCTCGTAGTTCTCGTACGCGTGTCTACGTAATTTCCTACGCGGATTCAGCATCTTGACCGGCCGGTTCTCGTAGATGGACGTTATGGCTACCGGCTCCACCCCGGACTCACGGCCTTTCTCATCGGCCCCGACCAGCCGCGATTTCATCTCCACGTACTGGTCCACGCTTCGCGTAACGTGTCGCAGCTGATCGCGCCGTTTCTGCAGCTGCTCAAGATCGATGTGACTTCGCGCACCGCTGCGCGCCAAGAACAAGTACTCGTAATTGCTCGGCCCTACCGAACTGTCGGCTGATAAAGACATCTGCGTTTGCAGGTGCGTCGGGGATACCGAGAGATTTCGTCTAGGCGGCTTCTTGGGCGGTGTCGGCTGCGGAAGAAGAAGCGAATATTTCTTCACGTTCGCGGATTATCTCCGCGTCCGAATTGTCGTCACATTCACAAATATTCCCAAAAAATTTAATTCGCGATTAATTCGAGAAAGGGCGCAAGGCAATTTTATCTCTTTAATTTTAATCGAAAACATATATTCATGTCATCGAATATTTCTTCATAACTTAGATAAACCGGGGACCTTACCGAGACTTTATTGTTGAATTTAATTCGCGATTAATTCGAGAAAGGGCGCAAGGCAATTTTATCTCTTTAATTTTAATCGAAAACATATATTCATGTCATCGAATATTTCTTCATAACTTAGATAAACCGGGGACCTTACCGAGACTTTATTGTTGGAAGCGGGGCTGTGTAGCGAGCTGGACAGGGGTGCCATCGGCAAGTAAATCCCGGTGCTGGAATCGTTGGGCAAACAACGACGGTCCCGTGGGCTCGGTCCGCCGACGCTCGAGGATGACGATACGCTCAATTGGTCGGACTCTCTGCCCCCGTATCCCGTGGGCAATGTCAAGGACAGGTCCTCTGATACGAAGCTACCCTCCATTGTGCCGCGTGGCACGGGTGGAGTTTGGTACAGTCCGCTGTCGGAGCCCCTGTACAACCAAAACTCGGGGTTTCAGCGGAACCAATCGGCTATCTATTATTGGTCGATGATAAATCGACTCGATAGATCGAGAATGTCGGAAACGTACGCTGCCGCTCGATTAATCAGCAAGAAATACAAATATTTCTCACGTCTACACGCCGTTACATTTTGCGCGTTAACAGCATATCTTGAAATTGTATTTGTCTGAAGTATTATGCGGTATTCAACATCAAAATACGCGTGAATAATTTTCAAAATGTTCTACAGCCGAGTACATGCATGTAAACTACGCTAATCAAGACTACCTTCGAAAACGTTGATTCGATATTATGAAGTATTCATGTTGTTTCTAATGCAACTGTGATGCAAAATGCTTGCGTGTCATTACCGTGTAGTGTCGAATGGTAATGGTGTTCTTTTGGTAGTGTTTTGTGGTATATCTTCAGGAGTTTGGTCGGAACTTTCGAGAGTATTTATAGAGTTGAGAGTGTCGGATAGGGACATAAAAACGCTGTCGAAGACGGAACTGGGGTCGGAGTCCTCTGTCTGCTGGAGGGCCCTCCGTACTCCGTTCACCGAGTCCCCGTACTGCTCGTCTTCACTGAAACGCGCACCCCGGTACGTCAACCGTTATCGATTACCAACAATTAACCGCACATCCAAAGCCAAGCAACATATAATCTCGTATATCGTTCAAGCTAGAATAACTGCTATACAGCTATGCTTTACTCAATGAAATTATTTTTTAATTTATTTAGACGAAGTTTTATTGTTCTATCTTATTACACTAATGTTATTTAATATTTAAATCGTATCGCTCCGCGAATAACGAAAATGCTTAAATTAAAATATTCGCAAAAGCAAAGAGTGATCGCATTATATGTATAAGGATGTAAATGTAAATCGTATGCGCGCTATAGAAAAGACAGCTGCTCCCATTGACAAAATATGGTTCAGTTAAAGACATTCACAGGCAAGTGCCGACTTTTTAATGAGGCCACGTCGACGAGGACGGAACGCGACGATCGCGGAAAAGAGAAGCGAAAAAGGAGTTCGCGGCCCCGAGGGGGTCGGCGGAGGCCACGCGCTCGTACCACGAGGGAGAGAGCAATGGTTATTAGTTTTATGCTGAGATGGGCTAACATTTACATTGTTTAACGTGATAGATTCATTTCGAGGCGGCCAAGCCGGGGCTACCGACGTCAAACATTGATGGTAGAAGTGCGGGAACATCAACGGGAGCTCCCACGCGTTCTCTCGCTCCCTTCTCCCTCTTCCACACGTACATATTGCGTATCCCTCTTTCTCCTTCGTTCGCTCCCTTACTCTCCGAGTTTTCCTTCATCGTCTCTCTATCGCTCTATGTCTTCGTCTTTCTCTCTCTCGTTCGTTGTACCCCACGAGCCAACCAGTCGGGCTTAGCAGCTAGAGCGGTAGCACTGGCACAGAGTACCAATGGGGTGATGCAACGGGGGTGACCTAGGGGCGAACGAGGCGGTCGGACCCACCATCTCGCCTGCCTACATCAGGAAAATTAAACCAAGCCAAGCGGTGCTTAACGCGCTGGGGCTACACGCGGCCGTGCCACCTCCTCCAACCTCTTCCTCCACCTTCGCGTTTCACCCCCCCCCCTGGCGCCGCCCCATATATCCAGGTTCCCTTTTCGGTTCGAGAACCTCTACCTACAACCTTCTCCACCTCCTACGGATACCGACGGTAGCAGCAGCGCCAGCACCAGCCGTCATCATCCCTGGTGCTTGGCCGGCACTCACTCATTCACTCCGCGCTCCGTCCACGTCTACGCTTTTGTTTGTCCAACATCTTCTATATTAAAGCACAGCCGCAGCCGCTGTGCGCGCACGAAGCCTTTTTGCAAAATATTACGAGCCTCCGCGCTTACCCGATCCAATCGCGCTTTCTATTTTTTTTCCGAGGGAGTTCTATAAAGATGGTCTGAGTGATAGAGGGATACGTTTTCACTAAATTTTACGTGCAAAGTTTCAATTCTCTCGAATGATTATATGTGAGAATATATGTATGTGAACATTTGATATATATTAAAATTTGCGTTAAGTGTAATAAATGAATGTAATTTATTTGTTAATAGTTTTGATTATTACACGTACGTGTGTTGCTAGATATTATTTAATACGTTCTAATAAATATTTATACGTCGAAATATTTAAATTATGTTATGCTATCTTATATCAATTATATATGTGTATAAATTTTCTCATAATATTTTGCTGATGATGTAAATTATTTGGTTACTGCCGAATTAATATCTTGCTAATATCACACGTACACATATATTATCTATACTATATGTTCTGTACAAATGTATCTGTACATGTATCATTATCTATCACGACATCGTAGTAGGAAGAAATCAATGAGGGAAAATAGGGGAAAGATTTGATATATACGCTATAAAAAATATTGCAACGCACAACATGCAATGAATGTGAAGAAAAATACTCACAAGGACATGACGGAAGTGCCGGAAACGCGACGATCGTCGTCCCGAGGCTTATGATAGAACTGCCATTGAGTAGGCGACGTTCCTTCCGCGGGGGAGAGATCATCCTCCGGACGAACATTTTCATAGGGGCTGCCCAACGAGTCGCCACCCTGCACCGGAATTGGCGGCAAGTTCTCGCTATCGGCGTCGCTTTCCACACCGGAGGAAGACCGGTGCCCTGTTTCAAAATCGAAATTGTAATTGTACACAATAATCATCCGTATAAAAATACTTATAAATATTTTCAGACAAAACTAACGAAATTGCAACGTTGTAGCTGCAGAGCAGCGAATGAGAAGGAAATAAAATAGCGAAAATACAAAATTAATTTTTTAAATATGTTCTTCTAATATGTAGCAATTTAAAAAAATAAGAATTGTCATGATCATTGTTATTGTACGATGTGTAAGTTGTAACGATAAAAATTGTAAACGTGTTGTTTCACTATTCGTACGTAATGTGTGCAGAAACAGATTTCGGGATTAATTCCATGTGCTTAATATAACGTTGTGCAAATACACGCAAATCTTTATATGTGGCTAAGAGCGATTTAATTAAACGCTGCAGTAAACTAGAAACGTACGTTCTCTCAACAGAAATTTCACTAATTACATATGTGTATATACACACACACACACACATATATATATTCCGATACAATATATATATATATAAAACGATATATATACACACATATATATATATATATATATATATATCGATCGTGATGCTACGAAAATAAATTGCATGCGAATGCAGCCGTACTTTTTATCACCGCTGTGATATCTTGAGTAACATGCGGCGGAAACTGTCCCAGAAGATCAAGCACCGTGTTTTGCCGAGAATCCCTAATGCCCAAATCCACTCCGCGATCTAAAAGCGCCCGTACCACTTCCATCTTGCCACAAAGCGCGGCCTCGTGCATCGCGGTCCCTGCTGATGTTCTCGTATTGACATCAACTCCAGCGGCAAGGAGGACCTCCACGACCGCTCTGCAACAAAATTAAACGAACATTTTATTGCATTTTATTTTACGTTTCAAATAAAAAATGTAACGGGCTCGTAAAATTTGCAATTATTCAAAGCTACGTGCTACGTGTACCACGTTTATGTAAAGAGAGATTGCGTTTTGAGTAGCTTCGCATTTTGTTATGCTTTTTACGCAAAAAATTAGAAAATAAAGTCCAGCTTACATATAAAAAAAGTATTAGGAAAAAAAAAAAAACAAATTGTCGACTATGACATGTGGGATTTCACAATAAATCTCGAGCGGGAAACCAGAGCTTCGGGGATTTAAGCGACCTCGAAGCTTCTCCCGCGACTGCCATCCATCGACAGGCCATTAAGACTATCAGAGATGCATTTGCCATCGGCGCCTAATTGAAACACAGATTTTACCTTCCTTCTATCGGATGGGCCGTGTACCGACTGCGGTGACCGCAGCCGTCCGTCGCATATAGGATTGGCGGCTGAAGATCGGATTCGCATGCACCTATGTTGTTATTACCGTAGCATAGGGGTATTTGTATACTGGCTTACCGAGAGCATCGATATTGAATCCGATAATAGACATTACTCCGCGTCCGCCTCCCCAAACTGATCCCTCTCTGCCATCACACAGTCCCTTCCCCCCATCCCCCTCCTGATCTAGCCCCATATAGCCCCCACACTGGTAGATCCACTAAATATCGTGGTGCGCGCGTGAAACGCGTGCGTGAGCTCGACCGTCGCAATGTACGCAACCCCTCTCCCGTGTACGTGCTCGCGTGCGCGCGTGCGCGCGTACATCTACCTCAGAGACTCTCAAACTTTGCAATATCAAAATCTTCTAACTAACACATTCAACAGATTGATCCAAAGTGGACAGAGGAAATTTAAATAGTTAAGAATACATTAGCTAAATGCCGTGTAAAATATAGCAGGAATATAAGATATAAGAATATGATTTTATTATACACTACTTCATTATTGATATTTGATGATTGCATAGATATGCGTATTATATAAATTCACGCAATCCGCGATCAATTGTGGACGTAAATAGATGTACATGGACTTTTATTGATGCATTGATACATTATTTCTCATCCCTCGTGGCGTTTTTTTTTTGTAGCTGCAGTTTGAGAAACGCTGATCTAGCCCAAACGCCTAAACAGCTCGTGCGTACGCGTTCGCACTCGTACAGGCGCAAACGTCTCGCGCGCCGTTATTTAACCAAAATTCGAGCGATAAAATGTCACGTTCCGCACGCTCTCTCTCTCTCTCTCACGCCCACCCCACACCAGCAGCACCCCCCCGGCCAATTCTGCTGCACCCTCGCGCGCTGGCATCGACGGAAAATGCAGCCGCCGGACTGTATATCGCGATACGATCGCATTATAAGCGGCAAACGCCGGTTAAAGCGATTACCGGCTGCGAGGCTGCATAGAAAAACCGGCGTTATACCCGATTACAATGTGACTGCCGTTTCGCGGCGATTCACGATTCGATTCGACTGCCAACCGGACTGTTACGATCATGCATCTCCTCGCTGTCCACCGCTCTCGTCTCCGTGGCGTCGATTATACAAAAAGCTCACAGCGGGATTACGGACTAGCATCGCCCTGTTAAACGAGAACGTATATCGCTCGACACCAAATTTTAAATGCGAAACGACCAGATAACGGAGATGTTACAGCGTGTGATACCGAGATGATATTTGCTATCGCGATTCTAAGAGACCAAAGGATTTTTCACGATTATCGAAGAAATATAGCAGTTTATAGTTTTTCGCCATCTGATCATGTGGGTTCGACGTAATCGATTATCCGCTCCTTTCTTTGTCACCCCATTACGCGGTTCAGTTAATTGAATAATATTGCACAAGATACATGATTTATGATTATGACATTATTTATTTCACATAGAAGGTTTTTCCACTCCAATTTAATATCGATGACTTATTAATCATTGTATCATTATGTGTATGCAATGATATGATATCTCGATATAATAAACAGCGTGATGCGAGAAACCAACATATTTTTGAGACGCAAATAGTATTTTGCCGTTGCTGCCATCACGATTAATATAGGTCGATACGTTTCGGCGGCAGTGATTAATACGATTCTCGTAATCGGGAGGCGGTCAGCAATCCGCACGGATGGACAGAGCGGCTGCCGGTGTGATGCGATCGGACGCATTCGCGTGGCTCGAGGAGGGACGAGAGGGCAATCGACGGGACGGTAATATGGGACGTGTAACCAGTAGAGGGTAGGATCGGATCATGCCAGTCGTAGGACGCATATATCGCATTCGACGGGATTACGCAACGCGGTGCTCTCTGATTGGCTCTAATGGCCAGCACTGCAAATGGCTCGACATCGTTATGGTTAGCTCGAACGAATCCATTGTTGTACTCGAACACAATACACGTTGCGCATTATCCAATAATTAGCGTGACCATTTCGCGGGAAGAAGTGATATGCGGTCCTTAGATAAACAAAAATACCCGCACATGCAATGATAAATTGGCATTGTACGTGCTTCATCGGAATATAATTAAAACCGCTAAATCGATTCGTACGAGATAAAAAGAGAAAATAAGGCCACTACATTTTCAAAATACATGATACCTCAGTATCATTAAATAATTAATTTTTATCGCTTTCTAGCAATTTTACTTATGAATTACTCTAACGATTATAAATTATACTCTTTTTCAAATACGCCAAAAAAATTAACTCTTACCTGTGGCCATTGCGTGAAGCTAAATGCAATGGTGTATGCGGGAAGATCAGAGATGAGGAAGAATTACGAAGCGATTCGATTAATTCAGGATGCGTTCGCACGAGTAACTCCACAGTTTCCAATCTGTAAGAAACGCCACGATTACTTTACATCGGTGATATATTATAGCCTGCTCCGATCGAAGCGATAATATCATGAAGTGCGCACGAAAAAAATATGTGGTTGAGTCACTGAAAAAGATATATTCGTATGTGCGCGATTTACCTGCCATATTGCGCAGCGAGGTCGAGCGCGGATTCTCCGCGGCTGTTGCGGATACTAGGGTCGCATCCGTATTGCAACAGCTGTGCCACCACTTCCGTGTGCCCGTACTGCGCGGCACAATGCAATGCAGTCTCGTTATCCTTTGTCTGTAACCAAATGATATTTAGAGTTTTTTTTTAAACTAAATATTGCATATTGATTTGCGACATTTATCGAAGCTATTTCCACTTAACGGAGTAAATATTACTTTTGACATTCATAAAATAAATTTCTTACATTATTTCAATGAGAAGATACTTTAAAACATATTCTGAGAGTGCCACAAAATCTTGAAATGCATCCTAAAGTCGTTTTACGCGTTTGTATTGTCACAGAATTTTCATAAAATCAACATTATATTACTAACCGCAAGATTCACTTTTGGTACCGATGGGCCTTGATTGAGAATTAATCGTACAATTTCCGCGTCCCCAGCCCAAGCTGCCAAATGAAGCGGCGAGGAACCTTTAGCGTCGACGACATTGGTGGAAGCCTCATATTGGAGCAGCAATCTGACCACGTCTCTGCAAATAAATGTTTCAGGAAATGTTAGAGAAGATATGGTTATTTTTAAATTCGATAAAAGAAAAAACGCGTAAAAATTTTAACAAAGTAGAAATACTAAAGCATTTTTTAAAAGTGTTTAAACGCATACTTTACCTATGCCCATTCAGGGCTGCATGGTGAAGAGCTGAATATCCACTGGCGTCTTGCACATTAGCACCTGGCCCTCGACGTAAACTGCAAATAAAATAATCGTTCAATCGTACGACAGAACATCGATAAATTAAAATTTTTACAATAAGTATGAAGTATTGTGCTGGATTTTTAAAGGTTTTTTTTATAGGTGTTGAATGCTAAGTCACAAGAATTAACTTGAGCAAAGAAATGCCAGATAGGATCGAAAATAAAATACTTCAACTCTCTCCACGCGACAATCTTATAGCGACAATTCTAACTAAGTTTAATTTGCCAAGAATTAAATTTTTGTATCATTTTTAACTCAAAAGCTATTGATGACTCGATGTCGAATCAAACGCTGTATATTTCTTGGTTCTATTTCTAATATTCGTGATTCGAAGAGAGTGCACGACTGGCGGCGCGGACTCGCGGCGTATCTCGGTACATCCGCGCATCGCAGACGGTTAGATGACATAATGCGCCGCGTGAAAAGGAACAGACTCGCTAATGAAGCTTCCTGCGTCCAACACATGTTCTCATTAATGTGCCTTTGTTGCGCTCGCGCGGAGATAAATGTCGCGCCCCCGCAAACACCGTGTAAACGACAGCACCCTCGGGGAAAAGCGAAAGAGAGAAGAGAGCGCGCTATATAGCGATGCTCCTCTTCGGCGACTTATGACTCCCGCCCTCGCCACCTCTTCTGCTTCCTTTTATTGAATCGGATATCCAGATATTTCTGCAACGCTTTGCCGATAGAGGAATTTCTCGTTATCCCGTCTCTCTCCAAGTGGATTTGATTGGAGGAACGAAAGGGGAGGAAAGCCGGCGGCTATTCAACCGTCCTCGAAGCGTCGAGTATCCGCGTTCAAAGGCGCTTGAATTGACTGGATTTCGAGAATATTCGAAAAAAGATTCGAATAAAGTTTGTATAAAAGTGAATTCTTTTTTTATTTTTTATTTTTGCGAAATGCACGAGGGCAGGCGAGACTAAGTCGCCGTGAAAAAGAAAATTAAGCGGCGCATAATCGAGATCAAATTCTTTTGAAAGACCGTAATGAGGAATCTATTGGCGACATAAACCCGAGCATTTACGCGTGGTATAATGGATCAACATGAAAAGCCGCAATTAATGTTTTCATTTCACAGTAATAAAGTTCCGACGATTGTACGTGCTGTAAGTGCGATATTATTGCCTAACCGACATAGTCATCCCCGACGTAGTGTTGTTGTAATGCTGGACACGTAACAGTAAGTTTATTGCCAACACCTAATTAACCTAGTAAATACATTGCTCATTATATTCTCATCGCGTTCGTAGGTAACGATTAAAACATCATAAGCGTTAGAAGCGTCAGTTTAAGAAATGATTGCGAGAAAAAGGGTAATACTTCGGTGATTGACACATATATATGATAATATTGCGACGTGGCATATCTTGAGAAAATAAAATAATTCACAATCTGTACAATGCACGATCGACTCTTTTTGTAGCATACTATGCGTGTATATTCGCATCAAAGTACATCTTAATGAGAAATGTTATTAGACAGCATAATATTGACATTAGGCGACTAATAGATTCCACAACTCGAGCACGGTATTTGCGCAGCTCTTATATATCTTTGATATGAGGATTGAAGCGCACAAATATATATGTACATTGCATCCTCTATCATCTAAAAGATAAATCGGATATCAGAAATTTATGTGAATGACCTTTAATACATAATAGATGCTATAATGCACATACATATAGCAAAATATATTCATTCGATTTACGTGAGACAATTAAGTTCCGCAGAGAACGAGCGAGCAACCGATTCGAGTGAGATATTTCGATTCAAAAGACAACCTATAATTAAATCACTGATTATGTACGATCGTATTAGTTCCAAGCAATCTAAATCGCTTGGAATGTATTATCGATCACAAAACTCGCGCGAGGAAATGCCAGGAAACTTTTCCCTGCTCGTTAAAACAGCGTATATACACACATTTTAATCCCACGCCCACGTGACGTTCCCGTCAAAGCATCGCGCTCAGTTTACAAAACAATTACGTAAGCGGGAGACTTTTTTCCAGTATACGAGCGGCACGTCAAAGCACGCCGTCATTAACTAACGTCGTCATTAACCCCTCGGATACACGCACTCTAAATCGTTGACTTTTCGTAGGCGGCACGCGACGATCGGCGTAAAGCTCCGAGCACACTCCCCTTCGCCTCCTCGAGGAACTCTTATATGCCATTGTAGCAGAGATCAAAAAGAAAATTGTATCGCATAAGAGCGATATTACAGGGGCATGGCAAAACGTATGCACCGCTCAAACAAAAATGGAAATCGTGTGGTATGAAAACAAGTGTTAACGAGCATCGTCGGTGTTAAAAAAAAAAAAGTGATTTCAAGCTTCTCGCAAAATAAATTTTTAATGATCGATTTTACTAACGACGTATTTTTCTTGCTTTTATTTTTTTTCTTTCTTTTCTTGCGTTTACGGTGTAATTTGTAAGCTTTAGACTTCGTAATGCTCGATTGCTCGACAACTTGTCTTCCTCTTTATCTTTCTCTCTCTCTCTCTTTCTGTCTTCCCATAACGACGTCTTTCTTTATTTTGCCTTCTCTTTCGATCGTCGAGCCAGGGATGGGTGTTTGTTTTCCACGTCCCGACTCCCGACTACAACCACTACAGGGTGGTGCACACAATTCTTAAAGCCGTGTACACGAACGCGTTGTGCAGTCATGCGTGCGCGTTTCCGCATACGTGCACGCGCAAGTTGCACATATACCATGGAATGATCAAGAGAAGCGTTCCACGTGCTACGATCCTGGTTAGTAAAGAACATTTTGACTCTCTTTTTCTGCCCCTCCACCCCTCTCTGTTCTCCCAGCGTCGCCCTTTCACTTTTCGTCCGCCCCATTCATTGAGTTCATCCGCTCTTCCAAGTTCCTTAATTAAACCCTGAAGATTGTCTGCAAAAAGGACATCGTCCGGTACCCCCGTCGTCGCTGAACATTACGAATGAGATGAGGGGGCAAGAGAGAGATACAGAGAGGAGGACGCGATCATTGGTGGAAAGGCCGTCTGTTGGACACCGTATAATGGTAATTTCTTGTTGGTTTTAATCAAGAAGTTGCGCGATCGAAATGGCCATCGTGGGTCAGCTTCCAGCAGCGTTAATAATCGTGTGTGTGTGTAGCTATTGTTCCTTTCCAATTCCGAAAAAAAGGAAAATATATATAGGCTTGGCTAAACAGGGTAACTATGATATTGATGAGCAACATCTTCGGCAAGTTAATCTCTCTCTCTCTCTCTCTCTCTCTCTCTCTCTCTCTCTCTCTCTCTCTCTCTCTCTCTCTCTCTCTCTCTCTCTCTCTCTCTCTCTCTCTCTCTCTCGTTCAGGATAAAGATTGAATATATATATATATATATATATATATATATATATATTATATATATATATATATATATATATATATATATATATATATATATATATATATATATATATATATATAAATAATGAAAAATATTGAATAAGTTAAAAATTATAAACTTGAATAAGTAATGCAGAGATAAGTGAATAAGTAATTTTGAGTGCATTAAAAACACTTGATGCAAACATAAAATTACATAAACTATAATATGAAATAAATGTAATACTATTGTAAAACAAATCAAAAAATGATTTCATGAATCTTAATGTTTTGTTATCGCTATAAATATTTAGAAAGGATCGGAAATAATATTTATGTAATGAATGAATGATACGACGAGGGACATATTCGCGCTCTACCATAATATTAATGGAACTTCCGTAAACATCTTCAGGGTAGGATTAGAAATATAAAACGTGGATGGATATAAACGGAGCTTGGTAGAGCTCTTTTCGACTGCATGAACGTGAGTGCCTAGCGCGCGAACGCACCCTTATCCCGGAGGCAAAGTGTAGAGGGAAACTAGGCTGAGAGGGAGAAGGAGCAAAAGAGAAAGCGATGAAGAGGAGAGAAGCAGAGTGGGCTGAAATGGGAAAGAGAGGGAGAGGGAGCGAGCGTGCGAGAGAGAAGCTGAAAGCTGTGAGGGTGTATACATGTGAGGGGTGCTGGGGCATCAATCGATAGTTTCCTCCGGCAAAGAAGAGAGGTACGATACGCGCTGACCTAGCCAAATGTCCTTCTTCGGAAATATTTGACGACAGGTGCCGTGAAGAAAAAAACGAAACACTTGCATTTAGTACAAATTATGCCAAGTGTCCTAAAAGTAGTAATTACAATGAACTTCGATCTTTAAGAAATGTAGACATATATAATTTTTCCTCGATAAATATAAATTAAAAAAAAAAAAATAAATTATAGGGGGAGTCCGGGAAACTTGACCATAGAAGAGAGTTGAACCACTTCAAATATCTCGTTCAAATTTTGCGCCAAGCGCGCAATTGTTAAGTTGCTGTATTATATTATATTGTTGTATTTATATAATACAACAATAACGAACGAGATATTTGTAGTGGTTCAACTCTCCTCTATGGTCAAGTCTCCCGGACTCCCCCTATATTACGCGCACGTATATATATATATTTAATTTTAAACATATTTCAATTGTTCCAAATATTGCGAAACAAATCAGCACAAGCAAATCAACCGACTACAATTTATCGGATTCTGATTATTATACGCATTTACATTTGGTCCACGAAATTACTTCCGACAAATTTCAACTTACTATATATCACGCGTGAAAGTACGAATATTTTTACTCTAAATAGATATTATTACATAATTCACGTTACAGTATCGATTTTCTTACGTTCTGTCCCGTGAGATTTTTTTCCCATATGGCTTTGTCCAGCTTTGTCTTTCAACGAAGCTGTGATTAAAATTATTACACCTACATACAAAGTAAAAAAAAAAAAAAAAAGAACGAACGACGAACAAAGGATAAACACGCATTCGCGGGCGCTCGTACACGAAAAGTGGTGCGTCCACTTCGCGATTAGCATCGCAAAATATTCTCAGCTTCCCTCGCCGGGCGGGCTACAGTGTTGAGGAGCTCGGGGACGACGCTCTCTCCAGGGCGGTCGCGTTTTATATTGCTTTTCTGTGATCTTCCGACGAGGAGGGCAAAAAGGCAAGCGCGTGTCGGGCGGTGAAGAGGTCGCGGAATAACGAGAGAAGAAGAAATCGCGCGGGCAAACTTGCCGCGGGGTGGCTTTGTAGTTACGGACAAGTTGCGCGTTGCCGTCGACAGGCACGAGAGAGACAACTCGTTGGAGAAGCGCGCGCGTTCGTTACGATACATTTAGGAATCACCGACGGCGAATCGTCGCCCTCTTCCAGCCCTTGGATAGAGGGAGAAAGATATAGAGGAAAATTGCAAGGCTCTTCAGTTGCGACAGTTGCTTTTATCGTAAAATCTGCTTGTTACGTAAATGCGTATAATGAAAAACTTATCACACATTTTTTATGCCACTAATTGAGTTGTTAAAAGTTGATAGCACTTTGTTTTCTAATATTAAGTATTTTGTATCAGAATTTAATCTCAATATTTGATGCAGAAAAACAGTCGGGCGATATTATAATCGAAAATTTTTTTTGCTCGTTATTTTTATGCTTATATGTATAACTGATCATTCCTCCTAATTCGAAATTTGATTTCTATTATGGTCTAAGGAAAAAAAATAATCCAGAATAGTGTATATCATTGTCAATAACGTGTATAATATTTATGTACACTTGTTCTGGCCAGAGCTTATCCCTGAATAATAAACAGATTTTCCCTCGCTCTCTCTCACTCTCGATGTCTTTTGCCTCTTAGCACCGTCGTACGGTGCAGTCATTCTTAAAATGCGTGAATGCGCTCGTAGCACGTGCGCACGCACTCACGCACGCACGCAAGCATGTACGCACGCATGCACGCACGAGTCTCTCGAAAAACAAACCGTGAGCTTCTTGCGCCGTCGTCGTGGCATGACTTAATTAATGGGAAGGAGCAAGTAGCGTCGACAAAGTCCGTCTCTGTCGAGGAGTTCGCGACACTGGGTCAATAAAGAGCGCTCGCCGAGAGTAAGACGACGGTGTTTCACTAATTATGCGAGAGCGTCACTCGTTCGGAACGACACCGTCGGCGATCACCGGTATAATTGAATGAGGCGAGAACGCGGCGCGATAATAAATTCATTCGCGCTCAATCGACTCGCTCTACACGTCCGGTAACTAATCGTCTGTTTGAATACGCTTGTACAAGGCATTAAAGCTCCTTTATACTACGTGACTTTACGATAATCTCTCTTGAATGGACTCGTATTGACATTTGTCTTCTGCTCTTGATACAAAATGGTCCTAAGAATTCTGAAGACTATTTTTTTCTATTTTTAAATTAGAATAAAATTGATTTAAAAATTGTCTTTATTGATCAAGCAAAATGTACTCCCATCATCAAACGTGCGACGACCATCTCGAATAAGAATTAAAGCGATTTATTTCTAGATGCGCTTTTCACGACGATCGCAAGAGAAATCTATGCTTTATATCATGTCCAAAATAACTAGACGCGCGATGATATCGTCGTCAAAAATAGAGCAGTGTAGTTAGGGCTTTATCGTCGCGCGAATCGATGCGAGTATCGCATTGCTCGACGAGCGTACGACAGCTTGACAGATGAATGAACAATTGTTTTGCTCCGATTTTGACCATAATGACGGCACTGCGTACACACACCGCGGTCGTTAATTTATTTCCGCGTGGAACTTTTTCGTCGGGACGAAACACGCGCCCGGTCGCGCCTATCCGATTTTATTCGTCAGCGCGCGTTCTCGCGAATAAATGTGGAAAATTACGGGGACATTCCCACGGTAATGTATGTGTTCGCGAGATCGTTTGCAATTAGCGTTAATTCGTTCACGAAGGACTTAAATGTCTCCAACGTGTGGGAAGATAAAATGGACTCTCTCTCTCTCTCTCTCTCTCTCTCTCTCTCTCTCTCTCTCTCTCTCTCTCTCTCTCTCTCTCTCTCTCTCTCTCTCTCTCTCTCTCTCTCTCGATCATGGACCTCCGTTCCTTCGCGGTGGCCTATTATGCGTTCTACGTGTTATCGATGACCCTTGAAGTATGCCTGCACTCGCCAAATAGATCCCTCTATCTATCGCCTCAAATAGAATGCAGAGTGACTCGATAAGTGCGTTGCGGATGAAGCGCTCGGAAATAGAGGCGATATATCTTCATGTTTTAATGAGGCCTCATATTTTTTTGCCTTAAGTATTTCCGTGCAGTTCCGCTGCATATTCCTCGTAGCATGGCAAAAGATATAAGTGCTAAACGATACTGATTGTTTCACGTTAACGAGCTTAGAAAAAGGCGTTACGGGAAACATTTGCGTATACGGCTTCTAGATAATTGACAACAAAGTCCTTGCTCGGTATCAACACATCTGCATGCAACGTCATTGGGTGTATGTACGTGTTCGATATGATTCATGGTCACGGTAAAATCATGAGTTGTTCGAATGGACAAAATTGTCGAACGGAACGCTGCTAATCAGTGCGCTGTAATAGCATGGTTATGCTTCTAAGAATAGGACAAAACTCAACCGTTATATTGATTTTGTCTTTAATTAATAGAACAGTTATAACCAAGATAATTCAATTACACAATCATATAGAACGTTCTTGATAAAACAAAATTACTATGTCAAAGAGAGAGAAAGAGAGAGGGAGGGAGAGGAGCGATATTGAACTATATTTATTATTATATTAAATACCATTACGTCAAAACGTTATTTAATCGACCTGCAAAATTGAAATGGAAATCTCGATAAAACGCGAACGTCTCGGCGGCGGTCGGAATAAAGGTGGAAACGCGAGCAATGATTCGTATAATTAACGGTAGAACTAACGGCAGAAATCCTGGCGAGCGGCGACAACCACCGGATTAATCGAATAACGACACGGTATACGTTCGATCGAGCGTGAAGAAATTATCGTAAGAAGCGTCATCGCGAGCGTCATCGTGACATAAAAAAAAAAGGGAAATGAAAAGAAAAGAACGTCGGGGGGTGTTCATTCATCGTGGGAGTTCATTTAACCCGGTTCGAGTGAGTTTCCTCATCAGCCGCCTCGAGGGGGGGGGGGAGAATTGCGAAATCGGACAAGCCCGTCGAGAAACTTCTCGGCGACGACCCGGAGGCGACCTTATCGGCGAGACGCGAATCGGAGTATGCCGAAATGAGCACGGCGTGCGGTGGCGGTCCGATAATGGAATGCGCGAGAGACGACGTCGTGCCCCGGTGTCAACGGACTTGGGGCGGGGAGGGGGGCGGAGGGGGACGGAGACGTCGTCGGTCGTTAAATCATCAAACGGAGGGTCCGGCAACGGCGGGCCGGGAACTGGGAACGAGGAAATGACCTCGGCAACGAGGAAAGGCGACGGCGAGAGAGGCAGAAGTTGTCGAGTCTAGGCTAGGCACGGTGACACCCACCTTGCCAGTGGACCACTCCTCTTGGCACGCTGGCCGAGGATCTTCTCGACCACGGTGACGTTGCCGCTCCTTGCTGCCTCGAGCAGCTCCTGGTCCTTGCCCATGGTCCATTTACACCGCGATCAAGCCGCAGTGTTCGCCCGCACCACTTGTCAATTTGTGTTTTCACTACGATTACTCGCGTTTCATTGATCCAACGTGGCCATCTTGGGGCGAACTGACGCGCCGCCAGCCGGCGGCCTCGCGAGTCGCCGGAGACTGGGAGAAACTCTGCTCTTCTGCTATAAATACGTAATAAGGGTGAGCGAGACGGCGATGCGGCGGCGAACCCCGGCTCATGAATGGAGCGAGCGAGATGGAGCGCGAGTCGTGCGTACCGCCGCCGTAAGAGCGCCACGAACGTGAGCGCGCGAGCCTGTATACACAGCAGCCGAGTGTCAAATGACAGCTGTTGCTGGCGTCTGCGTCGCGACCCCGGCTCGCACTTGGACAGCAATTTCGACGAGTAAATATACGTGGTGGCGGGATGCACGCTAACGTGAAACGAGCTGTTATCCTTCTATTGGGTTTGCCGTTGTTCCTTGGTACTTAACGCGACGGCGATGTTAGAAAACACGAATTGTATATCATTATCTGGTAAGCATACATAACCTCAATATTCAGCAAACTTCTCACGAAATTGTAAGCAATATCTTCTGTACGGCTACGTTTACACCCTGAATTTAGGCCCGCGGCCTATACCTCAAATTATTCAACCTAAATTATTTAGGCCGCCTGCTGTAAACACTTGACAGGCGACCCGGACGACCTGGCTTCAACCAGGTCAGTGAACCGACCTGGAATAGGCCGTTATCATTTGCTATGTAAACGCACGATCACGCGCGACGCGTCCTAAAAGCTTTGGCTGCATTCCGATATTCACTGTCAGTACTGCAAATCTATATTTTACGTCACGTATACTATAGATTTTCAGTATATACTGAAAGTTGCCGATGACAGTGAATTTCGGAATGCAGCCTTTATTTGCTTGTTCGGATTCGCTGCAATTCAGGGCGATCCCAAATACGATCCCGTCAATTTTTAGGTCTCTTTCGGTGTAAACGAATGATGGACTAGACCTACTTCGGGTCACAATATAGCTCAGGCCGCGATCAGGTCGTTGGGTGTAAACGTAGCCAATGATATTCAGGTATTCGAATACCTGCTCGCTAATCTCGCTATTCGAGATACTTGTTCATACGTATTTCAGGGGAAATACGTAAGTATTTAATTGTATAAAATATAATTTAATACAATGGAATAAATTATTAGATCCGCCAGTGCGTAGATAAAAACAAATTCGAAATTAGGCGACCCAATTGGCCAATTTCTATTTATTTGACTCACGACGTTTCGACCCCGATTAGGTCGACTCGCGTCGACTCACGTCGTGAGTCAAATAAATAGAAATTGGCCAGTTGGGTCGCCTAATCTCGATTTTATAATTTAATGCTCGCATATTTTTTCAAAACGTGCAAGAAATTCCCGGATATCTGTATACGCGTTTGCTGTTCACAATATATACGTAATATTCAAAGATAAATGATATCCGAATACTTGCTTGCTATATCTCAACTATGCGAGTAACATATACGGGCATTTGTATACGCATTTTTTTAAATGTATGCGAGCAGTAACTAGACGAATATAAATAGCAAATCGACAATTGCAAATTTTTATTTTCCTTGTGTAAATATTAAAAAGTTCTTGATCCTTATACTTAGTTTATTATTTTATTTTTTCCCACCTGTGGCACGGAGGGTTAAAAAAGCCTTCGAACCCGGTGCATTGAACACCAGCAAATTCCAATTATAAACATGTTTGTATCTCCGATGCACAAACGCTCGAATGGACCGTATCGCCAAGCGCACTATCAGACTTGACCATGAAGAACAACGGTATGGTTGAGCAAAAATCAACCATGCCGTTGGAAAGAGAGTACTTCATCTAGTAAAATCGCATGCTCGGTTTGGCTGCCTGATTTGTTTTCAAAAACACTCAATACGTGTAAGTAAATTATTATATCTATTTAGCGTAATGATTAAATATTTCAAAACTTATTTTTACGGATAAGCAAATCTTTATTATTTTTACGATACAAATAACGAATAGTAAATAATACAAATACCTTATAATAATATGGATAATACAAGTAATACCGATTGGGGTATTCGGATATTCGCTTATTATTTATGTTTAGGATAATGAGTATCTGAATACTCGGGTAATTTATTCATTAGTTTAAATTATCAGCTCTAATATATTCCTACATTATAATGTCAACGATTTCGGTCGATAAATGTGAATTAATCTATTGTTTATGGAAAAATAGATCTGATGTTTCAAATTAGATTTAATACTAGTTAGTGATTTAAATGAGATTTATACTAGTCGATTAATTACTCTTCATTGAATTGCTTCCATTGTGGAATTCTTTATTTAAAACTTTATTGCAAAATATATGATACAAATGTTTTGACGTCTGTCGTATATTTTTTTGGTATACTGATTTATATTTAGAACAGGGTTATCTATAATTAATTTGCTCGTGTCGTGTCGCAAATTAGATAAATAGTTCTAAAGATATAAAAATATAACAGAAACGTTTAATTTCTAATAATAAAGTAGCACGTAATTATCGTAATTATTTTCATTAATATCAACGTTTGATGTATTGTATTGCAGACAGCGTCGGGCTAGTCGCATCTTTGTCGAATCATAGCGAGAATGACGCATTTAAACAACGAATAAATGTAGCCCCATTTAATCGCTTGAAAATCACTGTAACAGATGTTCCATCAGATATTTGGTTTATTATTTTACAAATTCATACATTTCAATATAATGCCACGTTATCTTACGGCAAAGAGCTACTTGGTAAAGTGTCGAACGGAAGTTTATTCGGATCGAACATTGGTCTGTACTTAAATACGCACAATGCAACAGCTCCAATACAAGTATTCTTAAAGCATTACAACGTGAACGATCTCGATGCGTTGCTCGTGATTGTCACGTACGGTCAAAATGGTAAGTACAAATAATATTAATAATATATACCTCTGTCTTCGTCACACTTTCCTTTTCGAGAGTAACATTTATTTAATGGAATTAAATCTGGCGGCGGCGGCACAACGCTTGCCCATTAATGTAACATAAAATTAATGACCATATTATATGTGTATAAGGACAATCGCAAGAGTACAATATTTGCGTGATAAAGACCGAAAAATTATATGCTGTATTAAATTAAATGGCCGTGTTACGTTGATCGCGATAGCACAAATAAATCGCAAATCATACCAAGATGTGCATTCGATTAATTTGCGGCGCGATCTCTGTTATCTGTCGCGCGTAAATGGGTTGAATAGCTAACCGTTTTCGACGGTGTGGGCGCGATGGTAAAATTGGTTGAGTATCGAGAGAATCCATCTGCGTCGTTCATTGGCCGATTGTTGTTCTCCGCAGCGCCGATACCGGGTGGATGTAACATGGAATTCGATATCGAGGTATCGCCATATCAAAAGCTCCATACAGAAAACGAAATAGTAACAGTAGACACGGAGCCAGCCTCGGTTCTCGTCCCTGACGCCGCGGTTCACCGATTTCCTGCGAAAAAAGCGAGGTGCAATACATGTTGTACCGTCTTTTTTATCTGCTTGGGCAGAACTTTACTCCTGATACATATTTCGACGCGATCGCAAGTATGCTGACCACGCAAGACATTGCGCGGAACGGCGACGAGGTATCGCGTAATATTATACATACAGATAAAATGTCAATCTCGATAAAGTACCGATAAACCAGAGTTGATACCTGATAGCACCATCATTATTTTCACTGATTATTCTATTTATTCAATTATTCTGATATATATGTAATTCAGTAATTATAGCTATCTGCAAGGTCTCACTGACAAAAGTTGCCGATACTCGTTTACTCTTCAAAAAATATATTTGATAATTCATGATTAAAGAGAATTAACGTATGATTAAGAATATTTCTTGGTAGATAGAAGCATCTACTCCGTGTGGTGCTGCGGGACGTTCCGACGGCATCGGCACCGGCATAGGATCCATTTATACCATAGTTGCTATTTATGAAAATTACTCCTCAGCTTATGTCCCGATCTTTACGTACGCTTGCAACCCTCAGCTCTTCCGGGAAAGTTATCAAGTTTTAGGTATGCGAGTAGGTATGTCTTATCTTTTTTTAAATCACTATTTTGTTGCAACATAATGATAACAAATAATGTTTGAATTATATTTGAAAAATTATATATTTTTTCACAACACCTCCACGGAAAATCCGACTTTTGTTGCCTGTAGAGAGGGGCAAAAGTGGCCAATTTCACGCCACGGAGGATAGTTGTTACTTTCTGCCCGCTAAACAGGGAGGAAAGTAGTTATATACTTTCTGCCCTAGGGAGAAAAATTGGTACTTTCTGCCCCGTATACTGGGAAGCAAGTAAAGTAACGGGCAAATCTTAGAACACATATTGGGAGCTTTCCAGCAAGTGACACACACACACACACACACACACACACACACACACACACACACACACACACACACACACACACACACACACACACACACACACACACACACACACACACACACACACACACACACACACACACACACAACCACACACACACACACACACACACACACACACACACACACACACACACACACACACACACACACACACACACACACACACACACACACACACACACACACACACACACACACACACACACACACACACACACACACACACACACACACACACACACACACACACACACACACACACACACACACACACACACACACACTAACACAAGTCGACACAAGAGTGTCGATTTATGTTTTTGTTACTCATTGCCAAAAAAGAAAAATAAAACGACGTTTGTGTCGACTTGTGTCACTTGCTTGAAAGCTCCCATAAATGGAAGGGGAATTGACCATCGAGTCCAACATCGTGCGAGAAAAAAATGTACATTGTGCGAGAGAGAAAGGTAATGGATCTCAATCGCCCGCAATGCGCTTGCGCATATATCGTCGTGGTTACTTACTGTTTGGAAAGAGAACAAAAGAGAAGTTACTTACTGTTTGAAAAGAGAAAATAAGAGGATTTCGAGCAAAAAATGGTTTCGAGTGATAGCAGTGAGCAGTGACAGCACAAACTTCACATGCACTCGTCTGAAAAACGCTACTTTCGCCCCTTGGTGCACAATATACTATTTTGCGAAATGTACATTTCACGATAATAGAATTATGCCTCTGTTAATCAGATAGTATTGTAAGATGCAAATTATTTTTTATTTTTCTCTATCTTTCCAAATTTGGCACGGAAATATTTCTCAAACATCGCAACTTTGCAAAATTACTGTTACATTACATGTCTCATGTTTCTCTCATTATGTGTGTCACGTGTTCATATTATTCATCATTTTTTTCAGATGACACAGCCGCAAAGTTTTTGGCACTGTTTCTGATCCTAAAGTGTCTGTCATTTATTATAGAGCATAAATACGGTCGCATAAGTCTTTTAAATTGTTGGGTGCTACATGGTATCGGTGGATACGCTTTAGCAAGAATCATAGATTTCAGCCATGGAAGTAATCATACTTCAGTTTTTTATCGAAATATTTTAATGAAACAATATATATTTAATACAACTTATCTCTTATAACTTACCTCTCGAGAAGACACGCGCGATCTTTAATGACCTTTGTCTCTTTCAGCATCCTGATAGGTTTGACATGTATTGTAATTGATATGATTACCACGCCATACTGCTCATTGAAGGACTTATCGCGATGTAGCCGAAGTACCGTGAAATGGTTACGCAATATGACAATCATGTTGATAGCCCTAGGCATTACATATATTTCCACTCCAGGTACGTATTATGTCTCAACCGCGTTATTGTTACTGCACAGCTTGCAACGATATTGCAATGAGGAATATATTAACAGTTAATCCCTTTTTAAAAAAAAAACACTTCGTACTTTTTTCCCCGCAAATAGTTAATTTACATTCTAACTATCACGTTCAGTGCCACAAGTGCTAAAACGCGAAACGCGAAATGCAACACAGGATACACTCGACGCGTGAGGATAGGGAAACGAAGGCAGAAATTGTAGGTAGCCTCTCCACGCCGCGGTGCTCGCGAAGGGCTGTTACGAATTATAGGAAAATAATGAAAGCCAGGCTTAAAAGCGGAGGGATAGAACCGTGCTGCGCCGCCACCCCGAAGTTAGTTCGAGTTTGGCGAAGGGATGAGAGGCGCACAGTCAGTTTCTCCCCGTAGCTTCTATCAATGCTGGCCGCTCATGTGGAAACCTCGCCCGCTGAATCCCCCATGCAGAAGCGGCATGGCGCGCATTCACGTTGCCTCCCACCTTACTCACCATAACGCCGCGACTACCGGCGTAGTCACTACCCTTCGTCTACCCTTGCCTGGGCACAAACGCAAAAATATGTGCCCGTCGCCGCCGCGCCGCGCGCGTGATACGCGCGTGCACTCACACGCGCGCGCGATGCTGATCTACCCTGTCGGCGCGACTCCCACGTTACGGTGTAACCAGCTTGGAAGATTCACATTTACCTAATTGTGTCCCCGTTTATTTATTCTGCGCCAGGGCCTATTTAGATTACGCGATGCATGCATGCGCAACTGCACCGGAGCGACGAATCGGGGCCCAATTCTATTCCGTCGACAGATGATCGTGATCGCTGTTTACTCTAGGCCGACCGCTTTCACTCCGCACGCCAGCATAAAATGGACGATTATGTTGTATCTGAGCGTCTGTTAATTGGACTATCGAAATTTTCGTGCGCGATAGCGACATATGTTGAAATTACTAGACAAATGTATGTGTACACTAATGCATAATTTATTATCACTTTCTTATAGCATATTATTATATGATCATATACGTGGGAAATCGTTGGTTATTCTGGATTATGATCATAATCTCTATACTTTTAATAATCACAATTCCGATGGCACTGACCTATATGGAACTATATTTTCACCGTGTCATATCTGGTTTTCTTAATAATAATCGTACCAGGGTTACCTGGGTGATATCCATCGGAACTTATCTCGTAATGGCCGGGTACAATTACTATATCGAAAGTAGTAATAGTACTATTATAATCAGGAGGGTAACCATACCTGGATATCATTTAGCCTGCATATATCCACATCCAGTTTCACGTATGTCTTTGCTATTTTATTTCATGTAAATATAACTCGATATTACACTTTATTGACCAAATCTGTTTTCAGATGTAACTTTGATATTGTTCTGCTTTAGTCCGACAATATTGCTATTGACTTATCAGTGTGCTTCTTTGCTGCCTACCAATCATAAGAAGAACAAGAAGAACAAGAACAAGCCTAAGAAGAACAAGCTTAAATGTCAAGTTCATATCGTCATGATTACTTAAGTCTTTAAGATTCATTAGTTTACAGTTTCCAGAGTAATTATATAATTTTGTTTGTTAAAGATTGATTCAAGTCGCAAAAATTTCAGTTGATAACGTATTTGTATAAGTATCCCTTATATAAAGAAGCGGTGTTAAATCCATATTTATCCATCCATTCCATCCGTATCTAAAAAAGGCACTAGTTTTTCTAAAAAAAGGTATGGAAAGTTTATTGTTGTGTCTTCCGCGATGGCAAGTAAATCCATTTTGAATGTAATGTGCTATCTAATCAGAGTATGCGCGCGGTAGCGCGCGCCCGTAGAGTTCTAGTAGATATAAAAATATTATACAAACCTGTTTTCCTTATCGTGTTGCTCTAAATATTAAAATAAAATGTGATATTTTCTTTAAACAAGATATAAACGCTTAATAATGACGCATAACATTTATATTATACTTTTTAGATATGGATCCTTAATATGTAATTTTTTTTATATTTTTTACATAAAAATTTTATTTTTGTTTAATAACCGCGATGTTTGTTTTCTAATTTTTTTTTTTACGGAAATGAATTAAAGTATTATAATTAATAGTCGTGAATTACATAAAGTTGTGCAGCATTATTAAATATTTAATTATGTATTGTATGTGATTATATGTATGTTTTTTAAATATTTTTTTAGTATTGTGCAATGTATTATGATCTATTATATAAGAGCTTACATAACGTTAGTGGAATATAATATTATAAATGTGGCATATAATATTATAAATGTGGAATATAATATATTATATAAAAATGTGAAATATAATATTATATAAATGTAGAATATAATATTATAAATAAAGAATTATGATTTGGCATTAAAATGAAATAACATTTATTGAATCGAGACAGTGACACCTAACAGTGGTTCTCTATTTCCTACTACTTACAATCTTAAAGTTAATCACAGCAACAATATTATCTCATTTATTCACAACACTTACATAGATTACTGTCGCAATAATATATTATTCTCATTAATAAATTTGTTAATACTTATATATTGTAGTTATTAGTAGTATCATTACAGATAATAAGAAAGTCGCGTAACCACTTCCGCGTAATGTTGGTTGTGTAACGATTAAAGCATAATTTCGCCGAAACGCATTTCACATGCATAAAATTGCGGTAACGTTCAATTCGCAAAAGTTCTATTCGAACGCAGATTTACAAAGGTAACGTAATAAATGAGAAGTACTTCAATCTACTATTCGCGAAATGCACAGCCTGTTGCAAGTGCAGCGCCTGTTTGCGGAGGATCTTCGTGCAGACCTAATATAATACGCAACCATTTAGTGGATGCGTATTCAATTCATTCTGGAATATTTCTTCGAGTAGAGCAGTAATAACATCGATAAACGTAACAATTTATTTTTTCGATTTTATGTCATTTTTGTAAGTACTGAAGAATTGCATATGCCACATTCAGAATTTTGATAGATTAATTCGTTCTTTAATTAAAAAAAAAGAAGAATTAATTAATGTGTATAAATGTATAAATATGTGTATAATAATTTGAAAAATTTAATTAACAAAATGTCCAAATTTATTCACAAAAAGATGTCAGATATTCCAGTCTACTTCAGATCCCTGTGAATTCTTTGAATTGTGGGCGCTTTATATCTTTCTTGTGTGTTTATCTCTTTCTCTATTTTACTTTTGAAATTACATATATATGCGCATATGTATATATATATAAAATGGTAATATTTATACAGATAACAAAATTATAAAACATTTTATAAATCTAACACAAGAAAAGAGGGAAAGATTCTTTGTATAAAAGAATTGTATATGTTTAATTTAACGTTGGAAGAAGTTCTTCAAGGATTCTTTTCACGCTGGATGAAATTTCTATAACAAGGAAGTGGTATTGGCTGATTCAAATAAAAGTTGTCTCGAACTGGAGTTTATCGTCGCGAGATCGATTTTACATCAGTGCTATGTTCAAATGGCACCGAAGAATTTCCATCAGCGTTTTTCAATTCACGCTGCTTTTATTTTCGTTTTCTTCCAAAAATATAAATTTACTAATGTACACAGTACACTCTCCATTAAGTGCTCTTCACGTATAAACGTTCAACAAGTTTACACGAGCTCTACGTGACCGTGTAAATGCCGACGGGAAACGAGCGACGCGCGACGCGCGACGCTGCTCCGACTGCGGCGTAATTTTACACATACTTCACACGTTACTGTTTAACACAATATATATCGTCCACGGTTATCTATTGGCTGCTGATTAATTGTAGAGAGTTCGTCACCTACATTTATTACGACACGCGTTGTCGATAAAACGATCGTTCATGCAAATATTCACATCGCGACAGAAAATATCGGCATACACACAATGCTGATGCCTCCTGAAAAAACCCGCCGTCGAGTTCTGGAACGATAAAATTCGAAAATATCGAGTCGCTGTTTTCACGCCGTTTTTTCCACACCTACGAATCAGTGACTAATTATTCGACGCGATCGTGCGGCGCGACTCAATTACTAAAAAAACGTGCTACTCTCCCGTTAGGTGGTGATCGAAATGCATCGATTAAATGGATCACACGTATACACGTCCATTGAAATCACGCTAAGGCCGCCGCACAGGTGGTTGACATTTTCTCCTTGCGATTTTTTTTTCAAGTTATACCATCTAGTTTTATGAATAATAGAGAGAGAGAGAGAGAGAGAGAGAGAGAGAGAGAGAGAGAGAGAGAATTGCCAAATTTTTATTTTTATGATTACTGAAATTGTTATTGTGGGAAACTCCACAATGTAAAGTAATAATATATCGCTCGTAAAAAGCTTTAAAATAGCAATAAAGGCAATCGCTCTTTATTCGCAGGATTACTCTTTTAAATAATACGTATGAAATATTATATGCGAAATTCCTGTATTTTTTTTCGCATTCTTGTCGGTGATTAATTTTACACTGTATCTTGTTTATTGAGATCCGTTCCAAAACTCGTCTTCGAACGAAAAGCTTATGCGTTCGATACGTCTCGCGAAATGAATAGGTGAATAAATGTAGGCTCAGATCATTTGATTTTATTCAAGTTCTGCTGCTGCACGGTGTAAGTAACGGAGTGTCATCATTTCGGTGAGGGAAAACATTGAATATACACGGATAAGATGTTGCGTTAGTTTATAAGGTGTGATACGATTCGAACGTAACTGGAGAATTCGTCTAACTTATTTACGTATATATACAGTGATAATTATTTCTAATTTACAGTTTACTGGTTTAAAGAGAGTAACAAATGCTATCTTACAATTATCTTTATACAGCATAATCGACAAGAATGTGCGTCGATCGTGTGCGCGGTGACGATCAACGAGTTCGATGCCAATAAGATTTCTCGTTTACGGCGAGCACCAATATTCGCGATTCGCTCGGAAGGACGAATTTGCCTCCTCGGTCCATTTAGCTCAGCGATACGTTTACATTAATAGCAATAAATACCGACGCAAACGTCCATGCTACTTGCCTCCTTCGGGCATTACTGTGACACTTACGAAATCCTCCCTATGATTACGTCGTCGGTTTATTCCTCACGACCTCACACGTCACTGTGCCTTCATTATGGTAATAACGATGGTACAAGCTACGGATTGGATTGTCTTAATCTAGAATCGTGTATCTTGGACCGGAATGAACATTGTGGGAGAGACGTGTAAATGAAAACTTTTTAAATCGAACATTTCGGCCTGCTATCATTGCTCGCAAATGTGTTGAGTGTAGTTTACGCGAAATTGAAGAAAGTGCTATTCGCGTTTATTACGTTAAAAGGGGATCTGAAACTGTATATTGCTATTCTCGATAAATCTTGCACACTGATCTCGATGAGGTTTAAATCTAGCATAATTTGAAATACACGCGGCGATCTTTCTTGCGTGTGCTCCGGTTGCATTTGCAAAGCGCGACGAACCTGCGCGTGAAGAACCACTCGCATTAATAATAATATAATAACAATATTCTTATCAGATACAACAAGCAAAATGTACGACAGAAAAAAAATATAAAAAATTGCGTTTTATCTCAGAAAAATTTTTTTAATTTAAAAACATATAAATAAGGGGAATAAAAAAAATATATATTATATAAATAAATATAAATATATATATTAACAAATTATTTCCTTTATATATCTCTGGAATATTTTTCGCGAATAAGTTGTCGATCGATAGACTCTGTTACACAAACGGACGCAGACTGGGGCCGCAACATCCTTTCGAGAGAGCGGTGTCTTCCGACGCCATATCTGCCGACAGACACGATGGCCGGCCTCGCTGAAAAAAGCCGCCCTCCAGGCAGCTATCAACCCCCGCAACACCGTTCCCTCCCGCAACGAAATCAGCCTCATCGGGAGACCTACCACCCTAAACTCTCGCGAGAATATATTTCGGCGGGAGCCGCCTACGTGTCTGTGGCTCCCTTTCAATTTCCACGCGGTTCGCGGCCGCCCTTACACGAAGGAAAATATTTGCCGGAAACCGATACAACGTGCGGCAAACAATATGCGCCCGGCGCTATCCAATAAATCCGGTAATAAAGCTCCCCGATACCGAAAAACGAGAGCGCCGCTATAAATTTAATGAATGCTCTTGACATCGATCGACTTCGGGAAACTAAAAAGGAGAATTCGCACTTTCGTTGGACAAAGTGAAAAATAACTTTCCCGGCACATTATCGTGCTTGTTAAAAAGATTCTTTCTCAGCAGCAAAGCTATCGGCAGATGCGTGCGAGAGATCATTTTTAAATTATGTAACAAATGTCTTAAGGAAATTCCGTTTTTATACAAACGTGATGATAACATGTGGTTCTTCACGCGAAAATTCTCGATGTAATGACAATGGTAGCGTAACGTAAATCATTTACACATACTATCGTGAATAGGTAATTACCCTGCGTGACCCGGGGTCATGCGTATACATCTACGAAATCTAGATCAGACATGAATTGGAAGATGAGTAAAAGTCCATTTGTTCCAGCTCGAATTATAAAACTTATTGCGCTGTCTAGTTTCCGCTCTATGTAATCAGATCGCGTTGGTAAAAAATCTTTTCGTTCAATTTCAAAGAGGATTTAATTACGACGAGCTGCTGCTCCATTACGATCGCCGATGCGGGCGTTGGCAAATTTACAAATTGTTCAAGAAGGGAGGGGAAACCTATCCTATCTCCTAATTCTAATCGAATAGTTTCGTAGATAGGTATTGCCATTCAGAAAATTGACGGTCGTAAACATTCGAGGACGCGAGTTATTAATCCGACATGCGAGGAAATTACACGATTAATAATATTAACTCTACGAACAATTAAATAATTGTTCGATCAATCGGAACGTTATAAGATAATTGCAACTGCCATTTATCAAACATGCTCTCAGCTATGTTTCTTGATAAAAAGACTGCCTTTGTCAGCTTGCTCATTTATGGATGGAGAACGTCCGTTAATAAATAAATAATCGCGAAAATAAACTAACGAAATTCTTCAACTTACTGGACAACGGAGAAAATTTTCGGACACTCGCATCGGTCATCATCAGAAATTGTGTTCATTCCACGCACAACCGACACTAACTGCGCGTCTTCGATGCGATCGGCGTCACGCTGTCGCGCGAACTATCGAAAGGACGAGCTTTCCTCGTAACTCGTAACGTCTCTATCCTCGCATCTGCCAACGTGGCGTCGCGACAGCAATCGTCACCGTCGGCAGCCAAACGCGAGGAAACACCGCGCCCTGTCTCGGGGACGAGGGATCCACTCGCGACGGTGTCACGGGTCACCGAAAAATTCAGTCGTTTCACTCACTGGTGTCGGAGTTGTGCACGGGGGTGGTCGCCGGTGTGCTGGGGGCCTGATGCTGCGTCGACTGCGTCGGTATCCCGAGGGAAGCGAGGAGCGGTCGTGACACCGCGCCCGGGGTGGCGCTCGGCGGCGGCGGGCTCTCCTGGCCTACGAGCAAGCTCGCGGGCGGGAACCCGAAGAGCTGGGATCACTGGAGCCTCGGCCAATAGTTGCCCGCCAGGTCCGGGGTCTGCGAGGGAATCTGCACCGGCACCGAGACGCCGGCTGATATCACGCCTGGAACAGTTCGAAGATGTCGGGGGATTGAGCGCATTTGCGACGACGGCACGAGAGCGAGCTGTCGAAGCTCCGGAAAAACGGAACGAGAAGATAAAAAGTAATTCTGAACGGGTGAAGCGGTATACGAATGGTACGAACGATGTGCTGAACTAAAACGTACGAGAAACACAGAAATCTCATTTTCTAGGAGTATTATTCGACGGTTTCAAAACTGATGGGTTATATTCAGAACAAAAATGTAATTGTCTTTGTTGCTTAAAATATTACTCCTAAATTTCGTCCTATTATTATTTAATGATTTATTTCACCACTTTGTAACGCTTCGTTCATTATCATCGTGATTAAGGAAATACAGTTCCAGTGACTCTCGACGGTCGTGGCGCGAGCACGGAACGCGTCATTAATCGCGTGAAACGCAGCGGGACTAACTCGCTAAAAACAACCGAGGACCGAGGACGTATTTACGTGAAACGACATGAAACGCACTCGCGAGTGTCGCCCGCGGCGACGGTTGCATAAATAGGATTCGGTTATGATAGCACGCGGCGGCTTCGCGCACTTCTGCAATTTGAATTAAACACCTTAACGAGCTACGTCTAATCCAATATAAACTTCCGCGAAAACATTTACGCTCTATGGGGCCCCGCGTCGTAACTTCGTTCCTCGCATGAGCTATAATTATGGCATAAATGCAAGATGGGTAATTTGGCGATCGTCACAACGAGGACGCGTGCCATAATTACGTTAACCGTGGAACCTACCTTTATTCGGCTGAAACTTAACGATATTTAGAATATCGATACGAGAATTTACGAACAGCACGAACGTATGAAAAAAAAGCGCGGAATTATCACATTTGCGCTTCTGAAATCTATAATTCAATCATATCGAATCATGTTTAATTCAAAGGCAATCGATGTCGTAAAACAATTTCTCGGCCACGCGACTTCTTAGATTCTGACATTCAATTGCATCTTGGTAATCTCCCGAACTCCATCTTCGACTTCATATCCGAGAAACGTTGTCACCTCGATGGTAAGGGGGATTAATCGAATATCCGTGACTTTCTCGTTCACCACGTCCGCCAACTGCAAGGCAAACTCGCGCGGTTACGCTCGTTTCCGCGGTCGAACCCCGCGCTAACTCCAGGGGGGGAGGCGGCTACTTAACTATGAAAACGGCGCCGTTTGAGCCGGCAGGACAGGCGCGGCGTTAACGAGCGCGGTGAAAGTCCTTACGGCGCTCGTGCACGTAAAGCGATTATGATGGATAACCCGCGGCTCGTTCCGCACGTAAGGAGCAGGACCACGCGGAGAGAGAGAGAGCGCAGAAGGAGTGGCGGGAAAATGAGAAGGAGGAGGAGGAGGAGGAGGAGGAGGAGGGGGGCGAAAGAGCGGAAAGGAAGAAAGACGATCGTGAGAAGAGTGTGCGGGACGGCGAGAGGAACAGCGGGGTGGGACACACAGTGCGCGCGTGTTCCGCAGTATTCCACCATTCCGGCTTGTGCTCCGCTCCGTTCCTGTAGGTACGCCGCGCACCCCCGTATTTCCTCCCCTTTGGGTTCGCACGTTATTGAGCGCTCGCCCAGCCGAGGCGAGACCCAACCCATCCACATCCTCTGTTCACCCCTGTATATCCTCAGGAGGGAGAGGAAGCGAGAGAGAGAGAGAGAGAAAGAGAAAGAGAGACGCGGAGAAAGAGGCGAAAGGGAGCCTGGCGCGGAGGGCGACGAGAGGGACGGATAGATGGATAGACACGAAGGAGCGAGCGCGACCCCCCGAGGGTGGAAGGGTATAGGAGGCGAAGGGGACGAGAGAAAGGGAGAGAAGAGGCGACGAAGACTGTGAGAGGAGGCGCAACCCTCCGTGGCTTTCGCTAAACGGAAGATGAGGGGGTGAGATGTGGAGATAGACGGAGAAGAGGGATAATAGAGGAAGGGAGTTGGGAGAGAAAAGAAAGAGCCGAACACACAGAGGAGCCAGCCGACACGTAAAAAGAGAGAGTGAGAGAGAAGTTGAGTCGAGAAAATGGAAAATTCACCAGCTACATCGGCGGGGTTGGAAAACCGCCGAACATCCCATTCTTCGATTCAGCCCAGCGGCGCCATGCGAGATTTGTTTTAAAATCCTTTTACAATTCCGTGGGCGAGCGTGGAGCCGCGACCGCGTCGTTGCCCGCTCGCTCTTTCTCTCCCCCCCTCTCTCTCTCTCGCTCTTTCACTCTCTCTGTTAGCAGGACTATGTAGATTGCGTGTGAAGAGGCTCCCAGGTAATTCTCGACGCTTTATTTCGCGCTTTGAGCCGGCTAGAACACGAGGAAGAAACGGCGATCGCGCGCTGGGTGAAAATTGGAAACGAAAACCTCTACTGGTTTTTGGCGAGGATTCGTTCGTTTCATCATTACACTCTCGTATTTCTATATACGTGTGTATTTCTGTATACATTTCGTATCGATGAATGCATGAAACTTTAAAAATATAATCTAAAGATCTCTAAACAATTGAAAAGTTAGGATATAATTTTATAGCTGCAGATATAAGATACATACATGTGAGGTACATATATAAGTATAACGCTTTGATATTTTTGCTAGACAATAATTATAATATAAAATTTTTGCTCTTGAAATAATTAAGAACTATAATAACCGATTGTAATGTTAAATGCATTTAATCGGAGGAAAATTAAGAAAGAATCTTTCGAGAGAGAATATTTTGTTTTCAGTGAATGTGTTTCGGAAGACGCATGTACATTTCTTAAGCGACATCGTTGTTGATGATTGCTTCCGGCAAACATTAATTATTCCTAATACTACCTAAATTATTCTTGAGTGACCTTGAAAGCACGAGACGCAGGGAACACAGCAAATTAGTCGTGGCGAGAACTCACCGGTTGCGGTCGAGGTCGTCGGCTGGTAAGGTGCTCCACCTGGTCCGGTGGGCTGTCCCCCTGGCGTTGTGGGGGTGCCACCGTGAGACGTCGGGATGCCCCGATGCGGTTGCGAGTGCGCGGCCGCGGCCGCGCTGTGCGCGTGAGAGTAAGACTGCGTGAGCGAGTGGAGAGGCTCGTGAAACACGTACGCCGGGTATCCCTCGGCGCGTTGCTGAAGACAGCTTCCACCCATTGACCCGCCCAGGCTGCTTGACATCGAGCTGCGAATGATAAAAGCATTCATATCAAAAAGCAACCAACAACTCCTCGTCAAACGCATATGCATTAGCATGCACGAAATGAACTCTAATTATATGGTAATGTGTAATGACATTTGAAAACCCGGAATTTCAGGATTTAAAAGGGAAGTTATTAGAATATTTACATTGAAATGTTGAGATTTGTGTGAAAAAAATTTAACAAAATGTCAGCAGAATTTTTTCAATTTTCACAACAATGAATTCGAACCGAGATTTATTCTTTTCGCATATAAATTTTGCGTTTGAGGGACAATGCGTATTGCTTTAACGTAAAAAAGTGTTTCTTACCTGTACGTGTCAGGCATAGTGGCAATCGGTTGTGGTATCGACGAGTACATGGCGTTGAATCCGGCGTTTAAGGGCAACCGTGGCGTGGCAGGGGTGGCCGCGGGAGGCGCGGCGCCGCTGCTACCCCCGCTGCCACCGGCGACCACCTGATCGACGGCGGCCCTCCTCTGGTTCCGTAATTTCTCCTCTCGACGCCACTTCGCCCTGCGATTACTGAACCACACCTGTAACCGACACAATGACGGTGCCTTTGTCACGATAAGTGTGCGGCCGCACACTTGGCGCCGCCGCGCCGGCACGGTATTTCGCATCATCCGCACTCGTTCGCATTCGCACTCGTTCGCGCGCTCGGCGACTCTTTTTTGCTTCCTCTCCGGAGAGAACGCCCTCACCCTCCCCGAACCACCCTATTGTCTCGCTCTCTTTCTCTCTCTCTCTCTCTTTCCCTATCTCCCTTTTTTCTGCCTCTGATCCGATCCGAGGTAGCGCGAAATCTAGCGCCCAGACACTCTTTTCGCATCTCGTGCGAACAGACGCGCGAGTTTGCACGAGGTGCTCCAATTTGTTAATTACGATTGAGCAGTTGTCAGACGGGAAATTGAGTTACTCTTGCTCGCTTGGCCCTTCGCCCCGGTCCCTTGTGCATCCTCTTTACATGTTTTTACCTCCCGCCCCTTCGCAAATTCATACGCGTCCCTTTTCAAGCTTCTGATAGTACTACAAATTGCATCGAGCCCGATATCCGAGAAAGAGCGTACCGGTAGGTAATTAATACATCGTTACAATTGCGTCAATCTCGCATTAATAGTATCGGGACGGGCCGAAGGTCTGCGATTATTTCTATCTGCGATGCTATTAGATTTTTAAAACGTCGATTAACTTTAACCTTTATACGCATATATTCAATCGATTCCTTGTTTCTTTGCAGAACTATAATTAGAAGAAGATAAAGAGTATACGTCAGAATTATATAAAACTGTGAGTGTAAATGGCAAAAACAGTGGCAGTGTAAATGAAAATACTGAAGTATTAATAGCGGCTTCAATGTCCTTTCACTGTATACCAAGGCGATATCCCAAATAGAGAGATTCGTATAATAAAAATCGGGACTTTATCGTTCTCTATATGCTACGTCTGCACGGATTTCCTGATTTTTGTGATTCCTTTCGGCGATAAGAGGATTCGTCCCCTTCGATATATCGGTTTTCCCTCGCCGGCACTTAGAGCAATCCATGAACCGTGCATTTAGCTTTCACCTCTCTTTTCTATATATTGTGATACTGTTCAGTAGCGTCAATTTTACATAGACATACAATTATATGAATTTTGTTGCATTCTTCAATTATTTTCATGTGCAAAAAAGTATTTTAATACTTTTATTCTATACGATTAAACCGTATTGTTATCGAACATTATGATTACAAATTCGTCCCATAATTCAAGATATTGCATGTAAATGTCAATTGACGTGAATGTCGTACGATTCTTATTGACGCAGTCAAACGAATCGATCGTTAATCGAGAGAGGAAATCCAAACCTAATAATTTATATTTAATACAGCTGATAATCGTGCGATTACAGCGCAAGCTTCGAAAGAGTAATCCGCACGTTTTCGCATACTAGTGCGCACAGAGATGAAAATAGAGAACAAAGCAATAACAACAATTTCCATTTCTGTCCGATTTCGGTGTAACGAATTATCGCGTGCGCGATATACAGGAAAAAAAGAGGGATGTTTTTCGCAGCGGAAAGAAATGTCATCAACGTAGAAATACAAGCCTTCCGCAATCTCACGTATAACGTCGCGCTACGAGTATGACGGGGGTCCTCGATTGAATCAAAAAATAAATTCTATCCTCCTGTCCTCCCATTGGCGCAGCAAATCGTGTTCGGCCACCCCACCGTCAAATATCTGCCATTCGCCCGCAGCGGGCTTCTTCCGCCCAATACTATCGTCCCTCGTAAACTCATCGTCCTCCCTCGTCCCAAAAACTCGTCCGAATCGATTCACGGGAAAGTCCGTGATCCGAACACGCGTTCGGTCCTTAGTGTTACCTACTCAAAGAACACAGCCCTCTCGGCCGTCGCCGTCGTCAACGGCCTAAACGCGCCGCGGAGACCGGTTTCCGACACTGGTTTCCGACCTTGAAACTTTCGACCTTCATTCACGATGTGCCGACTGGAGGAAGCGTAAGAAATTCGCTCGTTTACACGCTTCGCCGGTACTTTCTGGGACTAATGAAGCGTGCGAACGCTGTCACGCTGCGAAATCTCCCATTTTTACCGATGAAAAGAGATGTAAACGAGAGGAAAATAAACATCTTTATTCGCAAAAATTGCCTGGCGATATTAATATTGATCACGGCAAATCTCGCGGATATCTAATATATATCCAGCTTTATGATTTATTATTAGCACTCATTTTATTCGGCGGTATTTCTGGGGGGGGGGGGGTAAAAATCCCGCTTTAATCCTCGTAGCGTATCAGCCATCGCGCTCGCACGAGTCGACTTAGGGAATGCCGCGGATGATAATCGGCCGGCGACGTGACGGTAGTGCGACGTGGCGAATCTCGTGGCCATGGCCGAGGTATATAGGTGGAAAAGCGAGGGATGGGCCAATCGGAGGGCGACCTCCCTGGGGACACGACCATGGTTGCCATGGTTGCGTCCGAGAACCCTCTTAGGCCTTTTGCACAATCCCTCGCGGTTCGGGCGGGCCGCGTTTACATGCCGCGCCATGCCGCGCCATGCCGCACCGCGCCGTTCCGTGCCGTGCCGCGCTGCGGCGTGCCGCGTAATGTGTTCCGTGTTCCATTAGAATTCCCGGCACTTCATTCTTCGTCTTTCACATACTTCGCCGTTCAACGATCGTCCGGCAATCGGTCCAACTCGGCGATCTCCGCGATTCCCTCTTTCGTTCTCTCCAGCAAGCTCTACTATTTTTTTCTCCTCCATTCTCTTTCGGTTTCGCCCCGTCTCGCTCGGTCTTCCTTTCCTTTCTGTCTTTCTCTCCCTCTCTCTCTCTCTCTCTCTCTCTCTCTCTCTCTCTCTCTCTCTCTCTCTTCCTCGTCGAACTTCTCCTTTTCCCTCCCACGCCGGAACTCCCGGTTTCCTGCACTTAGCAAGATCAATACCAGCCAACGAGGCTTGAAAACATGCGTCAACATGGTCTTGCACTGTTTGTACGTCCACATAACGCTCAGCGCGCCCGGTACTATACCACCACATAGAACCCCACCGGCCACTTCGTCGACCCTTCCGTCTCTTCATACCGCGGTGATGCAGGTGAGAGGCGGTAGGAGGTGGAGAGTGAACACGGCCAAACAATGTTCGATAAGGCTACGTATTAGTGGTTCGACGTTGATATTAATTATAATTATACAACATGGCATTTTGCACCCCTTGTACGATTAAAAAGTAAGAGGGTATTATCGAAATAGGAGAGTTGCTAAACAACATCAACATGTATTATGGACGTGGTTACATACGTAACAAGAACTTAATCGTATTGAAAATAACATGTCCATGTTGCTAATAAATGTTAGAACAGATTACTATGGCAATGAGACGAAAATTTAATTGTAACTAGCGTTGTAATGCAATTGTCGAGTTATTTATAATAAAATGCAGAATAATAACGTAATGAATTAAAACAGGACTCTTAACATAATCCATTGATTCTAGATAGAAGTTAGACAATACAAACATTTAGAGCATAAAAATAAAGTAATAAGAATGAAATAAATGCGTTATGACAATTTAGATATTCAGATGTTAAAAAGTTTTTAACTTTTTAAAAAGTTAAAAACTTTTAAACTATTTAATTTTTTAATTGTCGTGGAAGTTAATATCTACGTTTTTTTTACTTTGATTATCGTAATTTCTCTACCAGTTGCAGCCTTCATCATGTCACATGAAGAATATAAACTTGCTTTGCAGGAAAGCGATGGCGAGCAGAGAGTTCGCGGAAACTTTATAAGGAAACGAACAACGATATTACTCTCTTTAAATGCGAGATTTTGTGAGTTTTCCTGATCTTATAATTTAAATGATTTCTTGCTCCGTCGAGATTTCTGTCTCTCGTTTTCCATGATTCTTAGCTTTGTCGATGCAATCAAAGATTCTTCGAATTTGTAGAATTTCAAAGTCCTTCAGAAAGGATTCAGTCGAAATTCAATTATCGTTTCGCAATGTTCAATCTAATAAAACATTCAGACATTTGTATAACTATGTGTTCCCTTTCTTCTGCATTTTTATTGTTTATCAAAATGTGTCTCATCTAATAAATCTTGGAATCTTGTACGACGAGAGTAAAATGTGACATATAAAATTTTCAATACGATTAATGCATTATTATCAGAGAAACATTAGTATGTTCTAGCGCGCGTTTCTAAATTCTAGCAAATAAATAAATCGTGCATCTCTGCCCGTGTCGCAGAACTGACGAGAAAAGTCCCGTGCGCGCACATAAGAATACGTAAATGGCGACGAAGCAGTCGGACGAAAGAGGTGACAAAATCTCATTGGAAGTCTCGCGGGCGGCATCAAGCTTTCAACCGGTCGGAGGTGTTTAATGTTCCCCACGTACGACCACGTGGCCGCACGTTAAAAGCGTTTAATGAAAGGGCGTCGTCGCACTTACGCCGTTCGACCCTCCCGGGAGGAACGGGCGGAATAAGAAGAGAGAAAGACGCGCCCGGGGAAAGCGTTGCGTGGGCGAGGGGGGCCGAAGAGAGGAGGACAAGTGGGTGGAGCGAATGTCGGTAGAGGAAGCGCACACACGCCGCATTCGCACATTCACACTCACCTGGATACGTGCCTCAGGTAATCCGATCTTCTCGGCGAGACGCTCCCGTGCAAACACGTCCGGGTAATGTGTCCGCTCGAATTCTGAAACGAAACCAGTTTGCAACAAGTGCTCGTTATTTAGTCGCGTAGTCGGCATTAATTATCGCGATATACACGAAGCTTGCCGGCCATCGCGTATTTTCATTTTTCGCGACCGAGCGGATGCCGGAGACCAAATGGAGGAAGAATCTCTATATATATATCGGAATATACAAAAAGCTATATACCTGTATAGTTTTTTTTTTATATCAGAAACGAGTATACAAAAAGTTTTAATTTAAAGCTCAAGTACCAATAAAAAAAAAACTATAAACAAACAAGCATTATGTCCAATTAAATTTAAAAAAGGGGCAATGAAAAAAGAATCCAGGTCGAAGGACGTGATTTCTCAAGTCGCAAATATCAGGATTGATTATCGAGATTGATAACTTTTTCGGATTTTCTACTGACCTTTCTCGAGGCTGTCTATCTGCTCGTTAGAGAAGGAAGTTCGGTTGCGCTGCAATTTCCTCTTCAGCCTCAGCCGCACTTGCGAGTCCTCGTCGCCGGAGGAGTTGTGCTCCGAATTACCGTCCGAAGTTGTCTCCTGCTGATGCGACAATAGAGATCCGGTGTCTGGAACAAGAATTAATTATCTTTCCTTCAAATGTATTGTTTCAGCCATCTTAAACATATCTTTCATATTTACGATTACACAATGACATTTCGTGTTTTAATTGAAGTCCAATCATATATCTTACATAACAACTGTCATTCTGTTTTTCTGAACTATGTCGAACGTTAATCATTTTTCCATCGTCTAAAACTTAAATAATAAAGATTAATTGTTCAAAAACTTGGGCAATCTTTCTCTCACGTTGTGAGAAGCGTCGCGATCTAATTAAAAAAAGCCCGCTGTTCCGCAGCACATCAATCGGTCGATCCCGTAACGCGATCCGCCGTTCTCGAGATTCCTAGACACCGCGCCGCGCGTTCAGGCGTGCGCGACCGGTCTTCGGGGTCGCGTCTCGTGTTGGTGCGTCGGTTCGTACGCGCGCAAGGGTAGCCCCTCGTCAAGCCCCGTGGGCCGCGATTACTTTCCGCCTCCGCGCACCACACCCTCGTCTCTTTCCATTCCTCCCGGTGCCTTCCCTGCGTCCCTCCGTGCCTCCGCTCTATCCGTGTCCGTCCCTCCATACGGCAGCGGAGAGATGTACATATATACGTTCACCCTTACGCTCGCGCGTACATAGGTATGCACATATGTATTACATGTCTATGTAATATATATTGCATGTATATGTATATATGTAATACCTATATAATATATATGTATATATGTACACCATTCGTTCGTCAGCTGCTCGCTTTCTCGTTCGCTCATCTCAACCCCCGCGCAACCCCCAATTGGACTCGACCCTGCAAAACCCCCTCGACTAGAAATACCGGCACCCCAAACACGCCTCTTTCTTTCCCTCCGGTTCTTCCCGCCTCCCTCATCGTTCTACCCATCAACTCTCCCGTTCTTCTCCTTCCCGCGGAATCCACCCCCAAGCCTCCTCGCGAATACCCCTGCGCGTAACGACCAGACCGGGGAACGATCCTCAGCGGTCCGCTGCAGACGGATCGTTGGCTTTAATTTTCTAGGTGACGACGCACGCCCGGCCGAAGAAAAGAGAAGAGATTAGCCCGATGCTCTCTGCAATCCGGCCGCTTAATATGCCCGCTGTGGCCAAAGTGGCCGCGATCGACCGTTCGATGCATTCTTGTGCATCCAAGTGCACTATAAGCGGCACTTTGACGTATTCAGTAAGGCATATAAACCACTACCTTCTAAGTGGCGACGCGATTTAAGATACACCTTAAAACAACTTTTAAAAAAATTGTTTACAGTCTTGTTTATATTTAACTTATTAGCGTTAACGTGTTATTATCGTCATATGAAGTTATTTAGTACGAAAAGATATACTATGAGATATTTTAATACAGATATATTAGAATATTTATTCCGTCAAGATAATCAGATTGACACATATAATTGAAAGACGGTCCGCGAAATGAATTCCGAGACTGCGAAAAAGCATCGACGATGATATTTCGAAATCCGCAGAAATACACTTGCCAGTGAAAGCACTTTTCTACCTGTCACTTTATCACGATTCACGTAATCTGCCTATTGAGAGCGGCCGCATCTGGGTTCGTCACTCGTAGACTGATTCTAGTTAAGAACCGAGCCGCAGGCCCGATTTTCGTGATCCTATTAGACTTATAGCGCTGCAGGATGGACCCTTTTTCCCTACTCGACCGCGTATGTGCGCGTACATGCATTGTACGAGGCGTCGAAGATCCGGAATCGCACAATGCAACGTACATTTCTCGCGAATCGAGGGAGATGATACGAGACAGAGTGCAATCGTTCGAAGATATTTCTTCGAAAGCAAGATCGTATAAATTTTAGTCCACAAAGACAAATGTTCGTTCGTCGAAGTTTTAATCAATCTTGAACTTTAATGTTAAAATTATAGGAATCATTTTTTTGAAAGAAAGATCATTTATAATCCGTATTCACGACATAAAATTATTTTCTGTTTTAATATAGATTTTATTTTTTGTTATTTAAGAGAGAGATAAACTTGATTTAGATTAAAAGATAAAGCACCAGGAAGGTAAATAAATATTGATCTGCATGATCTTTAAAATGTTAATTAAGATACGACATCAACCAACACTGCGAATCCACCTAATATTTCTACAAGTACTTACCGCTTCGCTTCAGCAAAGAATCGTCACGCCCGTGAAGCTGACTACTGGGCAGAAGAGTTTGACCGGATCCAGGAGTCGCCGCGGTTGGAATTCCCGTGGCCAGGGGATGATGGGGAGGTGTTGCCGAATACCACGCTGGCGGCCAGCCTGCTGCCTGCCCGTTAAACATTCTCAGCTTGTCGTAGACGCTCTCGGCACCCTGATGCGCTTGCACCGCAGCCGCCTGTTGCTCCTTCTGCGAGGCCAGGTTCCTGAGTACCCTGTTAATGGACGACACCTACGAAATTTTCAATTAGAATCAATTTGAATCGCCTATTAATTCAATCCTATTGAATATTAAAAAAGTGCTATGAAAGATATCGCTAATTATGTTTTTTTTTTGTCCAAATTGCTGGCATCGATATTTTTATAAAAATTATAAATAAATTCGTAACCATCATAAAGTGTCTTAAAAATGTAGTATACAAATTATTATTATGCAAATTATATCTGTCTTTGTTATAAATTCAAAATTATTTTAAGAAATGTAGCATTTTAATGGTCAGATAACAGAATTTTTAATTAATAATAAGTGAAACTTTGACCGATAAATGATTCTCCCAAATTCACACAAAAATATTAAGCTACAAAGATACAGCTCGAATATGAAATCTCTATTAAGAGAATCTTTAATATTGAAAATATCTCTAAATATATAATTTAGTTAATAATCTGCGTTATCTAAAAGTTGACTCTCTAATGTTAATTAATCTTTAATAATTAATTTATATTAATTAGTCTTTAATTAATCTTTAATAATAATTCATAATTCAAAAACTGTTGAAACAATTATTATTTTTCTAATTTTGCTTCTAATATTCGTAACTTAGAGAAAAAAAACCGAGTAATTCAGAGAAAATGTTGCGTCGCTTTTCGGCACTAATGATACGCGATATGTATCCCTGTGGACAAGATACCTCCGCATCGTCCATTCCTGATCAAGGGAAAGGAAGATAGAGGCAAAAGAGACCGACGCGGCGGATCGGGGCAAGGCTCTTTGTAAAATCTCGCAACCGCAGCCACTCGTTGTCGCACAAGAATCATTTCCGTCGTCGTAGCCGCGCGCACTGATTGTCCGTCCCTTGCCGCCGCCCCTTGCGCGGGATCTTGCCTCCTCTTTTTCGTCCTCCCGCAGTCGCAGAATGCGAAGGGGGTCATACCCAGATGAAAGGACACCGCCATCCAATTATTATTACATAAAACGGTTCTCTACGGCTCTTCGTTCCCCCTCCAATCCGGGGGACGGTCGTCGCCGTCATCGTTGTCGTCTTCACCTTACGCCCGCAACCGAGCCACTGGCTAACTCCGAAGTTATAACGAGCCAGCCGTTATAGCACAGGGATCCAAGCATCGCGCTCTCAACTTGTACATAATGGTCCTCGGCGCGCTCCATACACGCGCCAACCCCATCCCCCACACACCCTTCTGTAATCGACGCCGAGCTTGATGCAGCAGCCGGATATACATGGCCGTTAATGCAGCGCGGACGTCGGATATCGAGCGGAGCTTCTTAATTACGAGGTCGACAAGCTTCGACGAGAACGGCATGAGTGCGCAAAGCCGATCCTTCTCGCATAGTTTGAGTCAAAACCGACGGAATAATGGCCGGGTGACGCCGAGAGAACGTCGCTGTTAGAATAGCGCGCGTTGCACCAGTCGTCCATTAGAGCTGAATTAAAGACGAGGAACTCTGACTTCGATCATATTCGGGTACATTCGAGTGAATATTGCACTTCGATGTAATACCGGAGCTTCATAAATTAAACGTATAGTTTTCTACGCAAAGGCAGTCGCAGCATGATGAGAATAATTAGAAGATACGAAGAAAAAGTAGAATCTTGTTTAAGTCCAATCTTCCGCGATGGCATATTAGAATATTAGGGAAATGTCGATTTTCATCGATCACATTCGCCACGTCCGGAGCTCATCGAGCGTACGTAACTTCCACCGTCTCGACTCGTTCCAACGCTATGAGACAGTAACAGGCGAATAGCGGAAGCGACGTTTCGAGACGAGTTAGCCCCGGCTAACCCGGACCAGGCTCTCCGTCATCAAACCGTCTATCCAGCCTGGATGCCGGGAGAGAGAGAGAGAGAGAGAGAGAGAGAGAGAGAGAGAGAGAGAGAGAGAGAGAGAGAGAGAAAGAGAGACAGAGAGAGAGAGAGAGAGCGACCGCTCTACTCTCACCGCACAACAGCCGCAGCGTCGATGCAGGCCATTACACGCGCGACCGGACACGAATAATTGTGCAACACGCTTAACTGATCCCATTCACCCTGATTCTACCCGCTCCCGTCCGCTCTCGCCGCCGACTAACCCCGCGCGCACCCCCGACACCAACCCCCGACGCCATGTGTACCAGCCGCAATAGCCAACGTCACCGCCAATGCTACCAGCGATCCACCAACAGTATAGCCGAGAAAAGATCGAAACGATCGAAACAACGATCTGTCGATCAAATAACGTCTCTTCTCTTGATTCCGACTTAAAATTATTCTCGAAAAGAATTCTAGATTGATTTCTGGTTCACTGATTTCAAGAAATTCGAATATTTACTCTCTTTCTCTCTATAGGGGTTCTATATTTTACTATTTCATTATTTTAAGGAAATTTTACAATACGTTGTCGTTAATAGAACAATGCTTGTCACTTCAAAAAAATGATAATTAGTAAATATATTGAAAAGAGTGAGATATATTTCCTTATCATTAATAGAGTGATGTTTGTCACTTGAGAAAAAAAAAAATATATATATATATGATAAATATTAAATACATTAAGAGATGATATATATATATTATAGAGCGATGCTCTCGAATGTAATCTCGCAACTGTTCGGCGCATTACACGCTTGATGACAAGACCGCGTGCTAGACGTTCTGATTGATCATCCTGGAACCCCCAACATTTCCTATCAACCTTCTTCATTCGGTTCCTAGGAGCACACCGACAAGAAGCGAGTTTGCTCCGCAAGCCGATGGATAACGACTTGTACGCGTGCCATCCCCCTCGGTATTCCTGACGAGCAGTCGATAGGGATGGGGGGGGGGGGGGGATACTGCCAGTAGAGAGAGCGTCCTCAGAGGAGCCAGACGAGGACGATCGACCTTTGAGGATATTTCGCGCGGTCGAGAAGGGAGGTTGGGCGGGCAGGATGTTTGGTAGATGGACGGACGTACAACCGGAGAGGATTCTTCGGGTTTTCGGGGAAGGGCGATCAGCGCCCGGGAGAGGGTGGACAATGCCGAGGTCCGCGTAATGGACCGATTACCCCACCCAGCCGATCGTATTGACGAGACTTTGATTAGGGTCGAGTAGCCGGATCCGACGGGTAAGTACACTCGACCGGCTGCGCGCCACGATAAGTCGACGGCGGATTACGCGTAAACTTAGACCGTATCCAATCAATGGTATGGCGCCAACGCAGCGGGAAATTTATTCGCACGTCGCGAATTTATGCGCGAGACGAGAGGGAATCGTGCGTGCAACCTTGAGGAATTTGCGTAATCTGTTCACCTAAACTCGCTTCATTCTAGTCTACAATATCTAGCGAAGTACAATCAATCAAAATGTTTGATTTCAAATATTAATCACCTGACAGTCGGCATGTTCCTGAATTAAATATATCTTACAACTGACTTGTTACTTACGCTGGGAATATTGTCGTTATTGCAAACGCCCTCTTGCAAAAGTCGATCGCGAATCTCCCAGGCGAAGATCGAGGGACATTCTCGTTTGTAGTCGGCGATTTTGTTGACCACGGGCGTCGTCGCCACTCGTGGCTTGCTACCGCCAATCGCCCGCGGCTTGATCGAGCCAGTCTCGTAATACCTGCGAAAAGAACAATTATTATTTTCGCTTAATGCGTATTACATCGTAGCGGGTCTTTTAAGCATAGCATAGTTATCGAAAAAAAAATGCGAGTTTTTAAACGGGAAATCAGTGGATGAAAGCTAGCTTTATGTCAATACTCCGCAATTTGCAGGAACTATGTTACATTCACGAAGATATTGCTGTATAAAAAATGGAAGTACAACGTAACATTCGTTTATTATTATATATATCCAATTATTTTTAAATCTATAACGTCAATAAATCGCTAAAAATAGAAGAAAATTCTGTGAATTCTCTCGCAAATTTATCGATTGGCCGCTAATTGCCTCGAGGAAATACAAGCAGTTGTGTCTTGTGGCCATTGAACCCGATTTATCGAATCAGCTAGTATATAAGACAATAGCATATATCAAATTCCGTTGCTCCTCAAGTATCGCAGAACGGTTTAATTTCCCGAACGCGTTCGTCCCACGATTTCGAAGGGAGACCGACATCCGCGGCGCGGTACTTACCTGCCGAGTATCTTGGAGACGCATCCATTGCTGACCTGCAGTATGCGCGATATGTCGCACGGTCTGGCACCGCTGTGGGCCAGCTCGACGATCTTCTGCCTCGTGGAGTCCGGCAGCGGTCGGCCGTTGACGTAAACGCCGCCGAGCTGGTTAACCCCGCTGTGTCCTGCAGCCGAGCACCCAAATATTGAGTTCTGTCCGACCATAGAACCCCCGCCAATACCCGCGCCACCCCCGTGCATCAAGTCCTCCTCTGTGAATCAAAACGCGCGCAAACGTATACGTCACCTCGCCAGAACATCTGATTGGTAAACAGCGGGATAGTACACCGCGCCGGTATACGTGCGTTCTTATTAGTCTAATTAGCGCTCGCGCCCGTCCGCGTCGCACGGATCCGAAAGCGTCAGATCGAACGCCAAGGGAGATGTTTGCGTCGCGATCACACGGTCCGCCGCCCTGCGGATGTCACGTAACGAAGATCAGTTTGACCCTTGCGCGCCGATTAATTCGCGCTGCCGTGTACCTTATTACGGTTAACATGTAACGTGCGCGCGGAGGAGTCGCCGAAACGGAAATCTATCGCGTAGATATACGTGCGACGTGTTGACGACGACGGTAATTGCGACGCGAGTGGACAATGCGGCAGGTCTAACGAATAGATATACGGTACGGTATCGTGCAATTCGATCATTACGTGGGAGGCTTCAAAAATTGTATACCGTTTCGATACAACTTACAATGCAGACGCATATATATGTACATGTATATTACATGTATATGAACGAAAATGCATTCGATTTGCCCAGAGAGTACAGTGTCAATGACAAAAACAATTTAAAAGACTCTGGATCTCTCATGGTGAACAAAACGGCTTTTCACATATACATGTCCTAATGCGGGCAAAAATTTCAGCTTGTCTCATCACTGTTAAATTCCCGCGGTGCGTCGTCGCCGACGCGAGGAAAAAGATACACAACGAGAGGAGTGTCGTGACAGCGCGCGCGCGCGCGCGAATGACGGGAGACTCGAGAGGAGCCGGCGTTACTAAATGCATCTTGCAATTAACAAATTTAATTAATCCCCGCTTTTACGCCGCGCAAAACGACAAGAAATAGTTGGAATGTAATCTTGGATGGCTCGCTCCGCCTTTGTCGCTGTGCGAAATCCACTTCGTATAACGACACGAAGTGGTTTTCTCGCTCTCGCTGTGTCCCGCCGCCTGTCCCTTCCTCTCGGCTTACCTCCTTCTGTCCTTACGCCATTTCTGTCGTACCTCATTTTCACCGATGCGAAAGGATCGAAGATTGCCGCATCTTACGATCAGTCGACGTTGTAAAAATGTGGAAGGACGGAAAGGTCCTTCGACAGAAAATCATGACGACTTTTCGGAAGATAATAATTCTTCATGATTGCTATATCATTGAATCAGATTGAGTTAATTCGTGAAGTTTTTATATTGTAATATATGTAAAATAATTGTGTTTTATATGTAAATGCGATACAGGAGTACTTGTACAGTTTTTAAAATTCTAAAAGTTAATGATAAATGTTTTAAAATTTTATGGGACTTTTATAATTGACAATTTGAATTTTGTGTTTTTTATTAATTCCTATATTGATTCACCTCTGGCGGATGGCTTTTTTTATCCGTAACTATCTCCGTTGGCAATAGATCCGTACTACAATTCTCTACTTATTGCGGAAGGTTTCCTGGCTTCAGTCGTCCCTGCATTATAACCAGAGCTTTTTAAGCGAGCTTCAAGCATGCTGAAAGGAATGGAATATGGTGATGAAGAACGAGAAGCGAGAAATTGGAGTCGAGAGTCTTGTTACAAATAATTCCGCAGCGAGGCAACGCGGAAATTTTCGAGAGGATGCTTCTTACCCCTCCATTTTATCCTACCCCCTGCATCCGGATGCTGATGCGATTCGCGAATGTAAGAAGAGAGAAATAACGTCATTTTTTTTAGGACGCGATATTATAACTGCATTTAATTTCGCGATCCCCTTTACGCGACAAAATAATGATAAAAGTTTTGAAATATATTGAGAAGTATTTTGCAAAGTTTTCGAGGAATCTAGGAAATGCTCGAATGGATTGGATCGGTACACGGCGACCGATTAAGAATGTCAGAATGTAATATCAATGATTTTGCAGAGATGGAATTGATCTTTGTTATCGACTTGTCGGTCGTAGTCGTCACCCCGCTTTCCGCGAACTTTGTGCCTCGGTGAATTTTATAAAGTTCCCTTTTGATTACGCACACGGCGGAAAGTAGATGATAGCGATAAGAGCGAGACATTTTCCTCAAACCAATTAGAGCGACACTCTCCGCAATTTCTTTTACGATGAGCTAATGAATATTCATCCTTTGCTCGAATTAATAAAAGCGTATATTAGATCCGCGGATACGTGCAGCTGTCACGTTTATAGAGCAACAATACCATCACGAATTATAATATTCCGTCATAATATAATATACCAAAGATACCAAAGAATATCTTAATTCATTAATTTATTTCGTGTATTGCGATTTTCAGATTATAATTGGTAAAGTACTATTCAGATATAGACAAGTATTATCCGAAGACACTTGGTCTCGTACTCTTCCGAATCACTTCTTTCTTTCGACAGAGTAATTTGTGTTAAAAATAAGCGACGGTGAAAGCGAGGACGCGTCGCGCCGCGCCGCGTCTCGCCTTTGAAGGGACGGCGCACAAGTCTATGCTGTTTTTCACAAGTTTAATTCGTTACAAAGGAGACAAGTGTGCGCGACTTAGCTGTAGCACGTATACGCGCGCGAGATTCACCCTTTCGCTCATCGTCTTTTGCCTCACGCTCTCCTCCCCAGAGCGGGGGGAAGGGAAGGGCGGCCACCCCCGACAGAGGGGGATGATGTCGGCGAGAGGGCTCGAATATCGCCCGAGCCCGACGCCGTCGACCCGTGCACACACCCGCCGCGCCGGCCGCACACATTCTTTATATATAATTTCGCGTTAATCTACGCGGCGGTGCGGCGCAAAAGCGAGTCGCGCCGCAAAGTGAGGCAAAAAGGTTCCGCTTGGCTGAGCGTAAAACGGGACACAGATTAAATCCCATCCTGTGCAACCCCGGCGCACGACGTCGCGGCACCCTCGTCCTCCCCGATCCTCTCCGCGTCAGTTCGCTCGGTCGAGCCACCCCTTGCCGCACCCTCGCCAAACACGTCCCCCTCCCCTCCTCGATAGTCCAGTCACTATGTACATTTAAAAAAGACATGTAGAGCGGGAAAAATCCTATAAAAAACACCTATTATGTTACTTTTTTGCGTCAATGAAGTCGGAAATCTTAGCGAAAGCGTTCGGTGCCGCGTATCGACGTAACCAACGCGCCGCTAACGCGATGGCGACGACTCTCCACTTTGAGGCGCTCTACAAGGCGTAATTTTCAACGAAATGAAATAAATAACAAATAAAAATTGTAGATTTTTTTACGCTCTACAAGTTTCATTTGAAGCATTTTTGCAATTTCGGACGACAATAATGAGTAAAAAGAAAAAAACTAAATGTATCTCTCTCTCATACTTTTTTATTTCTCTTTCTCGTTCGATGTCTCGAAAACAATCGATCATACGTAAAAATGTCATACAATATAATTTGTAGAGCATAAAAAAAGCTTTAAAATGAGCTCCGATTCGACCTTGTAACTTTATTAGAAACCGAGTTATCGCAAAAAAACCATTTTTTCACATTTTTTACTCCCGTAGAAAAAGCAAGCGGGAAACAGAGGTCGAAGACTTGAGATTAAGCTTTTCTTGAGCCCTCCAACACCCCCCAAAAGAAAAATCCTGGGTCAGAATTATGTCTTTTATAATCCGTTTTTTTGTACATATAGTGACTGGACTACGATCTCCGCGCCGGGCGAGAGGCGGTCTTTAAGCGCGAAAACGATCGCCGGGTATTTAAAATGCGCGAATAGGAGACGTCGGCGAATCGATGTAACACCTCACGCGAGTCGATTTTGCAATTGGGTCCTCAATGGAATTTTCGCCAGGTCTGATGCTTGACAGCGGAAGTTAACTGAAAGATTTATTTGCCTGGAGATCTTGGATTTCCAAGTGCGTTTCTAAAAAGTCGCGAAAAGTCGCGAAAGTATACGCACGGCACGGTCCGAAATTCTCGAAACACTTGATCAATTTCGTGAGTCATTGTGTACGTACTCGTAGACGAACAAACATTAAACCCGTTGGAAAGGAACGATAGATCGTTACCCGATAATAGAAACAAAACAGCTCAACGGAGCGGCTAATGCGCCACTCCAATTTCCAACGATGACGGAAAGTTTGCAGCGGAATAGTTGTTTAATGGGATGTAATAATAGTTTGCGGGTAATTAGTCCCGCGCTGCGACTCGAAACCGGCCGAACGTAATCAGTTACAGAGTGTGCCGGTCCGAATTCATTTAACGAACTGCTGTTTATCCGTCGACATCCATAAAAAATATCGCTTTCGCGGCCAAATTGCTTTTGCCTTTCGTCGTTGCGTCGCGCATACGCTAAATAATATAATTATGCCCGCCGACCGCATTAATTAGACACATAAATCGTCCAACTCTCTGAGCTTGATATAATAGGAGCGATTACAAAACAGATATTTCGGTTGGCGGTAATACAAAACGTATTATTAGACTCTGCCAGTGAAAAATAAAAAGAGACCATGTGGAGTCTGCTGGTTTTGACGGCATTATAAAAGCGCGTACAATCGGGAATTAACGAACATTCACCGTGGCTCAATTATCCAATCATTTACATTGTAAATTAAGATAAACGTGACGGCAAATAACTAATAATTTGATAAATAATTTATAACGGAAGTTATTTTAGTTCACTTTAGAAATTTTACTCCAAAGCTGTCGTCGCGCGTTAACGCTTCTCGCTGAAACATTTACAAGATCTAGTCGCGCTTATTTCCGGTGATAGCCCGGAGTCTGTTATGCGGCATAACGTCGGGGGCGGTCTGAAGTCGACGCGTTTGTCGAGTGTCAACCGGCTAAACGTTATTATCACGTCGGTAGAGATGAGCAAACCGGGGTGGGGGGAGGGAGGGGGCGCAGTCGGGGCACAGCCTCCGAGCGTTTCGTGATAAACTCGCCGAGTACTACGGAGTGAGAGAACTTCATCTCATGCGTCTTTCAACGACATCAAAGATAGCGTGCCAGGCATACGCTCTCTAATGAGTTGAATCGCGGTAAGAGCGCCCGCGCCCGCTTCCCGAGCGACGACGAATTCATTACGGACGGTGTTAAGAGGCGACGCCGCGACGGCGCAGTATTAGCAGCCGCCATCCCCCCGGTAGCGCATACTCATTACCGCGCCCGTTATTATTGACACCAAGTGTGTAAGGCAGTCATGCAAGTGTGTGTCGTCTTCCCCGTAGCTTTTCGCGGGTAAATACCGAACTCATGGCCGCGGGGTTAGTAATCGTACGTGCGCCTTCGTTACTATTCACCAGATAACAAAGATGCCTCACGCGGGAATACGCGAGATAACGCGATAATCTTGACGCCCGTTTGCGCAACGGTTAAATAAGTTTTGCGCCCGGTAAACGGGATAACGGACCGTGAAATCCCAGCTCGATAAACGCGCATTGCGAAAGGAGCTATTGTCGTAACACGAGCAAAGGCGACAGCAATCCTTAATATCATGCATCGAAGTACAATTACTGGCCTGTCGTTCGTATGTAATCCGTCACACATTACTTTTAAGCCTTTCGCATTCGTGAACTAGTTGGCTTCATCGTTCTCCAATCGCGAGTTAAAAATGTCGTGAATGTCTTGCAAAAGAGTTAATTGCTTAATTAATGACCTTTAATGAATCTTTAAGATTTAATGATTGATCAATAGTTTTTCGTACACAAAGTGTGTCCCAGAATTCGCGTGCAATTATTTTTAAATTAACGGAACGTTTCGTATACCGTATATCTTCCACCAGAATGTGCCGCAGATCAGAGAGCAGAACTGGCGTGTTCGAAGTTCCTCTACATATACCTATACCTATACGGGCAAAAGTTATCGGCGTGCCTCGCGGACGTATTGCGGAGCCGTGGTCTCTATTGATTGGTCGCGGGGATAATCCCGCGCCGCCGACATTTATTACCCCCTTGGAAGCAGCGGAGGCAGGTAATCTCCGCAGCCTCTCGCTGTGCCCTGGCACGCGTGAGATTCGATCCCAGAGCCCGTAACCAACGCGCGGGGCCCATAACCATTAACAAATCTCGTGTAGCAACGAGAACGAAATAAAGCGCTCTTGAATCGGCCGTTTGATTCCAATAGCTACCGGGGTTTTTATGGAGAACCGAAGTAAGAGGAAACGCGCGCGTTCTCTCTCTCTCTCTCTCTCTCTCTCTCTCTCTTTCTCTCTTTCCCTGATATATATATATATATATATATATATATATATATTGCGTAGGAGAAAAAGAGAGAATGCGAGAGGAGGCAGACTGGTGGTTGGACGAATGAAAGAGGGGCGCGCTCGTGCCACGCGATCATTGTCCGCCTCTGAAGCTATACACGAATGCGAGGAGAAGGCATTATAGGAAGAGAAAGCGGGGGGAGGGGGGAAGCACTTACCCTCCTACAAGTCCCATTATGATCTCGCGTGGGCCATAGTCGCGTAACGCGATCCCGCGTCTCCGCGTTCTCGAGCGAAGTGTGGGTAACTCCTCGACCGGAGAAAGATTACGTTGCGTCGAGACAAATTGGCGGTGTAAGCGACCCCCGCGCTTATTGTCGGGGGGTACGAAGGAAGGGAGATTCGTGCCAGCCTAACCGATTGTTGCCGGGTGTGGTGCGCGCGTTTGGGGGTCGCGAGGACGAATCTCTCGAGGTGCAAGAGGGCCTCCACCCTTCGCCGCGCCGGAGTCGCTGACGAAGGGGCCGCTGGCCCGACAGAAGCCGACCAAAGGCGTGTCAAGTTACCAACTAACCCCCGGGGGTAACCGCGAGCTCACCTAAGCTCATAAGCGGACGCGTATTTACTCGTCTCTTCTCTCGTATAACTCATCACGAGTTCGCTGGAAGGGCTGCGAACTTATCGAAACCATCTACCTTAAGAAAACTTTGATCCGCGTATGTTACGACTTCCTTGTCGCCATTAGATTAAGGGTAATGTGAAGGGTAATACGATGAACACACACGGAGCAACTCGCGTTCAAGTATATATCTACCTGCTCGAGTATCGTCCCGCGAATGATAGTACGACGCGGCAATAACACAATATGCGCTACCCGCCGCAAAAACAAACATCAAAGTCATGTACTAATTGGTTTGTTGTCGCCCTTTAACATTAATTACTAAAATACTTTATTCTGATACTTGAGATCGTATGAAAACTGTGAACATCAAACTTAACATCATATTTAAGGACATTAGTACCTTTAATATTTGTTAAATGATGTGTAATTCTTGAAATTTTCTGTAAGATATGTTTTTATATATAGAGAAATCTTATATTATCTAAGAGTTCTCTTAGAGTTAGAGTTAATGCGATTGATTCTTAGCTACTTAATTAGGTCTGCAAGATGCGCATACTTGTGAGTTAATGAACTTAGATTGATTACTGCAATCGCTTCTTACTCTATTTAACTTGCCAAATGACAGTCGGATTGCTTCGTAAGAAGCCGCTAGAATTGAAGATCTTGCGAAGACGCACGACAGTCTGGGAATTCATAAAAAGAATCAAATTTTTCTTTGTCATGCGTCATTCAGCTCGGCGCAATATTAATAAGTGGATCAAATTTCATAAAAATTTGCTCATTTATCTGTTTATCTTATTTCGCATGCTTCACTGGGGGGGTTGTTACTTCTTTGATTAAGATTAAAAAATTATTCTTACATCACCCTTGTAATTCCTAGTGCCATAAGTTTTCCTTGTTTATCTCACTCGCTTAAACAAAAAGTGTTCGGCAATCGATAATGTTTTCTCGCAGAACAAATCAACTATGGGTCTCACAAATGGACTCCATCCACTGACAAGAGTTGCTGCCGGCAAAGCTCATTTGCTGACCGAATTTAGAAAATCGACTATTTGTTTGTCGATTACCGACTACCAGCCGTGTCAATACTATTCCCGGTCAATCGCCATCAAACACCTCGTTTTCTCGCGCTCGTTCGCGAGCAAATTAAAATAAATTGATTCGACCGACCTTTATGCGGCATCTTCCAAAAGGGCGGCTCGGGGGTGGGCGAGCAAGGGTTAGCCACCCCCGCGCCCAACAGGGTCCTTGCCGCGTGCAGCGCCGCCGCCGCCGCCTCCCTGCTCCGCGCTGCCGCAGCGCTCGGCGGGTATTCCGGAGCGCTGTCACTTTCGGCGATGCCGCCGCCACCGCTACCTCCGCAAGGACGAAGGTGCAGGCTCAGCCGACCGCCGCCGAGCGTGCCACTGCCGCCTCCGCCGCCGCTGCCGCCGCCGCCGCCGTCTCCACCGCCGCCACCTCCGGCCACGCTAACACAGTGCTAAAATCATTCGAAATGGCTCGGTTTAGGTTTCTCCCGCTGCAATCGGCTCTTATTGTTAATTAGACGCTTTTGCGCCTAATCCGCTCGGAAAGAGAGAGGAAAAACATCGTACATCGAAGCGAAAGAGTATTGATTGAATAATACGTATTTACTTTAGAATAAATATGCACTTGTGCTACTTGATATGACAAAAATGAAGATACGTCTGATAAGCGGTGTACTTATGTCAATAAACCTGTTCAATATGCATTAATGCTTTTTGTAGAACCTTTCTTACAAAAGTTTTTGCTCTTTTAACTTTCTCGAAAAGTAAACGCAGTCTTATTCCTATTAGAATAATATCCTTATGATTGTACCCACAGGTAACATCTTCACAGGTAATATCTTCTAAAAGATCAAATTTTAAGAGAAAAGAGGAAGTACTAATAACTCGTTTTCTTCCCTCCCTCTTTCTCTCTCTCTCTCTGCGCTTTACTTAGAACAAAAAAAATTAGAAAAAATCCACCATCGTTTTCCCAAAAACGACATGTTGATCGAAAACACGTTAAAATTCGTATAACATGTTATAACGCGGATACCATATTATCGGAGCCTGGATAATATCGCCGATAATGCCGTAACTCTCACGGGGAATATATCGCTGCGCGATGATTATTTAGTGCGGAGCGCGATCAAAAACCAATTTCGGGCATAACGATGTAACGTATCGGGAGCATGGATTATTAACAAACGCGAGAGCATTTCGATTTACAATTTCGCGTCGTTCTTAATCACATTGCGAAATTTTTGCTTGGCGATACGCGAGAAAAAAGGCGTTACGCCAAAAAATGAAAAAAAAACTCAGCCAACGACGGCGGGTCGCGTAGCCGACGGCGAACGGCGAGCCGGTGCGTTAACGATTAACAACGAACGCTGGCGCGCAACGGCCGAAATAATTTTAATACATACGTTCACAATAATTTTATAAATTCACGGCAATTTACGAAAATTCAATTGATCCTTATACCTTTCCGCAGTGCTGATGCGACGCGGCGCGTCGCGCGATGCGATGCCGACGCGACACGATGCGCTGCACAGCGCGTAAATAACGCGGCTTCAAAGAACATAATTCGGGGGATTATCGCCCGCGAAGCGCGGCAAATATTGGCGCCGTCGAAACTGGTTCGCCAAAAGCAAATTTCAAAGTGCGCCAAAAAATAAATAACGCCCGGGCAAATAATAAACATTGCCGTGTCGGTGGTAAATTTCCGAATTTTTCCAAGGCTGATTACGTCCCGCATAAATTTGTTCGTATTACTTTGTGCGCCACAACAACGAATCGAAAATTATATGCATATAACGCGAAGGAAAGCCGCGAGGAAAGTTTGCGTTGCGTTATTATAAAATTGATGCAATTAAGATCGTTATAATTTAAAAATTGTGAAATCGAAAATTGAATTTTAATCCAATTTCTTTCCGAAAACGCGATTTCCGTTGTTCGAATTTGCGATGTTGTTACAGAAGTGATTCAATAAGCGCGTGAATAAATTTTAGATATTGATGATATACGTTGCATAATATTTCATATTCTGTGACAATAAATCACTGTATTCGTAAACGCAACAGTGTTATTACTTTCTGAGACTATACGTTGACTTTGAAATAAAGCATTATTCTTTTATCAGTGGTTATTCTATTTTTAAAACTGCACAAACCGCGGAAGATTATATATGTACATAAAAAATGAGCATCGTTCCTAACGATATATATCCCTATCTTCTATTTATCAAAGCTTATTCACGATAATTATGGAACGACATTCTTCATAAACAAAAATAATTAACGTGTGCGTGGCAAATAAATCAACCGATAGAGTTATTTTCAGAATGAAATCGTCGAAATCAGTATGCAAGACGAGAAATCATCTAATCACCGTCGCACTATATCGAACACCTGCCGTAACGCCTTTTCGATCCTGACGATCGAGAAATCCGACGTGTGCGCGCGAAGCTGCCGCGAGCGCAGCGCGTCTATGCGCATTCCGGCGTACCCCTCATCTCATCGCGGTTAATCATCGCACGCCGGCGTGCGTCGGGACGAGCGTTAATTGTCATTCGGCGAGACTCGTAGATCATTAGCTCCTTTCAAGCCCGGTCGCGGTAACGTCACGACGGCCGACGGCAAAGCGGGGGACATCAATACCCGCGCGCCCGGCCGGATCGAAAAGTGCAAGCTGTAAAGCGGCGAGCCAAGGGTCGTTAAACGTGGTCGACCGCGAGATCATTCCGCGTCTCGTCGCGACTCACTCCCGAGACCCTGCTTCTCCAAGCGATAGCATGAGAGAGAGTATATGTGAGAGAGAGAGAAAGAGAGAGCTCCGTATTATACTCTCCACCTATACCGAGATCTCGATTGGATCTACACTGTCAAAACGCGATTTCGCGCGACTGGCAGAGGGATAAATAATTTAGTCGTTGATACTTAATGTCCTGCTGCAACTCTTGACATTACAGAAACGTACGTTTCCCCGCGGTGGCGATCTACGTCACTTAAGCGGTAGAATGAAAACAGATAGATTTGCATAAGTATTTCGCGGACGAATGCGAATACGCCCTGCAAACTATATTTATTTTATACGATATTAAATAATTTATTTAAGTGGACTTCGCGCAAGCTTTGATTAATATTTCTCGCACGAGCATCGCGTTTAATGATACCGCGTGTAAACGTTGTAGCAACAAAATTATTTTAGTTCTTTTACATTGACGAAATTTTCTGCCGGCAACGACGATTGATCGCGATTATAATAATTGCGCGACTCAATGAATAAAAAGCTCGAGAGACATGGAAATGGTAGAGTACTTTACGCGAGCACTTGAGGATTTTCAGGTAGCAGAGCGTGGAATGAAATACCAACGAAAACTGCCTCAGAGCTATCCGGACAACCGAGGCGGCGCGGCGTGCAGAACGCGACGGGGATCTGAGGAACGAGCTGCGTTTAGTCTCGTTGAAACGATGCGACTCCGCGCGCTATACCTTCTCGGCGCACAAAAGCGGAATATCTCACAGGCGACCTGCATCCCGTCGAGCGCGAAAGGCGGAAGTTTAAGCGCGATGCATTAATTTGCGCCAATTAGGACACCGGCGGTAAACTGCGAGCGCGTACTCGCTACGTCGCGCTAATTCGAATCGGATACGCGAGTTAATCGTTTTTAATTTCCCGGCACACTCCTGTCGTGCTCCGACGAGTAACACCGCTTGAATCAGATTTCCATGCGCGTATTAAACAATATAATTTGATTTTTTTTCCGCGTAAATTTGAAACTTCAATTATTCTGTGGCCTCAGAGCGAGACTATACTTACTGCGAAGCTAATTTATATTGAACGATATTTTATTGTTTCAAATTTAATTGATTAGACAAGGCTTGCGCAAAACACAAAACGTGAATCAATTTAACAGAATATCCACAAGAGAAGGGACGCGGAATTAGTAAATAATTGAGTCTAAGATTTTTCTCCGCCCTGTCCTTTTTTTCCCGTTCACCGCCGACGCTTCAGGCACGACAAAGGGCTTTTCACGAAATCTCCGAGGTACGCTTTCTTTGTTAAGCACTCGAGGAGACATCTGTTATTTTCCGAGATTGTATCACTTTCAATGAGCGAAGCGCGTTCGTTTCTCTCCCTTCGTCTAAAAATAATGGCAACTATCTCGTATGCTTCTCGAATAAACATGCAAGCTGAAACGGTACAGAGAAGTTCAAACATTGTAAAATATGATTCCTGCAACTATATAAAAGCATTTTTGATGAAAAGTAATTTAGCGTGTCTTTCATAATGTCCTTTTCTGCTCACGAACGAGACAATAATAAGAACGTTGCAATATACACAATGTACTTCTTAATATTTCTCTTTATCTATCTCGTTGAAATTGGAATATTAATAATTACGAGCGCACGAAACAGAATAAATATTAAAACTATAATATTGAAACTTAAGTAAAATAGTAACATCTATCTAACTGCGAATATTTAGTTATACAATAAAAGTGTGGAATGTAATCACAATTATGGAAAAGATAGTCCACTGAGAGCCTTTCTCGTCTATCAAATAGAACGAGACTAAAACGTGAATAGGATATCTGTTGCGCATTAGAGAATCGAAGTTGCAATAAAAGGCGTCGCGGTAATGCTTCGCGCACTTTCGTTAAACAAGCCCGACGCATTCCGCTTGTGATCGACAGCTTTTTTCGCGATCATAATGAGGTACTCGAGCGTTAACAACGCCATTGTGCCACGCGCAATTTGTAGCTAACCTTCGCCCGCCGTGCTCTGCCTGTCCAAGTTATTACATCTATTTCGGTTTATTACAGTTTTCTATAGATAATAAAAGATAATTCTCGCAGAGAAAATTCGCTTCTCTGTCAGTTCCAGATGAGATATTTCTGCTCTTATTAGATAAAAGGGAGGAGAATCTCGTAATCTGATAAATTAGAATGAAATGCTTAAACCGACGACAGCTTTGCTTAAACTCACAAAATATATTGCATGAAAATTAATAATTCTTCATCAGAAACGTATTCTAATTGCAAGAATACATAATTTATTAAATTCAGTATGTTCTTAAATACTCTCAAAACATTATACATTTTTTGAAATTAATAATAGTTTAATTCTTTTTCTTAAAAAAATATTGTTATCATACTGATCAATTATTAAATATCAAGAATGAAAGGCCATTCGCATCATTTGTATTGTTCCGAAAATGAGAAAAGAATACAATTCATTCATTAGAAACAGAAATATACAATTTAGGCGAAAAGTATTGTGAAAGTTCTCCTCTCTACGATAATAACACAAACACTACGGTATATTATGAAAATATCACAACAGGCAATATACTAACTAATCCCTCGCGATTTTTCGGAGTAAACACAATGATTAGTTAACTAAATATAAACTTAAGCTTTAAAGAGCCCTCTAAACTCTAGTAGTTCTAAACTCCAAACTAAACAGTGACTTAGCAGTAACGTGAGCTGTTGTAGCTTTATTCTTAATGCTTTACATGTGTTTAGAAAGGGCTCGTGTTTGTAAGCGAGAGATTCTCGAGCTCGTAGTGTCGAATAAATGTGTCAGACGTCCCGTTGGGCGAATCGTCTTTTCATCGCGAAACTGAATGCGAACGTACCGTGTCGAGAATGGCCGTGGTCAGGCCGGATCCAGCCACCAGCTGAAAGCACAATCCGCGACGGCGTTGCTCCGTTCACAGCACTTTCTTGGCGCGGCTTCCGTTGATCGGAGCCTCCACACGCTCCTCAGTTCGCCCGCGGTTGAGGAACCTCAAGAAATCAGCTGCCGACGAGTGAGTGCGCCGCGACTCAACTGCCGCGATCTCACTGACACACTGTATAATTAAATATAATCGCACAGTTTAACGAGAGTACATCGAACCTCGCCACCTCGGGGAATCCACGCACTATTTGGCAATTGATTTAACGCCGATTGATGCGCTGTCAACTTTCTTCGGTTTAAGCGCGATATACCGCGTTGATGTCGACGGATCCGAGACCGGGACACGGATCCTCGGATGACGAAAGACCGGGGTCAGCGTCAGGAATGCTCGCGAGATTATCTGTCAGGTTGCGACGAGGGCGCGAACGACGTTATCAATACGCCGTACACCGCGTTACAAAGGAGGCAAGAATATCCAGGAGGAGCTGTGCGGTGTCTCTCACAGCGGTGTCTCTCGGCACGGGCGTGGATGCGCGGCTTCTCGCGGTTTATCGGCGTTTATCGCGCCTGGCTGGCTGCGGATGAGCTCTGCCTGCGAGCAACCGGAATGCAGTTGAACGCGCGGCGTCGGTGGAGAGGAAAGAAGCACGTGCCCGACTCCCAAAACAGGGGTGCAGTGACGCGTCGCTGCTACGGTGCGCGGCGCCCGATTGACCACCAGAGTCTGCCTTCCCGCATGCGGAGATCCCTGGCGCACGATTTTGGCGTGCCCCCACCCCTAAGCGCGTTCCCTACACAACGTATACACCATCTCCCTTCGGTTGGCGTTGCCCCCTGCTCTCCCCTGTCGCTCCTCTCACGCCGTCTCCGTTCCACATTCTTTTCTCCCCCCGTTCTCGCTCTTGCTCACTCCTTCGGCCGGCGCGAGCGGAGTCGACCAGGCAGTTGCCTTGCCTCCGGGCAACGTTGTCCCTGACGAGGCTTCTCGGCCAGGACCATCAGTGCGGCATAGCGTGTATCTGGGTGGAGCCATGCCGGCGATGGCGTGGCGGTGGCCCGTCGCGCTCGCCGACCGTCGACGGTGGGGATAAACCGCAATTGTGCCGCGCGGCGCGGCATCGCGCAACTCCGCGCGGCGCCCCGAAGAAGGCTTTCGCGGCCTCGCCGCACCGATCGCTGTTGCCGGACGGGGGCGGCGCTTGCCGTGGGCGGTGTTCCGTGCCCCGTTCGGAACGGAGAACCCCGACGACGCCATTGTTTTCGGCGCGCGACGCGGAAGGCACGGCGCGCGTGCGAGATCCACGCCGACGCCCGGCGTCGCGACGCCACTCTCGCACGCAACGCCGTCGCCGACGCCGTCGTCGTCGTCGTTCGCCCGTCGTCGTTCAACGAGACTCGTCTCTTTCCCTGTCTCTGCCCGCCGCCGAGCTGCTCCCCGCGGATCTTTTCACGTCGCCGAGGTAAGTTTGTCACTGTGTGCACGCGTGACGCGTGAGTGTGTGAAAAAAATGCTAAATTGCGACACTGGTTGAGTCTCGCGTGGATTTTCTCTCTTTCCGCGCCTTCAATTCAGTAGTCCTTCTCCACTTTTCTTCCCTCAGAATAATTCTTCATAACGCGACAGTAACGTGAAGCATAATTCTTCAAGTTTTTTAATAAGAACTAGAGAGCGCTAATTAGACCCCAAAGTATCCTTGTAATTCATTAATCAGTCCTAAGTAATTAAAACATATTGATCGGCGCATAGTTTACTGTATCGTAGTTTACTTTATAGTCCTTATTTTGAGAATGTCGTTTATTATATCTAATAAAAGTTTATTTTTTTGCTGGTTCTCTAATTGTGCATCATTCTCTACTCACTCTAATGTGAGTTATTAAACGAATGATTAATTGTTACTGGCCTTTTTAGTTAAGATTTACGTGTGAAATCAGTTTTTCTATCTTCATAGTGTCAATCTTCGTCCCTTCACTTCTTTAGCGTTATAAGATAATATAGGATATAGGTTTTAAGGTATAGTTGTCTCGTCAGGGCATGTATTAGATAAAGTTTTCGATTTTGGATTTTATATCAAATTATATGATCAGCTTTGCAGTCAATTTTTTCTATGGCTCCTTACCGACTATTTACACTCTAGAAAATCGATCTCGAAAATCACAACGTTTGCATTACTTCATATACAGACGGCACGAAAAAGAAGGCTCTATCACGGTTTCAATCACATATTTTCGCATTTTTCGATTAGATGAAGTGAGAAAAAAACATTGTTTTTGTACATTCGATTTCGAAGAATCCGATGCAACCATAAAATATATAGTTTACCGGAAATTTCGCTGCTAATTTTTTAGTTTATTTTAGTGAAAATGCGGTAATCGAGCAGACATTTTTTGGTCGAGGTGAAGTTGGGAAGACTTGGCAACGCCGCTGGCTAATCACTGTAGTTGCAGGTTATGAGGCTCGTCTTTCTTAGCCGACGTAGATAGTGATTGACACCCCTGTCATGCGTTTTGAAACCCTTTCTCAGTAATTGTCAAAATTCAATCGAAAAGGAGATGTAACCTCACTTGTAACCTTTCTCGACGACTCGCATGATCAGCTGATCAAAACGGAGTCAAATGAGAAACATCACATAATTTGGAAAAAGTAACATACTTTGTCACGTATGAAATTTTACACCATACGTCATAAAATTAATTTTCCCTTAGCAAAAATTGTCTGAAATATATTTCTGAACGTGAAAACCTACAAACAGTCACATGACTAGCACGTAGCGAGACGCCTACCTTAATTTATCGGTTACGCGTAATTTTCTTTATGCGTACTTAGTAGTTCGCACGGCGGACGAGAACGGTCCGACACGGATGGACGTAGAGTTTGACATCCCGACGTCGCTTTCACACGCAGTGTCCATCACGACCGTCGTAGCACCTTTTGATTTATCTACCTTCGACAACCCATCAATTTTATTTTATTTGATTTTTTTCCTCGAGTCCGTCTGCATGCGCAATCGCATACATGCGCGAGTAGCGTGTCGGTACATTTTGTCCAACCCTTCTTTGTCGCACCCCTTTTCTCGAATCCCCTCCCCCCTGCCTTTATTTTATCTTTCACGTTTTCTCGGCCCAGCACACATGAGCGCGGGTTGACGTAAGAGGGACGACGCCACGGGATTCCGCTAAAAGAGCCCACTCTAATGAGAGATAATGGCGGCCGCGAATAAAAACCGGCGTTTGCTCTTTCTTTGAGAATTAGCGAGCGTTTTAAAGCGATTACTTCGCATACAAGGCAAGTCACACGAAACGGCGTATTAACGTGGAATTAGAGCGAATGCATTTTCGAAATATGTATCTGACAAATGACGTTTGCTGATGGTTGCTGACGCTAAAAAAAAGATGGTGTTTCCTTTATAACTTATTTTGTGGTGTTTATGGTGCAATTTACAGTACTGTAAAAATTATAGTTTGCAGTTGAAACATTTATAAAAGATAAAGTTGCAGGAATTAAAAGGATTATATGGAAGAAATGCTTCGCTCTGATTATGGTTATACAATAAAAATGAAGCACATATATTAAGATAAATGGAATCCATTTTGACGGTCCAGTTTTGATTAATGGAATTTATAAAATTAAACGCATTTTTGATAAATAGAATTTATCAAATTTAAACGCATTTTTGGCGCAGAACGATTTTTATAAGGGATTAAAAGAGAAACATCTTTATGAAATCCGTAATTCGTCGTTAAGGGAATTGACACAAGTGCTAAGTAATCGAGAGGCCAACCCCTTCGCTTAAAATAAATAGCGTATAAGAGAGTCGAGATTCCTTTGCCCGGCCGGATGGAACAGGTGGGTTCAATTAAGCGCCAATTACCTGCGTACCTAGCCTCTTTCTCGCTGGTGCCGGCAATCGGCGCGATTAACGACGCGCTCGGGAGAAATAACGCGGCAAAAAAAAACGCAACGTATAGATACAATGTGAGCCGTCGAGAAAGTTGCGCGGATGCAATGCAGCCGACACGGACGCGTAAATTATTTCGATCATTCGTCGCAGCGTATGAAGTCCGTCGCCCGCGAAAAACTCGTCGGCTGCCAATTATTTTTATATTTGAAAAGCGCATATATGCCTGTCAATTATTCGCACCAATCATAACTTCGCGTTAGCGGTATTGTACGATGAGAAATTGATTTTACAATACGATTTGTTCCACGCTGTTCCCTGCCATTAGTATAATGTGCGAGTGAAAAATAGAAAACTGTGTCGGCTTGACATAATTGTCGTATAATAACAGAATTAGAAATCGTATACAAAATATTTTTTCTTTTAATGCGCAATTGTTTTCTACTTAAAAAAAAAAGACTCGAAATATATCTTCGTGGATTTCTTCTTTTTCCGCATAATGACATATGGCGAGAATAAAACTTGAAGTCAATTCATTTGTAAAACCGGCTAGACTTCGGTGTATCGTATCAAGTAATGAATGTTCGATTAAAGCGAACATTCGCGTGACTTCATCGCGAGTATGTACACAAGGAGTGTCAAGAGGGATCTAAGTATCCACAAAGTACAAATGATCTCTCGCTATCGGCACTAAATATGTGCATCCGATCGATACGCAATTAATCGGCCAGACGTGCTTAGAAAACAAAAATCGACGAACACGCCGAACACGTCGACGCACGCGGATTGTTTGACGAAAATTTGATGAGACTTGTGAATGGTCTTCGTAACATTCGAAAGGGAGAGGATTACAGTTAACAGAAGATGATAATAGAGTCGATTTGGCGAAAAGTTACAAAATTGCAAAGTGCAGGCATTGAAATAAGCGGACGATTGGCAGATTGTCAGATTAACGCGGAAGAAATGAGATCATTAGAGAAAAATGACCAAACTCTCCGGCGAGGATGATTCCCCTTCTTATTCGTTGGTCAATCTTGCCTCCTCGCGCGTCTGTTTTTATTTTGAAACTGCAGGCGCAAGCCAAATCCCGAAGACACAAGTTGCGAAGATTCTTAGCTTTGCTACCGCCGAATTAGCTTATCCGCTTGTACCAATATTTTGCTTAAATTCGTTATACTTGAAAACTTGATTCGCACCGTTTACAAGATAAATACATTACGTTTCAGCGGGAAGCGGAATTTCTCGAGATATCTCTTCGACGCTGATACACGCTCTCTTTCCGAGCCGCCTCGCGGAGTTTCACAAACGGCGGTGCCGCATTCGGCGAGTGAATGCGGCGAGCGAACGAGAGCCGTCAGGATAATAACGTCTTTATGCGCTGCGGCCTCCGCGCTAATATTGCCCTCCAGCTAGGCAGCGCTCTCGGCTGATAGCCGTGAAACACGCGGCAGCAAGTTGCTGTCCAAGTTCGGTAGCGCGTCTTTCGGCTTTCGTGTACCTTTCGGCTTTAGCAGACGCGTACAATTGGATTTATCAAGTCGACGTCGAAACGCGACGAATCCCATATGCCGCGCTTGTCCGCGATACGTTGACATTTCGGATTAATTATCTCGGCGCAGAACTAAATTAATCAATAGCTACATAGGTTTTCTTATTGGAACATCGTACCGGTTACTCGCGCCATATATCTCTTTCGCATTATAGATTTTTCGCAGTATCGTTCGCAAACTTGTATACGCTTCGCTTATAGTTCGACCTATTATTGTATATCGAATATTCCGCAAAACAACCCGACGCTTAGTGGTATTTTTAATCGAACCGATTTCATGCGCAACGGTGTTATTCGAACGTTTAACACGAATAGAATACTATCGGGGCCGCATTGTTGGCAGCATTTTCATCCGAAGCATTTGCAATTCCTCTTTATTGCCTTTCGGCTTATCCGGATTGCGCCTCGCGCATTTACGAGTTGTATTTCATCCTGATAATCGCCATTAAGTTAACGAACTGCAATACGGGCATTTGAACGCATGGAACACGCGGATTAACGTACATTAATAAAATTATCCGTGTGAACAATGGATTATGCGCTCGCGGGCTTTAAATGTCTCGTTCCGCGACAAAAAGAGACCGGCGCAATGTGATTATCGGAACAAAAAAAAAATAACGCGGGACAAAGATACGCCGCCGCGCCGCGGAGAATAATAATTACAATTTGCGAGTAATTGATTTAGCCATGTACGTATAATAACAACGGGGAGGGTAGCAATCGAGCGATTTGCTATATAAATGCGATATCGGCTTCTGCTGCACTCATCATTTAAAAAAAAAATGTATATATATTGAGGATATATAAACTACAATACATGCATGTAAATTGCACATATTCAGCAACATTTCCTCTAAAACGGAAGCGAATAAGCAGGGCATTTGAATATGCCAGCAGTATCCATTGACTATTCGTGTCCCACATGTGCACGAAAAGGAGTATAAAGCGCGTCTCGATATATCGGCACTCTTTAAAGGGCCAACTTTGTCGAAGCACGTATAGTTACCCTCGCGAAACTTGCGCCGTAACGTATCGGATTACTCCTCGCATTTGCCCTTTTCTGCGAGCTGCGCCTCGCTACGCGGAAGCGCGTCCGGGGGCGCCCGTATCCCGCCGTAAACGGCGTTAGGTGAATTTTATTATTCTCTGATTTCAGGCTTCGGCGCCCGGCGACGAAGGACGACGCGGGTGCGGCAGCAAGTGCATCTCTTTTGCGGCGAATGCGTTGCCCGACATCGCGGTGTAATCAGACACCGGTACGAGGGGGATGGAGCGCGCGAGAGAGAAAGAGAGAGAGAGAGAGACGCAGCAGAGACTGAGAGACGTAAACGTAATTGGAAACATCCGAGAGGGAGATTCGCCACACGCTTCTGATCCACGCCGCGCCGCGCGGTTCGCCTGTTTCCATTCTCCCTTCGGGCCGTTCGCCGTAACGCAACGCAAGCGCCATATCTCCGCTTTTTCTCGCGTTCTATCTGCTAACTTTCGCGTCTCTCGGCCGGACAACGGACAATTCACGGGAATGTATCATTTCCCTGGGAAAAATATTATCTCACGATGCTATCGACTATTAAAAAAAAAAAAAAAGATCCTCGATGAAAATTCTAAATGCTGGAAAATCACGTTCGACATTATCGCCGGTTAAAAACGATCGCAATTAATGCTAAAAGCGGGACACGGAATATGCGCTACAATTACGCGGTTTTCCGGTTATTATTAATGTGTTATATCTTTTTTATGCGACTTCAAAGATATTTTATATTTACGCGAGAGACCATCTTACGAAACGTGGCTGCGGAGAGAAAAGCGCGCGCTTTCTTTGTGACGACGTTTACAATTACGTACGTGCGGCTTTGTAAATGGCAGGGCGCGCGCGCCACGCATGATTAAGCAGAGCCCGGCGATAATGCGCTGCGTGCGGTTCTCCGGCGTAAAGAAGGTGTAAATACCTCCCGATGATTCCTCGTAGGATCGAAGCGGATCGCGCAAAGGGAGCCGACACGGAGGCGGCTCCTTTCTCGTCGATAGTCTCAATGGAGAGTTTTTCTCATAGAGCCAGTCGCCCCCCTACTCTACCTCTCTCTTTCTCTCTCTCTCTTTTGCTCTCGCTCTTTTCTGCCGTTCCCCTTCGTGCCGATGTACGCGTGTACACGGAGAACGATAAAAAAGACGAGATCTCAAAAGGTACGCGGAGCACCGCCTCTGATGAATGCCGCAACCAGTTGGCCACCATGTTTTCCCTCCGCCGGTGTATGTACGCCCTACTCTCCGAAACATCCCCTGTGCCGCGTCCCTCCGTGTGCCGACTTTCCAACCCCTCGCAAAACCGCGATTGAACCCTTGTACATCCAGCGCGTATACTGCGTACTGCGGAGTCCAGAGGTGATTTTACGTGCGCTTTTTGAGCGGCGGGATGGGTAACTTTTACAGTTATCGAGCAACGCTACAGAAAATGTACATTGCACTGACAAATTGGATTGCCGTCAATGATTTTAAAGCGGGGACGAAAGATCAGCAGCGTGCATCGTGAAAAGCTGCGCATTTGTATATGTGATATATAACGTGATTGATAAAAATTAAAATTTTTCAATAGAAGAAAGAAGATAGAAATTGATCATCGTCCAAAAAAAAGAGAAAAAGAAGAAAAATGAAGATCGAAAAGTAATATTTTAAATAAAGTAATGCTTTGAATGATAATGCTTGAAATGAAAATGATCCGGACAATAAGATAACAATTCTTCAAGTGATGACTTCGATCACAAAATAACAATATTATATCATCGCGTTTAATTGAAACAAAAAATTCTGTCTGCGAAAAAAAGCGCTCTTCGATTCCATTGGTTCATAATACGTCGTGGTGAATCCGGCGCGTACACGTAGAAGAAGGCATGAAGGATGAAAGAAGAGAAGCAGAAGACGAAGGAAGAAAAAAAAAGGATAACGCGGGCAGAGCAAGAAAGAGAAAGCTGGCCGATAAACAAACTGCCAAGGATCGCGGCACTTTAATCTTCCTTTGAAGGCATCGGCCGCTCTTTGCGGCATTGAATGAAAAGAGAACAGGAGCGGGAGAGGGGACCCGAACCCACCCTATATCTCTCCCTCTTCCGCGCATTCTACCCCGCGACTCATTATGGCAACATGCGGTAAGTATGCTCGTGCTCAAGTCTCGGCGTACCCTTCGGGCGAGGGTTGCCCCAAACACAGCATCGGTATTAGTTACATGGTATATAGAGCGCGTATACAGAGCGCCGGTCGCAAAAAGCGGTGGTCGAGGGCCCCGGTACGCGACGGAGGTACCGCGTTACGGCACTGTCGAAAACCGTCGGTGGCCGGGGACAGGGTGGAGGGTGGAGGAGAGAGAGCATCCCTTATTTCGCGGCGGCTCGTTGCACGGATCGGCGCATCCGAATAGTCTCTCCACTCCCTTGATCCGGGGGTTCCAGGTGGTTCCTTTGCCCCCCTCCCGCCTTCCGGACATACTCTTAAAAATTAGGTATCGTGGATACCAAAGCCGATGGTACGCGTTTCACAGCTGCAACGGGATAGAAACGGCCAGCAAGCCGCGCGTGTCTCCACCTTTGTCCTTCTTTTGCTTTAGTCATTGTATTCATTGTATTTTCTTAATTCTGGCAGTTTAGCTGTGAATCTAAAGCGTAGAAATGTATTTAAGATTATGTCCGACTCGATTCAATATATATCTAAAATAACTTTTAATAAAACACAATCTAAAGGAATTAATGAATAGTAAATTTTTTACATTACGTATATAATTATAGCTTATAGAAACTTTAAAAAGATATTTAAAAAGTATCTCACATAAAATATCAAGCAGTTCATAAAAAGAATCGCATAAACCCGAAGTCGGATTATATTTTCGTTTATTACTGACTTTACAAAAACGAAACATAAACGAGAGAGCTTTCGCAAGCTCAGCCTTTTGCAGTTGGAATATATGTTGACGAAAGCCCATAACTTTTTCTGCAGAACTTTCGTCGAAACTTGCAGTTCTGCAACTCTCGAAATAAATCTTTGTACATCTCAATATCTTTATAACCGAATAATCCCTGCGGAAAAATGCTTGTTCGTGAAACATTTCTACTAAACAAACTGAATTGTAAACCGAACGGGGTCGCATTTAGGCACAAAAATGTAGGATGCGTGTGAATTCCATTCTGTCGGTCTCGTCTCGCTACTTCGAGTAACAATTTAGCGCTTAAGTTCTCAGAGAGTGCGATCAGGTAAGGGAAGAAGAAGAGCCGCAGAGCAGCGTGGTACCAGGACCCGAAGATAATCCCGACGGTGATGGCGACCGGTGCCGACGTGATGGGACTTACCCCACCCCTCGCGCGGAGTGCCAACCCCTCGAGTAAGAGGCAACGATACCGCCGAGGTCTGAAAGGCCGCTGCGAATAACGCGCTTACGCGCGATCATCCGACCGCGAGTCTCGATGCCCGTGACAGATCGTGCCGCGGCCGGCGTCCTTGTGAATATCGCGGGGACTATAAAGCCCGTACTAAAGAGCGAAAAGGGGCGGAGGGAGGGCACTAAGTCTTTCGTGGATGGCCGGGCGCGCGCACACCGCCGGCGCGACAATACGGTGTAGATTACTTTTCAGAATGGGCGGCGTGACGTAAACACGCTCCGGCGGTTTTTTCTTCGCGAACAATGCCTGTGTTTGCCGACACAATTTGTCTCGGATTTAGGTGCATCGGCAGAAATGCGTGCGCCTATGATGCCTAGATGCCTAGATGTTGAGCGATGCGCGTCAAGCTTCGAAAATCTGCACTCACGGTCGCGCGCTTATATTGGCGAACGTTTAAACTTTTTTCCTGACGCATTGTTGAAATAAATAACGCAAAAAAATAATTAGCATTGTGTTGATTACCCATTGTTGTTGATTAAAGAATTCAACGAACTAGATAACATCCGCAATTATTTTTCGCTGTGGAATATATAAAAAATTATCTGGCTGTTGTGTATAATGTATATTTTTTAATTCTTTTTAGTTTCATCGTTTCTAGGTATACTGAGCTATATTCTACTATAGCATAGCCTGTTAGAAATGCAGCCGTATAGTTGAGCCGATTTGGTAGCTGAGAGAGCTCATTATACTATGAGTAATATTACCTCACGCGGTATAATATTAACGCGGGCGTCTCAAGAAGTTGGAAAAGGGTCGAGCAACGCGTCGCGATCGAGATTGATTTGATCTACCGCCGACAGGGTGGCAGGCGAAATGATATGCCCTGAATATTGGGGTCTGATGAAGGCTTCTCAAATGTCGTGTTGGACTTGGACAGCGAGCAACCAGAAAGGAAGAAAAAGAGGGAAAAGGAAACAAAGAAGGTAAAGAGAGAGAGAGAGAGAGAGAGAGAGAGAGAGAGAGAGAGAGAGAGAGAGAGAAAGATAGAGACTTGATTGAAATAGAATAGGAGACTAAGCGAGAAGGACGCATTCCTAGACGGCTTACTGGGATAGACACACCGCGTCGGCCGTCGCACGTTTTCTCATACCCAAAGGTAGCGGATTTGTTTCTTCTTCTTATCCGATCTCTTGGAGCAAGAGTTCCTTGCTTGCAGATTGCGACCCTGCCGTACAAAGGCACTCCGAAGACGCAACGTCTCTAGTGTCATCTTCGAAGAACTCGGAATTACGTGATACTGTTGCTTCTTTCTTTCCAATGAACTTGCCAGGCAGCTAAAATATAACTTTATACAAAAAATGAATTGATCAACAATAATTCTTGTATACTTTTTATATTCTTACGTTAAATACTCCTAGCATGATAAATATTTTATTGTTATTTGTAGAAATATGCAATACCAATAAAAATCTTATTTTTGAAACACAGGTAATTATTTATGATTTATGCGTAAGAAATAACGATCCCGAATGTTCATTGTCGAATAATTATCTCTTTTATTGTCCGTTAAAATGATCGGAGTGACGCGCCTATAAAACATAACACTTATCCGAATTCTTAACGTTAAGTGGGTGAGTACGCCGATATTTATGGAGTACTGATTACATCGTATAATAGCAAGTCGAATCACTGGGCGCGCTCCCCCAATGCATAGATCTCCCTCTTCCATTATAGGGAGCCAGCCGAGTGTGAAGTATTATCATACAAATATAATCCTCCCTCGACTCCGTCCGGAGAGAAATAATATTTGTCTCGATCGTACGACCAATTATCTCAACTTGTGCGATATGCCAACGCGCATATATGCATACATAGGGTGTACCCGTATTCTTCCTCCATCGTTACGATTCTCGATATGTACAGGCGAATAAACATCTTTGTTCCTTTATACGCACAGATGTATTCAGCCTCTATGCTCTTATTAAGAATCCTAATTTTATTACGGTGTATATGCGTGTTTTGTACAAAATGTTAAGATCGAAGTGGATTACGCCTTTTCGAAATAAATAGTAGAGAATACTTTTGCAATATAAAGTTTGAAATTTTTATTAAAATTTCTAATATTATTTTTAAAGAACGAGAGAGCATCAGTATGTATATATTTTTACATATTTTATTTATAAAAAAGGTGTTAATTTAAATTCATAAAAGGAAAAAGATATTTTGTGATATTGGTCCGATTATAAAAATGTGTGCAAAATTCTATATTAGATTTATTTATTCCCTATGTTGAAATATTTTCCACATGATGAAGATAAACGATAACCAAATAAAGGATGACTTGAAAGTAGAAAGAATCTCACAGAGCGCACACACTCTCTTGATCGCGGTGTATGACTGACGACAACAGTGCGGCCGTTTGTACTTTCCAACCCTTCGCGAAACAGTTGGACTTCTGATCGGTCATTACGGGATCGTGACGTTTGTAATACATGCTACGAAATTAATCCGACAACGATTCGCCTTTTCCGTAACTCCACGATTGATGAAGCCGCTCGTGAGAATCTTCCGTATATCAATCTCTGTGCGGTCGTCCCGTTTATCGAGCCGCGTCCCTTAATCTCACTAGATTTTGGATAGTAACGAATGTCCGAGGCAGAATCGATGACCCCGGGATTTCTTCCTTCGTAGACATATTTGTCTCGGGATTTGTTTTCGTAACGGAATCTCAGCTTAATATCCTTAGCTCCCGTAATTTCCTCTATCAGCTATTGTTATCGTAAAATAATACTTCGAAATCAAATTAAAATAATTGACCTGAAAGGTTTAGAATGTTATTTTTTTTTTTTTATTTCAATTGGCAAATGTTGTAAAGTTCCTATAAAAATGAAATATTATACAATTTGATATTGTAATGTTGAGGAATAATTTATCTTTCAATTATTTTAGCTAAAAATTTCATTTTTTGTATATGGAAAAATAGCATCGCAATAAATACAAATCTGAATTTTATCTGAATTTTATTGAAATGACGCGATCTCAGGCTCTCTGTGTGTGTTGTTATATTATATAATATCTAAACACAAAGCATCTCGTTCGATTTGCTCACAAACCGCCGCGGTAAGTTGGCGCAGTTTCATCCACATTATAATCATTGTGTGGCAGCGACTAATATAGTAGCATTCAAATTAGATGCCTCGTTTCCTCCTGCGGGGGCTTCTCTCCCGCCGTGACAGATATATCGAGAATTAACATCATCGAAAATGGAAAAAAGAGCGTGGGATATGGTAGTAGGAGGCAAGGACCTCGTTCCCGACTCTCGGCATCGGGCAAAGCATTCCTCATGTCAGAGCATCGCTGTGCATCTAATTCTCGGCGCGGAGGGAGTCGGACGAGGTCAGCGGGGCGCTTCGACGAGAGGCTACTGGTTTCTTGGCCCCGCGCTTCGTATGCATTCTCTCTATCCGGACCGTTTGTCCGTGCCCTCGTCAAACTCGGGAGCTCGTGCGCTCGTCTACGGGACGACCGACGTCTCAGCGTGAACTCCATGTCCGTCTTCAACGTCCGCACGAATTTCAGCGGTGACTTCGCGGGTCGTAGGGAGAGCGCGGAGAGCGACGGAGAGAAAGAGAGAGGATCTACTTTTTTTTCTGACATCACGATAAAAGGTATTAGCTGGATGTGAAATAAGACAGGTCATTTTAAGACCTGAATTGGTATAAAGAAAACCGACCCACAGTTAGCCAATAGTATCATTCGGTTCAAAGGTATTAAATTGTAATATAAGTCAAGGAAAGTTTAATCTTTTTACAAATTTTTGAAGGAAAAGAAGAGCTGAAGACGATCGAAATGCATGGACGTAAAGTTAAACTTTCAAACGACCTATCTCACTGAAAACATTCGTAGGTATGGGTCTCGATTCCGCGAATGGTGGCGAGATCGATTCCTATCCACGAATGATATCGCGCGAGTCGATGCGGGCAAAGTCCGCGAAAACGTTACCTCGAAGGTCTCCCGACGAGATATCGGCAAGCGAGATCGTACGCGTGTCCTTTTTATAGTCGCATTCACCGAACACGACAACGAGATCGCTCAGTCCGGTGACAGGGGTGCGTCCGGCCGCGCTCCGGCGTATGACGCGACGTATATGCGACATGCGAGGGAATACGACGACGGAATGGACGAGGAAACGGGAGGCAGAGGGAGAGGAGGACACACGTTCGAGAGGCAGAAAGGGAAAAGACGGACACGGGAGTAGCGGTGGACAAACGGACCACCCCGCCTGCGAGCGATCATGTCCCGATCACGTAAACTAGCCGCCCCCTCATCCATCATGCCTTCGTCATGCGCTATCACGTGTTCGTTCACCGCCGGTCCCCGCCGGGGCTTCTCTTGTCTACTAGGTCTTTTTTTTTTCTACCGCGTCTTCTTTCTCGCGACGTCGCAAATTGGTGCTGGAGAACGCGCGGAACTGGTTGCGCCAACCACGTCACTATTCTCAGACACACAACTTTTGTGAAACAAAGCGTATATTTATCACGTGCTCCTGGGCGCCTAGGAAGATTTATACGCAAAATTATTTCTGATTTCTTCCAGTAAAGTGAAGAAGCAAGTGTTTCGTTGGCTGTATTATAAATATATTTAATAATCATATAACACGTTTAGATAAAGAATTGAAAAATATCACAGGAAATCACCATTTTTTTTTAGTAGGAAAAAATTGATACGCTCTTCTGTACTCGTTATTTCGCAATCGAATTTTACAAATTAAGGCCGCGAGCACCGACGTTTGATTAGAAATTGTAATGATACGGTTAACGCGCCTTATTCAGATTGTACGATTCATAATTCTATGTTGTATGCCCGAAGCGGTCTTTCATGCCGCGGATAGCAGCGGTCCGGCGTCCTCTGCTGGACAGTGGATCGCTAATTGCTGATTGATCGTTTCTGAATAACGCAATTAACCGAGCGAGAAGCCTGTGCGATTGCACGAGAATATCAGGCGGATTGCGAAAAGGGTGCTTTAAGCCGACGACTCGAGACAGGAGGCTGCCGCAATAGCCGTCAATAATCAATTCCTATGCATAATCCTCATACGTATTTTATATGTCGATAGTTTCGTCACTTTCACACTTATGCAGGCTATCCGTAAATCCATCGTTTGTATTTGCGTTACGAATAATCGATACCCATAAAAAAATAAACGACGAAACCTTTGAAATCGATGGCGATATAAGGAGTAAACTTATCGAGTTTTACACATGTTTAATGAATAAACACAAATACATATATATATATATATATTATTTATATAAGGAATTATATTCAAAACTATTATTTAGATTAAATGCACATTATATGATATATATATATATGTATATGAGAATTCATGAATTCTCTTGCAAGATCTCTAACGCCCGAATGTTGGAATATTCGGAAACGAATCGGGACTCGATAGAGCGCTCTCAGCTGGGGGCGTGAGAGGGTGAGAAACGAAGGGCAGAAAATGAATAAAAGAGGTTCCGGCGGCACGTGCGAGGGCTACCGACCGCAAAAGAGGCGGCTTATATTATTATAACGTGGGCAGGTGGGCGAGACCGTCTATTGGTGGCGCTAACGAGGGATCGGTAATTATTACCCACGACTTAACTCCTAGCTGCTCGTGCAAAGACCTTTTATTGTGGCGACTCACCCTTCTTCGTACGAATTGATCTGGCACGCGGGGGTTTCCTAACACGCCCACGACTATCAATTTAATAACCATTATGACAACCGCGATTACAAATTGCACTGCTTGATTGTCATGATTCTTATACGCTTAAGATTCAAATTTTTAAAAATTATTTGAAATAAGAATTGAATAAATGTGACATATTTTTTAAAATACACATTTAAATTTTTTTAAATCATGTTTCATATTTTCATTCTTTGTTAGGTCTGCAACATGCCTTTTAGTTTTATTTTAACTATTTATTTTCACATTTATTGAGAAGAATATGTATGTTATACAGTCGATATTTGTTTCACTTTCTACGTTGTTTATATCGCTTACACACAATTATGATAGTATATTATACGACTTCGAGATTTGATGGAGTTGTTGACCCTTGTTAGTGTACTCGCGTGCTACAACGATTATACACTTTCAGCGCATTAGTGTGAAAGCACATTTATCCGTCCGGTCAAGGTAGACGATCCATCATCGTGTCAACGGACCATTATAATGTACGAAACATTTCGCATGTTCTCGTATCTCGAATTCCCTTAAATTCGGCTACAAAACGACGGATAATATCCATGAAACGTAGAAAAATATCTATGCATCAAGTAAGAGAGAGTTCATAAAAATTAAATAAATGAATACATGTAATGGACCATTTCTTCTTAACATGATAATATTAATTTTTTATGAGAGAAGAGATACTGAACTGGATATCATACTGAATATCACATCAGAATTATTTTAGAGCATGTGGAGTATATATAGACCAATAAGCAAGTATAAATCAAAGAGATTGTTATTAATTCTATCGATTTTATTAAAATACTTTAGAAAGAGAAAACTCATAAACAATGACCTGATATACAATTCGGTAAAAATCTTGCGATACTTATATATATATATATATATATATATATATATATATATTATTTGTATGATATTAATTAAATATGATAGTCAGTATGAAAGTTTACGATGTGTTCTATACTTAATGATAAGTATCGCAAGATTTTTACCGAATTGTATATCAGGTCATTCTGTCGCATCGTTCTGTATTGTATATCAGATTATCTTTTGTATACATATACAATATACAAACGCCTATAAGATTTTCATACTTTAGAAAGAACCGAGCCAAAAGCGAACAAGGTTATTTTTTCTTCAGACTTCTATAGAACCTTTAAATTGAGGTGATAATCCTTTCTGTATAATGAATCCCTTTTCCGATAAACTTAATATAGCGGTTCGTTTTATAGAACCATTTTAACCATAATTTTCGGAAGCGCTTTTCAGATATGTAGGTACCGACAGCGAACTGAAAGGGAACCGAAGCTAAAATATTACAATGCAGGTACACCCTTCAGTCTCGTTATTAGCCGAGATTTGGATATTTGGATACGCATAATCCTCTTTTTTTCTACCTAAGTCTAATCCACCTGACTGAAAAATAATATTATGTGTCTTGTGGCTGTCGAATCTTCCTCAAAGCTTGCTATCTGATTTTGAAAAATTTCACCACGTCAGATAATCTATACGACAACAAAAGCCGTTTGATTTCCTCTTGTTGGTGGGAAATGTCGGTCCGCTAAAATTACCACGATGCTACCTAGGGCTAAATTTAGGGCGAAACACAGTGTTTCTACCGCAACTTGTATATGCAATGTTCCGACAAAAGAATCCAGCAAACAAAGCTATATGTGAACAATTGTCTCGGTGTTGTGTTTTAAAGTTCTGTCCGCGATTTTCTGCTTCGCGGACTACATCGAAATAGAAAAGAGCTACTTGATCAAGAGGTATCGGTTTCTGAAAAGAAAAAAGAGACACGCGCGGAATATAAGTTAAAGCATAATCTCGTTGAAGTTTCTAGCATAAGTTGTAACAAATATTGAAATTACATGTAACGGATGTCGGTGAACGTTGTCGCCGTACGAGCATAATGCCGGTCTTTGACGCGATAAGAATCGCGAAGAGGGATCTCCGACGAACGTGGATTAAAGAATACGCGGGACACGAAAGTACGGGAAATTTAGAAATAAACGAAAGAGAGAGAAAGAGAGAGTGTGTGCCGGTATGCGCCGTGGCGGCCTATCGCGCACTTTCACGTTTCCCGCTCTCTCGTGCTTCGTTATTGAAATGAATGCCCGATACATACGCGACGCGGTGGTGGGTTCCGCCGAGACGTCGGTTGAGACGAGAAGCGAGATAAACGAGGGCGGACGCGGGGGAGACGCGAAGAAAGAGAGAGAACCACGCTTCGCGGATCGGAGAATGAAAGAGAGAGAGAGAGAGAGAGAGAGAGAGAGAGAGAGAGAGAGAGAGAGAGAGAGAGAGAGCGAGAGAGGGTGCCGGTCTTCTGAAAGATGTCGGTCGCTTTGATGTTCGCCGACCGTCATCTTGCGCGTTACCTCACCGCGGCTGCGAGAACGAACGAATGGCAATGCACCCTCCCGACCTGCAGACGTGTGTGGGAGCGCGCGCGTACGCAATCGAGACGCACACGTACACATATGTGCCATCGCACGAAGATCGTACGCGGAGGGTGGAGTTGCATGCCGCGGCACCCCTAGCTCTATCGTACTCGACTGCTCGCATCGATACTCGTCACGATAGCGCGGACCCCCCTTGAAAACACCCCCTCTAGCCCGCGCCCTTCGACCTCCCGCCGGCGATACAGTTTGCAAACAGCGTAAAAATGCCACTCGATTATTCTCCCCCGCGATACGAATCGCTGTCGGCCGGAGGCGGCAAAGTCGATTGGCAATAGAAAAGGTGATGAAGCGGGATGAACGTTCTTGGTTGATGCTTAGTCGATGAACGCCGGTGAGACGCGATAGAGCCTGTATGCTCCGGAGACTTCTTTAACGAGCAGTAGAGACAGTTTGATTTAAATTTTTCATGATGAGATCATACACATAAGAAAGAAGAAAATGAGAAAAATGATATTGATCTAATAAAATACCCAAATCTATTGAAAGCATAGTGATACGATAAATTAAACGTTAAATTCTGTGAACGTGCGTAGGTGCAACCGACTGCAATATATATACTCACAACATGGAAGACATTAAAATCAAACGTATAATATTGTTTCCCTCGCGAGCGATATGGCACAGTTAATTGCACCGACCAGCCAGCGATCGAGTCGGGCGAAGAAATCACTGTGTCGCAAGAGATCCATCGGTCGCGATATCACGATGACCGGTCCGGATCGGCGCTCCAACATCAATACTCATTAATGTTTATCACATCGGCGATCGGATCGCGCGGTGGACAAAGATTTCACTGGGGCCGACCCACGAGCGGTAACCATAACGAATGACCCGCCGGTGAGCGTGCAGGTCTCTACTTACTGGATGTGTCCAGGCCGAAAAACCCCCGGACTGGCGTCCACGAGCCGGCTATTGCCCCTGAAAGATCAACGGACATGACAATGATCTGGCTCAAGGTGGCTCGTTGCACCCGGCAGCTCTCGCAGTTCGCAGGGAAACTCAGCAGGTTATCTTGCCTTAAGTCTTTTCAGAAGCTCCCTGATGGTTAGCTTCTCGTCCCTTAAGAAAAGAAACAAATAATTAGAGGCTTTAAGTTTTTGGTGAACTGCAAAAAGGAAGAAAAAAATATTTGAGGCTTAAAATTCGGTTATCGTGGACACCATAGGCATGCTTTATAAGCTTCGTAATCGATAATCTTTCTTCTTTCTTGTTACACAATCAATGAGCGAACCGTTAAAAATTATTTGCGACAATGTTCTCTGATATTAATAAATTAATTAACAGCGAAATTACAAATAAATTCAATAAAGTTTCCTGATTATTCTTGAGTAAGACAAGTAAGTTTAACTCTAGCTCGCCACACTCCGGTCTAGTGGACCGTTGAATGTTTTTCTATAGTTTTCACATAATAACATAATTTTTTAGTTTCCTTATAAGTTCAATTTAAATTCAAATTATTTTTTTGACCTGATAAATACCTCATTCAAAGTCTACATTTCCAATTTCTACAGTACAAGTTTACAAATATTAATTAGAATGAAAATAATAATCCGACAAAGTTGAGCGGTCTCACGGAGCGGAGTGTGGCAAATTAAGGACTTGAAAATAACTGTGGCTAGCTAGGGTTAAGATAATCTGTATGAGATATTTCTTCACATATAAATATACAACGAGTGAGTGACCTTTCGGAAGTTGAAACGCGAATGTATCAAAATAAATAGACACATCGTGCAATTCTATGGAACCTAAGAGAGTATATCTTCTTTTGAGAAATGAAGTGCTCATCGATACAGACTTGACAAATGCTCTTTTTGTCAAGCAGCAGTAAGTATAGGTTCGAGTTTACAGTTATCGATTGTCGTCTATTGGGCGCAAAATGAAAAGATCTATGCGGTCGTCCCACAGGACTGCGTCCTCTCTGAACTGTCCGGCTGAATGCTATAAAGGTACTTTTTCAGAAACCTTACCTATTCGTCACCATCGAGAAATTGCCCCCAATAAAGAGGTACGACATCTCTATGAACTGATTCACCTGCAACACTCACGAAATTGTTGTACTATATAATGATGTCGAATTCGGTCGGACGGTAGCGATTTCATTGAATCCGTTTTTCGTTGAATTTTGCCTGAAAATGTGAAAATTGCATAGTCAGGGTGAATCATCTCCGCACTTTTGAAAAGGTCTCCATGAATGAGCATACGGCGTTATAATACTTCTCGCAAGGATATTTTCCGACGGTTTCGTGATCTCCGGCATCTCCGCACAGAATTACGCACTTTCGAGACGGACAATTCTTCCAGGTCCTTTCGCCAATGCTTACACGCACGCTTGCGACGAGCTAGTGGGCTATTTGCCGAACGAACACGTGAATATTTCGGTCATGATAGAAAGTGGCATCCGCGGAACGATTGATCATAGCAGACTATGCAATTTATTGCAGCATGATGCAGCATCGAGATGGTTCTTTATGTTCTCACGAGAGTGGAAATATGTAATATCTAAAGTAGAAATTAATCACACAAGATATAATTTAATCTTCTCTTTCTTTTACAATTGTTAAAGCAACTTTAATATTGTTTAAGACAAAGAAATAGAGATAAGCACGAAAATCTTGCGTTGGCTCTCGGAGCCCTTTATTTGACATTTGAATTTTAATCTTCTGAGCAATCTGAGCCACTATATTCGGTTTGTATTTGAATATTGTTTGCCGATTTAATAATAATATTGCCGATGCTGGTCAGATGATATTCATAATTGTCAGTAATAATATGAAACGTTTCCTAAAACGTTGCGGAAAGTAACAAAGTTTATCCTTCAAAGCAGCTCACGCACGCCGATGCCATAACAATGTACCGATTGTCCCCAAGCTTCGTACCGATGTAATCAGGGAATAGGGGAGGCTGCAACTAATTGTAATCGCGTAACGGACCCGCGCAGAATGGCGAGAGGCGTCACAAAGAATTGATTCTGCCAATTGTAATCTTGTAGGGAAATTCGGCGCGGTATCTCATCATCCGGATTGTGCCCCTCAAATACGAAATGTATGAAACGTATGTTTCTGTCTCACCAAACAAACTGAATAAACCAGAATATTATATTTGTTGACGCAATACATTTTTTAAAATCTATTTTCCATCTATTTTTTGTTTTTCCTTTTCCCTCTCTTTTTCTCCCTCTCTCTTGTGCTAGCATTTCATATTAATATGAAAGTTTCCACGAAAAAAATGCTGCCATTTATTTTTGCAAAAGCGAGAAGAAATTTTTAGAAATGAATCTAAACAACGTTTGCATGAAAAGTCAAGAATAAAATTAGATAATATAAATTTTTTTTCAAATACAGTGTTAAAGATGTATTTAGTGCTAAGATATTAATATTAGCCGTGCGCTGATTCCAAAATTTTGACATTTTCGGCACGAAATTCCTCCACGTTGTATGTCTGCGCATAGCATATTGCTGGATGAGCGGAATCAAAGGCAGCGATGAGTTCGTACAAGTGGCCAACATCGTCCGTATCAAAAGGCATCGGCTTCCCTTTCACCAGCGCACAAAACGAGCGGCCGCCACGCCGCGCCGCGCCGCCGTCGACGATGCGAGAGGAGAGGCTGCCGGGCGGTCGTCGCGTAATCAATCAGTATCGTGGGAGCACCAAAGCCCCGCGTTGATGCTCTCGCATGGCACCCGCAAAAAAAAAAAACTATAAGCGCCTATCATCGCGCGCGATTTACGAATATTCGTTAATGCCGTCTCCAGAGTCTGGTAAATCTCGCTCAATATTTCTTCTGCGAGAAGAAATCCTCTTTATTGTGTCACCAACCATTCCTGTAGCATTTCATAAGAAGTATTTCAACTCCTGTAGTTTTTCAATAGAAAGTTTGTCTCGTTATTTTCACATTTTTGTATACTGCTGCAGATTTTACATTTCTTTTTTATATTTTTATATTTATTTTAATTTTTCACACGATCATATACTAAATATTGAAAAAAATTGAAGACAAGCAGCGATAATACACGAATTTTGTTTTCGATATGAACGCATGCAGAAAGCTGAATCGGGCAAAGCAATACGTTACACACCGAAGTCGTTTTCTCCGCCTGATACCCATCATAGTTTTCAGAAGTAGTTGCTACTGCTAAGTTTGCTCTCCTCTGGCGATCTAACGCAACAGCAGTACCCCACCCTCTCACCGTATATACAACGTAACGCAATGCAAGCCGGTTGCGCCACTGACGAGTGTATTGTGCAGCCGTGGTGAGTAAACGAGTCACGCTGCGTCACGCTTCGGCCCGCCGCGCTGCCGCCGCCGTCGCTGCCGCCGCGCCGTACCGTCACCGTCACGCGGCGGCAGTAGCCCTTCTTCTCCTGTGCAAACACCCCCCGTCACGTCATGCGTACACGGGGTGAATTGCGTTACGTCGCCTCCGGTTTGCATCGCGGGGCCCGCACTTGCGCCAGCTAATAACGATCACCAGGGACGCGGTGAGCATAATGAGGTTGACAAGTCGTCGACGATGATGATGGACTGCGCCGCGATAAAAGCGAGGGGGTTGAAAACAGTCGTGGCCCGTCGTGGCCCTCGCCGCCAAGGAGATTCGACACGGCCAGCTGGAGCGGCGCGCTGTTCCGCCTTCGTTTTCTTTCGCTGTATTTCCGGGGGATAAGTCTTCCGATCATACATGGGCGTTCGCCACGGGGGGCAATAACACATTGCAACATTTTAAATGCATTAAGCATTTATTCCGTTCTATTCTACGTTTACGTATGGATTTAGATATCGGGACAAAAGCAGAATTTTTTTCTAATTTCTTATGAATTAAAACAATGTTTTAAAAAACAATAACACGTTTGCAAGAATGAACATATATATCAGCGTTCAAGAATAACTTTATTTACTTCTATACGTTATTAAATTTAGTATATTTTTATTGAATTACGTTTAATATTGTATCTGTCAATAAATATTTTGAATAATGCTAGATAGTTCAATTTTTACTTAACTGTTACGATTTTCTGTAACACTACGCGAAAGAAACACGTACAGACGCCTATGCTCGCGTTGCGTTGATGATGAGCGTATAAGGTCGATCATCGTGCATATACATGTTTTATATGGATGACTTTCGTGTTTCACATTGGGCACACCGTGAACCCTCCTCGTCGACCTCAAGTGGCCGAGCCGCGAGAATATCTTTATTATGCGAAAGCTGAATTTTTATTCATGAGGGTTGGCCACGGTCGTGGGGTTTTGGGGATGGAGACATTTCGGAGATTGATCTTCAAGCACATTTTGCACACTCCATTTCTACCGCAATAAATATTAGTATAATTTAAAATACACGCAAATCAATTTTATAAATTTTGAAACAAAAATTTATTTCAAAATCTTGGTTGATGTTACATTAGGATAAGCGATAATACATTTTCTGTAAATATCAAACGTGGACAACATGAATACTGATATTTACTGCATGTGGTGCATGGAGATGAAATATATGTACGACTCAGCAGATAACTGTTCGAGATGAGAACAGGTTCTCGGTATCTCCAGCTTTTAACCGCTCGCTGATAAAGAAAGAATCTCTAACTCCGAATATGTGGCAAGATCACAGAAGAAGATGCAACTGGAGAATATAGATAGTTGCCGATAAATGAAATCTTCAATCATAATTAATATTTTTATAATTAAGTTTAAAAATATATAAGTTTTGGAAATTTCTTAAAAAGAAAATTTTATTATTTTTATTTTCTCTGCCTCTCTGAATTATAAATATTTCTATTGTTTAACACTCGAGATAAATTTGTTACACCGAAGAGAAAGCAAAATATGTTAGATAAATTTTTATGTAGCGCCACGCAAGTTCTTACACGGTTACACGGCATTGTGGAAAAAGAAGGAGCCACAGGCTAACATAGTGTAAGGATATACGAAACGTTACTTTATCTTGAAATTGATTATTCTGTTATTTGATGATATTTTGATATTTATTCGAGAACACCATTTAGACGTGATGTTGATACCATATTATATACCTCGGAAAACACGCCTAATCGAACACGGACTTTCGATTTATTACGAAATGACTTCTGTTTGTAATAACAACACGCCGTCACGAATATATCGAAGAAGCTATGGACTAGCACATAATGTGGTCAGATACTACACTTATGATAACACCCGTTTTCAAGGCTGCATATACTCACACAATATCGACTCTCGACCGTGCAACCGGTTCCATTAGGTTCCTCCATAATCTGGTAAATTGGTGCACTTGGCTGCACACCATAATATTCTTATGGAATTAGCAATCTTCTAATCTAAATTATTAAATTTTATGAGGATTGATTAAATTAAATATTTATAATATTTAAATTGGCTAATTTATCAATTATATCTTATATTGTCTTAATGAATTACTTTATACCGTATAGGCAATATATTAACAATTCTTGCTGCAATTATCTAAAAATTAAACATCTTATCTTCAAGGAATTTATTTTCCCACTATAATACGTGAGAAACAGATACTTAAATAGTTTGGTAATAGCCGCTAATTATGTCGAAGAGGTTTTCTATAAAGGCAAAGTCTTCGAAAATTATTACCCGAGGAATACAATTACACAATTTTATCGGTTCCGTGCGCTTCTCAGGTTGCTTAGGATGTAAAGATACGCCGCGAAGAAAAGAATTTCACGCAGAATGCGCTCTTCCCGTCCAGTCCGTTATACACGACCTCTTCACGCTCATTTTCTCGCCATTGTGCCCGGTAATTACCGCATCATTTTGCAGCGGTCGCAGCTGCGAAATCTTGCGCGCACTTATCTCGCGCGGACGTAAGAAAGCCGAGTGGTAGTTTATTGAGGGTTTAACGCAGCATCCTTAAAAGTAAAAAAATATAAAACCCGAAAAAGATTAAGATAGAACATCATAATTTAATCTACTAAAATCGTAATTATTCACCATCTTAATGTATTTTTAACATTTAATTTACAATGTCTTTGCAACTAACATATAAAAAATCGGGCAAATTGAAACTAACTTGGAATTAAATGTGTAATTAAACCTAATTGGTTCGATCATCCTATATATACTTCCAGATAAAAATGATTAAAAGTTTTTTAATTGCTTACAACTCTGTTTGCTATTAATGATAAATAAATCGTTATAAAATCATTAATGAAATTATTTTCTTTGATAGAGAAGTCAGTTCAAATTTAGAGTACAAAATTCCAATAATATAAGATATTTTATAAGAAAAAATGGGTGATGAACTCTGCTCACATTATTACAGGGCCTTACGTCTTGTCCAGGATCTTGAGTAAGGTACGGACGCACGTTCAGTAACGTGTACATGTTCACGTGTATACACTTGATATCCGTGGCTGGTCTGACCTTCATCCTTGACTGGTCATTTCTCTCCCAATGGCCACCGAACGTCTTGAGCCGGCAATCCAGCCGGTCTACGTGTCGAGAACCTCTCTCAGAGACGTAAGAAAAGTGTAAAGGACCGCTGGAACAAGAAACGATACGCTGCGGTAGACGCGGCTTTTGCGGTTCGGTTTGTGTGTAAGACAGAAAATAGCGGCGACCGCAATCTCAGTTGAAGATCATGCGGCATTAAGAACAGAGTTGCGTGTTAAATTATTAACTCCGGAGATACCAATTCCTTTCTTGTTGGTCACATATATTCTCTTCCTGGGATGGAAAATGCGGGTTCGTTTTTAAGACGCAATACGTATGTCATATTTATCGCAACCGGTTCGTCCGCGCCTGGATGAGTTTAATCAAGTTTTTTTTATATTAATGTGTGACACTTCCTGTAACATGAAGTAACGTTAAGAAGACTGCTTAGATTAAACTACCATCGCAATATAATTATATATGATTACCTATGCTAACGAGAAGTTCCCTTATTCGCGAGTGAAACGAACCTAGACTGAATTTGTAGAACGCTTTAGTGATACGCTTTAGTAAGAGCGTCCTTAAGACTGGATCATCCCGTGGTGGTACGAAATGAAACATTGACACAGTTGCGCGTCCTGCAAGGTACCTTGACGTGGGTTAAATTTAAATGCCTTTCACCGACGGCACTCGCGATCATGTAACACCTCACGTAACGCGTAATAACCGGACCCGGAATCGCTCCGGTGAAGACGGTCGTAAAAAATCATCTCGCTCTTTTGGTCAACAAACTTTTAAAATACCCTTCCGCCCGATCGTGCTAGCGAAGGTGCTAGGGAGAAAAGACAATTGAATCTATTTGCCGGCGAATGAACGTGAGAACGGAAACGGACGCTAGAGGTGGCGCAAATTAAGCTTTATTGTTAAGGAACGGCAGGAAGAGGCATTATCGTAAGAAGGAAGTTAGCGGGTAATGAAACGGCGCAAACCAGTCCGAAAATTACGAAACGGCTTACCATTATCGAGCCTTTTGCGAAATGTCCGTTGAATCCGAGCGAAACGATTATTATTACGCGCGCCATCTATTATAACTCATGCCGCGTTAAAGAATTAATTAGCTCAGGATTACAGATAACTGAATATTCGTGTGCAATTAGTGGAGCGGATAATCAATACGTCCTACTTATTGGTCTTATTCTGCTATAGGTTTTTCTATCTTTTCTTCGTTACATTTTTCCATCTTCCCTAAACAATTTTTTATTTCACGAGAAAATTATTATTTCATTGTAACACTGCTTCACATTCATGGACCGGCAAGCCGGGGCATTTAAGCGCAGTCTTTCCAGATGAAGATAACAGACACAGCCGGAGTTATACTTAAGCGAAAATGGAAAATGACATGTAAATCAGATCCAAGAACGGCGCCTTCGCTCGCATACATGCACCGGGATATAATTGACATCGCTCTCCTACTTGCTCAGCGAAGGCCGTCCGAAATGGTCTACGCACAAAGAGATTGGAATAAGACATTATGAAACATATTCCAACGTATATTCTCGCATAGTGTTAGTGAATTATAGAATATTACTAATTCCTTTTGATAAAAGATATAGTAAAGATATACAAGTGATAAGAAAATTGTCAAATAAATGAATATTCAAAAAATGATACCCCGTATAATACTCCATTATCTTCTCAGTAATTATATCAGTTTTGCATACAAATATACAAATTGTTAAAAATTATCAGTATCAACCAAATCTTGAAAGATAATCGCGGTCGGCGGGGAAGATGATCCGGCGGAGACTGCGCCGGAGGTCCGCAGAAAACGAGGTCCTTACTTGATTTGTCACCCACAGCGAAACAAAATATACCGCCCCTCTCTTGCCGATCGCGCGTGACTACACACGTGCACACATTTAACGTACACGCACGCGACACGCACATATCCTTCATGTGTATCCCGTGCAATAAGCCCTGCTTACACGGACGGGCTGTGCGCTCTCTCGCGGTCGCTCGTTCGCCAGCTTGTTCGCTCGCCGCGAGTGGATTCGAGATTTCAGTCGTAGACGTTCGGTGCCCACGGTTAGATCGGGGGCCCGGCGCGCGAGAGAGAGCCCGCGTCAAGATCGCGCTCGAGATCGATCGATCGCCCAGCATCGGCGGAATCGCCGAAGTGTCCCCCACCTCGGTTGGATCGGGAAAACCCAGCACTTCGACGAGGTGCGCGCACACGTGCCCGCACAAACCCGTGGACGGAGACACGGTTTCGTTATCCGCCGATCGATCGATCGATCGAATCGCGATCCAGCGCGTCGCCGCGATCAAACCCCTACAGCATCCCCCGCGAGAAGGGGAGAACAAGTATCGGACATCGAGACGGGTGACGGAGACGAGGACGTGGACGGAAACACGGTGCCCGGTTTATTATCGATCGTCCGAGAACCGACAGGTTCTCGGGAGATGGATGCAGCCGCAAAAGATCGCCGACGAGATTTCGTTCCGGCATAGATCGATCGGTGTACGATCGTACGCGATGATCGGCTGTGTGTGAGCACTGCAACATGGTAGCCGGATGATCCAGAATTCGTCATACAGAACGATCGAGGTTGCGTTGCGAGGTTTGGCCGATTTCGGAGTTCGGGTGACCCTTTCGTTAGATGTTTGTAAGTGCCAAATCGTGACAAAGATCGTAAGAAGAAGCCACTTGACTTGAGGGTACTTGAAGAGCCAGTATAGCGATGATCATTAATGCTCCGAATTATATCGTATGACGTTTGACTGCTGCAAAGGATAAAGTAACGAAGATGGGGAAACCTTAAAGTATTCAGGTAAGATTTTATCTCATGATTTGAATAATTATTAAGATTAAATGGAAAATGCTCCTATGTAAAATCGCAATTGCACTTTTAATTTGCAGAGCACATTTAATCGGTTTTATCGTTAATATTAATAATAAATTTAATTACGATAACGATTATATCTAAAACCTCGAATCTAATAAGAATTAAGGAATGAGATAATTGATTAAAAATATGCAGTTACAGATGTTTTTTTTAATGAGACATTGAGGCTGACATAATCATCAACAATGCCAACAATGCCAACGTAATACAATTATCTTTACATGATCATTACATCTATCATGTAAAGATAGTCGAAAGACTTTTCTTACATACGTAAGAATGTTCTTTATCCTGTGTAAAAATCGGCTTTCATTTTCCGCTCACATTTTTCTCTCGATAATGCCGAATCTCAAGACCGTATCTGATCAATTTATGTCTGGTATTTACGGTCCGATTGTTTCTTATGCAAAATTTCAGGTTTATAATCGAAACAAATATCTGCAAGATCTGCAGATCAAAGTTAAAAGCATATCAGAACAATTTCTTTATTTTAATTGCTTCCAAATTTTTTTATGCGAAAAAGCAAGGAACTTTTTCGTTTTTTTTTTTAATATTTGTTAACTGAAACATTGTGTAACTGAAACGTATTGGTAGAAGCCGACCAGATTTTATGACATTGGTTAAGCACCCACGAAAGGCATAGTAATTAAGACAAACGTTCTTTACGACGTTTCAACATTGCGAAATGTCTCTAATTTGGCACATAAAGTAAATTTTTAAATAATCGTAAACTTTGACATTATACAAAATAATTAAATTTACTAATGTTAAATGTTTCTATTACACATAATTCAAGTAAAATAATTAATATTGTATGTTAATATAACTTGAAAAATAAAGTCAAAAGAACAAATATAAATGTAAAGTATAGTGTCAATTAATTAACATTTCTAATTTATTAACAAGTCATACACGATAAATGAGTAATTTTAACTTAAAATTTAGAGTGGACTTCCTAGGACATGCAAAAAATGTTAAAATTACGTTTTATTTTTGTGTAGCCGGCGATTGAGAGACAGGCCTGATCTGTCGCTGTCGCGAACTGGTATGACAAACTAGGCCTCCTTTCAGAAAGAAAACTTATCGCGTCGAAAATAAATACGTGTGCATGTGCGAACTCGCGCTGCTTCCAATATTGCATATTACCCAACGCCGTTATTTAACATCGTTCCCCGAACGCTGGCGTCGCGTTCCATTGCACGGAATCGATCGAAATTCTATCCGGATTAGTTGCGCTAATCGCGATTCAGTGTGCTTCGTTTATTTCACCGTTCGACGAATATAGGATATATTTGTAATTATGCAATCGCAAAGCACCTAAATTTAATGAAAATCACAACGGATGACCTATCTACCTAAAATTTGATTGTAATGTAAAATCTAGAAATCGCGGCGAGGTAATATAATTAAAAAATAAAAATTCAGAGGTATATATCACTTGCATAGTTGTAGAAAAGAGGTACAAGATAATGAGACAATGCAATCGTACTTGAAAGATTCTATTTTGCTATATATTATAGTTTTCCGTTTTCGAATTAATGAAGATTTAATAAAGATAAATTGAGTGCGTTGCAATGTTTGAGGGACTTCACGATGCAGTAAATTACAATTTAAAATGATGATGATCGTCCATATATGTTTGCACTATCGTGTAGTAAGTGTCATATAGATTTAGATCGACAAAACGAATGCTTACCTCGCGGTTAATTTGTCTCATTAAATATATCACATCGGGACACGTAACACGCAAATTATTGACAGTAAGAATCTTAATGATAATTACCGAATTATGTAACGTACTTTATTTATTTGTATTTTGAATGTATGACGTTCAGATGAAATATCTACTGATACACTTATAGGATATATCTTCATAAATAATATAATTTAATGGTGACAGGAGTGCATAAGATATTGCACCTATTTTATCGCGAGATATGGTACGTAGGAGGAGAAATAAAGCACAAAATATTTAGCAATCAGTGGTAGGCCGAAGAGAGCAGGCAGAGCTTCAACAGAAAGTTAGATTGCAGCATATCAGCCTTGGACTCATTGTACTTAGGGAGCCGAAGAAGTTTGTCCTAGTCATCCGCAATGACTTGCCGCGATCTCAAAAGAATTTTAATGCACGATATCCGCGCCGTGAAAACATTAACCTTCGGTCGCTATCGTCGAGTCGCTTATTTTTGCCGAATAATCTGAAATAACAGAGAGGTACGTATTGTGTACTGGTATCGTTATGTGGTAGCCTTGTCAGACTCGTTCTGGGAAAGCTTATAGAGAGCCGAAGGATCAGACGCAGAAATTAAGGAGCGAATAGAAATGTTGTGAATACACGCGCGTCTCCATCTAATTACGAATGCAACCTTCGACGGGTGAAAGCAGCATGCCGGCTGTTCGTCTACAACGTGCTCGCACCAAGGCTCGCACGTATTTATGCGTCAGACTAATAAAACGGTCCAGACAGGAACACCGAGAGCGATTTATTTATAAACTCGCGCAAAAAGCTACGCGCCATAGATTTTTATTACGATCAATTACTACCGAAGGGATATCCCCTTCATCGCCCGGCGATTGCACATGCCGAACACGTGAATGCTCGGATTCTGATTTCTGCGAGCGCGTTCACTCGTACGTAGATTCGTTTCTCGCTTGCGCATCAGCGCGTATAATTAACCGCGTATGATTTAATAGCTGCTTCTTCCGAAAGAGTACTTAATATTTCGTTACGTAAGAAAGCCGTGGCATTTTGGCTCATACTCTTACCACGTTTAAACGTTAACGCTAAACGCAGTTAACGTGAATTACGTACGTGATAGGTAAATTGAATTAGTTTTGCATATTATTACAGTTTGACATACGCGAATTGTGTTTCTATCAGTATTACGTGACAATCAAACAATCACTTTCAACGTTATGTCTATATTCTTGACGGTCGTCTCAACCGCGCGTCTACGTAACGATACGAAAGAACTGTGTGAAAAAGATGCATTTGTTGCACCTGATTTGCTCCAGAAATTGCTGAACTACTTTCGACAACGCCGAAGAGAGTGGTTCGTTTACCCGCGGCACAGTGAACGTCGGCGAGTGAATTGCGTATTAACAGCTGATTTGCCACGTGGTTTTCTACGTTATCTTATTATGTAAATTCGATAGGAGTGTCTACTTTATTCGAGCTATTCTCCTTGAATAATAAACGAGCATCATTGATGTCGCTGGACCGCAAGTTCAATGCGATAGTTTACACTCTGTGGCAATCGGATCGATGTTTCACCATCGCGTAAGCAATTCTGTTTCATCGCGATCGAGGTAATGAATGCAGATGTTGCTCGCACACGTTAGATTTGTGATAATATAATCAGTATTAATATTATATACTTGAATAATAATATTCTATCGTTGTACGAAATGTGAATACTTTTAAATATGTAATCCTCGAGTTATTTTTACGTTATTATTCTTCTATTTATTTCCACTAAATTTGATTAAATTCGTAAAAATATTCATTGAAATGTTTTGTGTAATATTTTTCAGGAAATTTAACAAATATTAATTGCTTAAATATCTTCTTAATAGTTTGTGACACATAGTAAGACAATCGTTTTTATATTATATAAGTGTTAAAGAAATATTTAGGTCATGGTATTGATGCCGCTCACCTGATTGATTACAGTTAATTAACGACGGCCCGCCGCGTCCTTGATGAAAACCTTCAGACATAAGGATATATGTTGTTCACAAAAAGCACATGAATTATTACTAAATTATAGAGACGCTAGACTTACTTTGATCGTTGTTTAACACAAGTATCTCTTTACGTGTTTTCTTCTACTTTTAAGTATAAAAGGATATTGCAAAACTATATGAGTAATAAATATTGCAATGTAGATTTAATAAATTTACTGATGTAACTAAAAAAATATGTTAAAACTTTTATTTCTTAATATTTCTCTCAAAATATATATTTTTTATCAAAATAAAAATTAACTTTTATTAATTAAATTAACGCCGATATATATTGTACAGTTTTATGTTTCGACGTTTGCAATTATATGTTGCATTTTACTTGCAATCTCTCGCCGTCATAGTCCGCTGAATATAATGTGAAAACTATAGATCTATATCAGATTAATAGTGAGATAGTTAACGATAGGATGTGTACATTCGTACTCTTTTATTTCCCATTGGCTGTCTCTTTATTCCTGTTTTTTTTTTTTATTCCTGTTGCGAACTACGATTGCACGTCATTATTGAAATCATGTACTTGCGTTCACTTGTTAGAACCGGGATGTATTTTATTATTTGCCCGAGAATTTCGTCGATAACTTCTATCCGCGTGTACAATCGCGCTGTCGTACATGCTGTGATCATCGTTAATAATAAACTCTTTTCAATATTAACAGAGCTACAAGCATATTTGACAAATTTATAATCGATGCAAATTAGGATGTTGAAGAAAAACGATTATCTCTACGCTTAGCTTCAAAGGTCATCAGTTAAGATTAGTCAGCCTTCTAAGTATTGTAGTAAGAGATCTAGCTTTCGAAACCCCTATTGCCCGTACGGATCTAATCTTCGGCTGCAACAAAGTGTCGGGTGACGAGACTGACTCAGCTTTTGCTATTCGCGAGTTCATTACGAGCAGCTTATTACTCATAGATCTAATCGATTGTCTCGCAGGTGCGGGGAACGGTATTCCGCGCACGGGCACAAAGCGCCCCGACTATCGCCATTTAAGAGTTTACCCGTCGGTTTTCACCACATCTATCACCCGCATCATGCACGCACTTTCACACTCTACTGGTGCGATACCGTGCCGCGCACGCGATACCATACCGCGCCGCGGATATCTCACGCCAGCCAGCACCCGGAATAAATGGCGAGAGACTCGCGGACTCGGTAGGTCCGTTTGCGTATAACACACGTGCGCGCGAACGCGCTGCTGTGACCGTCCTTATGCCAGTTACCTACATTTTTAACCAGGAACAAGGCTTGTAATACAGTAGTACTATACGCGTTTACGCGGCTTCGCGACCAAGATACCTACCTGGCCGCGTGTGCACTTTCGAGTTATTGAAGCAGATCATTCGTAGATTACGCTTACTTCGCTGACCTCAGCGCGCGCGGCTCGCCTTCGTCTGTCCCCACGTTATCATTATTTTAATTATTCCGTGCGTAGGTGCATGGGCACGCGATTCCTCCGCATTGATAACGGTTATGGGCCGTCAAAGCGTACGAGTCGCTGATTACATTAAAAAAATATTAAAAAGCCCCGTCAAGGAAATAAATACGTTTGTTTTTACGCAATGTGGCATCAAAGGCAAATCTGCATAAAAATTATGATTAAGCTTTCAGATTATATCAAGCAGCCTGAAAAGAATAAAAAAATAATTCGTTTTAAGCACCGCTGAGACATAAGTATTATCGCATTTGTATGGCGTCGATGGTCACACGTTACTCCGCTATTATGTAAATGTTAACGCGACGGTAATGTGCCGTTGCATGGGAAACGCAAAATAGCGCCTATCGTGGCAAACACGCTACCTACTGTCCACCAGGAAATCACAAATCAGATTGCAGGCTGTATATCTTTATTCATTAATCGCGAACGCAGCGGGGGATAACGCGAGAATTGTCGCGATGCTAAAGTTAAAGCCTCACGCTACGTGCATGTGCATTACATTTTTGACACTGGGTTGACCGAGATAACGAAATATTAATGAACGTGGTAATTATATTTATGACGTTTCTATTTGCGAGTTACTCAACGTGGAAACTAATGCCACGAAGGAGACGGAAATGATGTATCTAAAAATATCTTGAAAAAGTTTTTAGCAAGATCTGCTCTACAAACAATTATGTTATCGTGTTTTCTTATCGTGCGGCTGCAGAGTCTCTAAGAATCGTGTCGGGACAAAACTCAAGCATAAATATTAGAGATATTGACTTTGACATGTCGCTTGTGATACGTGATTTATATTGATCATATTAATTATATGCCATCAACAACTTGTATTATAGTGAACTTTAACATGACGCGACGGGTTGGAACGATTTACAATTTTGATAAGAATTAGATCGATACGCGAGGACACGTGAACTCGAGCATTTCCCGTGAAACACGAGTCGTTACTTTTCGTCAAAACTACTCGATTTTCTGTCAATATATCGTATATCGTATCGGAACGTCAAACCGCAGCGTTTCTTGCGCAAGCAAAATTTCGATCTATCTAAGCGAAATTCTGAGACTTGCCTCATCGAGAGTACTTGTCGGTTCATGCCCGAACGCTTCGCATTTTGCATCGTCAGCGATCACGGCTGGAGAATCATGATCGAGTCGAAGAATTGTGCCTCGTGACTTAGAGTTAACGCCTCAAAGATATTTTTGTGTTCTCGAGTTTCATATTAATGAAAGAATTTATTCCCTACCAACACTGGCAGTTTATTAATAAGTCTACGGGCGTGACGAGATTGCATGCAAAAATATTTTTCTTTCAGTAAATTATCAACTTGTCAACCATTTTTATCTATTTGCGCATAATTAGTGCGATAAATAATACTTTTATTTATATGAATCGATCCCCTTTCGAGAATTAAAATACTATTTACGAAATTATCTTACACATTCTTAACAAAAACGTGACTATCGACAAGATCTTCGCGAATATATAGGCTCCCTATGTTGCACAGGGTTTCTTCGTGTCGCAACCATAACGACCAAGTCGAGAAGATGCATTCCACCGACTGGTAGGGCATTTTGCTTCGCGAAGATACGGTCGCCGCTTCTGGCGTAAATGTCACGGGGAATTCTATGTAAGGTATATTGGCACGCCATAAAATCGTGATATTCTCCTTTTGAGTTAATAATAGACGGAGAGGATCCTTAGAGAAACATTTGTAATCAGCCATAATGTCGCGGACGTTATATTACCTAATAGACAATGTAAATGAACACGTAAAATGCAGTACGGTTAAGAAAAATAAGAAACAGAAAGACATAAAAATTGGACACTTGGATAAAAATAAAAAATATCCTACATTTATTTGTAATGTTTGATCAATTTTAGGCTTAAATTAATTTAAACCTAAATTTCGAAATACTTATTTTCTTGGTATAATAAAAGAAGATAAAAAATATTTAATTGAAGAAAAGGGATATAAATTGATTCGTAGAAATGCATGCAGGTGTAAAGAAGTGTCAAAAGTGTTACTTTAGTTTGGTGGAAAATTAGGTGATACCAATTGTTCTGTAACATGCAATGACAACAAAACAGGAATAATAATAGTGCGACTAAGGGAGCAGACTTATATAAGAAATATGATCCACATATACATATCAATCACCTTTACGTAATAACTGGAATGTCGCGTATTTCGAACCTATTTATAAACTTTTAATCTACATATTCTCGATACGTGCCAAAAATTGATGCGTTTTTATCGGAGCTTTTAGCAGATTCAGTTTGTTACTTGCACTTATTGTTTAATATTCAAGTTCTGCATTCAAAGAGCGATGCAGTTTTATGCGATTAACAATAAGTGTATAAGATAAAGAATTTTACTTTATATACCCCAAGGGGCCTTAAAGGGCGTTTTGATGGGACGTACCCAACCCTAACCTCCAATTCATCCACTACCTTACTGTTTCCTCCTTTGGACCAACGGTTTAACGTCTCTTCCGAAAGACGAAGCCCAGTTTTTTCCGCATCTTGCACGGAGGGGCGCGGTTTTTCGGAAAAAAACTTTTCCATGTTACATGGCTCTAAGTGGACTCGAACCTGGTTCCTCAGATTACGAGTCTGGCGCTCTACCACTAAACCAACCCAAATAGAATTTTGGTTCATGCTTTGCACATCCTGCACAGCTATATAGTTGTCGCATATGCATCTGCGGGAATATAATGCTCTTTATACATATATGTATATATAACATTCTAAGTACAAACGGGCATTCCATTTAACATACTTATGCAAATGTCAGCAGGAACCTCGCGGACATAAAAGAAAGGCTTTTTCGCGCATCCGATAGGATAATAACACTTTAGCGACGAGAAATAACAACCCTCGATCGCGCAATTTCGCAAAAATCTGGTTTTACTCGTTTGGCGAGACAAAGGGAATGCAGCTTGAATGGGGAGAAGAGCCTTGGCTGAATCCTTTAACGACATACGTTTTACGTAGGAATTTATTTAGGATTAAAAAATCTCTTCAGCTCCGGCTTTTCATAATTTCGATGCCATACTATTCTTTTTTTTTAACAAACGAGACGTTTATAAAATTTAAAGTACTTTAACGTACTGCTCTTTTTTGCATATTCTCATATTCTCTATATTGGTGTTCTCAATAAATCCCAAAATACCAGAAATCACCAACAAATGTGCTCACATTTTTTTAAGAGCACGTCTTTATTAAATTATGTTGTTTAAACCGAGTCTGCTAATATCTCTTTCCCGAGGCAGATTGGTGAGATCACTTCGTATTGTATTTCTTAATGCACTTTTAAAAATAAACTCTTGCTTTTGCAGGACCGTACGCGACAACGAGATTAATTTACATTCGTGCGTCAGTCGAGTGAATGACCTCGATCGCGACGGATACGGAATTGGTTTTACGCGAAAAAGAAGGCTAAGCGCTTGTCAGAAGTCTAACTCGCTCAAAAGTCGCAGATTGTCGTCCGTCAGATTGTAATCGACTGCATCCGCGATTCAATGATTACATTGCGCAATACGCATGCATCGATCGCTGATGACGCTGATGTTACTTGTTACTACAGCGAGGCAATTTCCGATGCCTCTCCGAAAATTTTACTGTTTCTTAATCGTAAGAAGGCGTGTTAGTCAGTGATTATTACTGATTACTTTTGATTGAAATTAAAATATCGTCGTTCTCGTGACATCATGTTTTAAACGTTAGCAAGATACGAGTTAAACCAGTTTACACATTCACACACTATCACATAATATCCAAAATAGCCATCTTTCTAGATTTGTGATTTTTATATTGGTGTATTATCCAGTGTAATTAACCATGACAAGTGCGGTTATTGTTTTTATTACTACATCCGGCGGTGTTACACAAGATAACATCTATTAATGCAAACGAACATGATCATACTAGTAGAACAACGTCGATAAACATTTACGACAATTTACCTGTATATTTTTCTAGAAATACCAATAATCAGAAACGCAATTTAATTTAATCTTCCTCCGCGCGTTCCCAGAAATGTGTGAATATCCACATCCAAATGAGTTGCAGATTACGAAATCAGCTACGACAGCTAAATTTGTTTTTTGCGATATAGCCGCTTACGAAAAAATACTTATCGATATCACGCAGCGGCGAGAAATCGTACATCGAATTAATTTTACATTGTAAACATGGCAAAATTTTAGATTCGGAGAAATGTTGTATTTTGCGGACTATATATATTCGCGTATTATCATACGCAAATACACGTTGTATTTTTAAATTCTGCATCCGTTTTTGGAAGTTTTCAAATGAAGGTAATCCGAAAATCGTAAAAAAAATTTGAGCTCAGTTTTAATTTACAACACACGACACAATTCACGAATGAAGAGAAGACGTGATTACTCGAGAAATTGGAATTAATTGAAACGGAAAAATGTAGTGCAACAAGTGCACAGTTGATTATTGGAACGGTAACGTTGAAAAGTCGAGTTATCTTTTAGTGTCTTGTAACAAGCGTACAGTCAGTGACCCATAACAATTAGCATCACGGGGAGGGAGGCATTGCTGTACGAAGGGGAAAGCCAATCAACGGAAATGGAGTAAACTTGTGTGATCCGGTAGGGTAAGCCGTTCGTATTTTTTTTATTTTCCCAGAATAAGAACTTTTAAGAGCTCATTCTTCTGCTTTTTTAATCTTTACACATTTATATATTTTAATATGATTTCTGGACATATTTTGATAAATTTTTACGCTTGATTTCTATATATCATTACATATCATTGAGTGTAGAAAATACACCAAATTGCAACCCAAATTAATTCTTGAATGTAGTACTAATTCTGAGAATAAATTCGAATTATTTACGTTAACAAGCAATTAATGAAAAATGTGAACGTCTTGCATATTGTGATTTAAAATTATTCCGATAATCTTCATGCGGATTATTGATCACGATGTTTTCATGTCACGTATCTATATGCAAATGATAGTGCTTAACAGACTTGACGACAACGGCTTGGCATTCGAAATATGATACGGAATGTATATATGAAACTGCAGCTAAATTACTCAAAAATATCCGAGTGCACGTACGGTAAATCAAGACGCTGAGGCATCGCAGTCTTTTACTTTCCACGCACATGTTCTGCACATTAAACATAAATTTTATCTTAAACAGAATTAACAGCCTAGTTTAGTTTCCACATTAAAAATTATGCGCGCGTTGTTTGTAATAAGCAATTAGTTAAAAGCGTTGATACTGCTCAATGTATTTTAAACATTCCATTGTTTAATCGACCAGATTTTGCACAAATAAATGTCCAATGTCCATATTCTTATAGAAATATACAAGGATATCTAAAAAATATCTACAATAAAGAAATTTAAGAATATCTACAAAAAAAGATATCTAAGAAGAACAAAAGAGAAAAAGATTTTTTAAACATTTTTCAAAATTATTATCTTCCTCAGAATAAAATATTCTATGCGTCATTTAATATTTTATGTCAATCATTTTACAAGTAGCATGAAATGTCTGCAAGATCACAAATTGAAACTGTAAATAAAATGAGAACTTTCTTGATTTATTTAGCAAAGAAAGAGGGAGAAAGAGAGAAAGAATCCGCTTCTGTCCGCTTATACCACACTTCGCAACCGCGTATCTCGATCTCGTTAGTATTTTATTTGAAAATATTGTTTCTACCTCAAAACGGCATAAAACTGGTTTTGCTAACGAGCGAAACGTACATACACCTACCTCGGTGCACCTGTAGTTTTCCCGTAACCAGTGCCCATATTTTTTCCATGACAGCGGCACAAAATTAAATTCAACTGTCGAGTTTTACAATCAGTTTTGTTCGATGATGGTTACGTTCGATCGCTTCGAAATTTTCGCCGCGTTAACCGCGGGACTGGTTAGTCCTGCTTAGTTGGGCCTACCTCAATTAGATCTAAAGCGGTTGTTTGGATCATTCGACGCTGCCTGATCGCGTTTCCTGCGTCTAATAGGACAACGCAGTATATGTGCCCCTTTTAATAGTTACAACCGCGAGGCTACTTAAATAATTCTTCTCCATTGGTTTCTGCGCCGCTGTATATCACCGCAACAAGCGAATCGCAACCGGCCATACGCTCAATTATTATCCTTCGACCGAGATTTTTTTTTCTTTTACGTCACGGCAATTCCCTACGATCGTAATGGTAGAAATACGCTAATAGGAAGTTGAGGCAAGTGAACCTTCCAGTTCCCTATCGACTTATCGTATCCTTCAGCTTGCATCTTACGTTCTATCGATTTCTCAAAAAGGTACCGCAGCAGAAATCTTTTACAATAGCTTTTATTCTTTGCGAGGTTTATATAACCTCCTCGTTATATTACAGCTGAATTTATCTTTCCCTGTTTGCAATGTAAATGCGACGTATATTTTGTTATTCTCTCGATCGTTAGCAATGTTGATAGGTATATACTGCTAAACGCACAATTAGACGTACATATATATGTACGGACGCAAATAGACATGGATATTTAACATTAAAAAATACTCTCTGCTGCGTAGATTTTTCTTGACAGTTAGGAAATTATTCAACAGAAATCGCTGATAATATCAGTTTAATTTGTTGTTCATTGATGCAAATAAGAAGGATGCAAAAAATTTGCAATTTTTTGTATATCTTATTATGGAGCTTATAACGTGTTGCTAAGCTCTTGAAATTACTTTATAATAATATTTTCGTATTGCGATTACCAACTTTATTTATACTAATTATTTCACGCCTTGCGATTTTTTATTTATTTTATTTCAAATAAATCAAATCTTTTAAGAAATCGCTTGAGATTTGTACAGTTTTTTTTTTTAAGAGACACGTATGGGATATTATTCATCCGGTATCTTGCAGATGCTCATGCGTACATATTACACAATTTTATTTATCGTTCGATGCACCAGCAATCAGGCGTACAGAAACGTGCCGGTTTACGCTCGTGAACCAACGTTAAATTTCACGTAACTTTCTACTTTACACTCGGTAAGTGTTGGTCACTGCAAAAGTGTCTGTCATTTAAAAAATCTTGTGCATAAGCATTGAATAAACAATTATCATGTCGTAAAAAAAAAGTTACGCGCGCGCGCGTCGTCGACTACTTATACTTTCAAGACTACCGTTTGGAATTTACAGATTAATTTATTAGATAAAATGATTTGGAACTGAAAGTAAGAACGCGCAATGTCAACGTCACGTCGACGACAGGAATGTTCGTAAAATCCTAATCACGCAAGTTGGAAAACCACTCTCGCATGCTCGAAAGCAACGGCGAAAGCGGAACTCGTTCCTTCCGTTTTACTAATTTGGTGACTTAGCTTTTCTCAATGTCTCGCTATTACCGCCTTTTTCAAGTGCACTAGAGTTGAAGGTTTAAAATACTATATAGTATACAATACAAATGCATAGTATAAAGTCCGAATACGAATTCTAAACATAGTAGTACTGCAAGTGATTTTAGAATACTTATCAAAAAGGAGTATTACACGGAATTAATAAGTTGATATATAGAATAAAAATTACATTTTGCGTTGTACATATGTTGCATCAAAATAACTAATCACAACTAGATTACATTTAAATAAGCGCTTTTGTAAAATATTTTGTTACATAAACGGCAAACGCGAATAGTCGCTGTTGCTGAGATAGATCAGTCTTGAAAAACCAGCGTCTTTGACGCAATCATCGACGGGCGAAGCGATAGTAAGCGAAACAATCGAGACGTTCTCCGTCTCGACGCTCTTGTCGTAATCTCATGAATATGCATGGATACTTTCCTTCGTGGCTGGTAACGCCGAATCTGGGTATATGGAGCGATCTATTTTTTGAGATAAATCGATAAACGACTTCCTATTACTCTGATGAATTACCCGGAGATTCGTACGTGTCGCCGGGCCAAACGACGACGGCGCTATGTCGTTTAAAGCCGAAGGCAAAACTTCGTCTATCGTTGCGGAAACAGCGCACAGACACAGCGATAATAAATTTCACATTCACCACATTGGGTATCGCGTCGCGCCAATAATGGAACACAAAACATATGCGCTAAATAACTCACACGTGTGACTCACCTTCACTGCGTTGACCCAGTGGTGAGGTTTAGTCATATAGTATGCAGTTATGAAAAAATGGTGCGGCTTAAGCTGACGGCTGATATATCGAGCGCTGTTAGATCTCGCACATAAACCGAGACTTACTCTCGGTTATTTTGAGTGAGAACGTAACGTATTTAAACCTCTACCTGTCGACACTCAACGAAACAATTTATTAACGCGTACGGTGCTAATACATCAAAAAAAATCAAGAAATATTTTTAAATAAAAGAAAAAGAATATTCGCCGAGTGTCTTATAAAATTAACGAAGCAATTAATCTCACCATATCCGCGGAGTCATTCTTCTATGCGCGAAAATAAAAATCGACCGAGCCGTGTTACATAATTATAACTTGGCGCTAATCGCTTAAGTGGTATTCTCATAGGCTACAAAGGCCACTGGGGCAAAGAAGACAGGAGCGTACAGGAATGTCAAAGTTTACCCCAGAGTATCCGCGATTGAGTCCGGCAAACTGTATAAAGCGAACGCGCGACGAAAATGCGATCCGTTTGGCCATTGGGGATATTAATTTAAATCGATTCGCCGAGAGAACGGCGAAACGATGCAAGCCAGTTCTATTCTCTGGTAACAACGAGGAAGACGAATTGGGGCGTGTACGCGTCGTTCGAGAGATAAAAATCGCGGCCCGCGGTTCAATCGGGCTATCGCGCACTCGTTATGTCAGTTAAACGTCGATGCAATGCGCGTTCAATTGCACGTGCTCTCGTGTAACGCACGATAAACGTCATTTAACTTTCCGGTCTCTCCGTTAATTATTACCGATGGCCGATTTAATTATTATCCGCTCCCACGAAGCTTCATTAAACGTTAAATTAATTTCTATCACGATCATCTATTATATCTGCTGTACTGCGTTTCACGGTCAGTTACGAATGCATTATTCACAGATACGTATCTATAAATGAAACTCGTTGCCAGAAAGGTTGAATAATTCTCATCGCGAGTAAATTATTTATAAATATGTTATTTGTAAAGAAAAAATAAAAATATCGCGTGTTTACCCTTTGTCGTCTGAAAAGAAAAATATACTCAAATGATACTTTAAACGATTGTTCGATATAGATAGAAAGAATGGTCGGGCTGACTTCGTTGTTCTCGCCAAACTTAATTCATCAAATCTGTTCCCCCTTTGCGAGGCCGAGTAATTTCATCTTTTCGATTGGACGACAGAAAACTTAATTACTACCTCGCTCGTCGGCGTACCTCTGCGGGCAAAGCAAGAGTTTTGTTTCGAAAAGCTGATGGCCATTCTTGATGAAATTTCCAAAGCGGGTTACGCTCTTATCGAACCGCATCATTCTCTTCTTCCATTTCGTTGAACATCGATGCTGCCTCACGCAAAATACGTGCACGTATTTCCTCGTGGACCTCGTGTACTCCGCTTTTAACGTCGTCTTAATGACCTCTGCAAGCATCACGCGTCTGTCATAATTTTATAAGTCTCTTTTTCGCGGCTGTACACACACACGGGGGGGGAAGTGGCAGTTTAATTTCACTTTCACTTCGGACTTGCACTTCGGACCTTTGGCGATTCTGGTGACAGAGAGTGCAGAGTGCGGGTACGCATCGATGTCTCTGATACGTTACATACGGGCGGATGTGCTTAATTGAGTGAAAACATTAAGAGACGTGGATTAATCATCTCTCGTGAGAGGCGCACAGGAGAAAACCGTTTCTCCGTTCTAACGGCCTCTTACCCTTTTATCTGGTGTAATCCAGCTCCTCTTATAATTGTAATATATTGCCCTGTCTTCTCGAAAAAGGCATTATAGTTGCGGAATCGCTGTACTTCGAAGCGTTGATACTTTATGAATTATACACGTGGCTCGTGACTCTTTTTTGAACAGCGCGTGAAAAAGTGAAAGAAAAAAGAAAAGTGATATAATTTCTGATATTTTCTAAAACCCCATTATGTCTTTGTTTATATAACGACGGAGAGGGATAGCTCGTGCAATTTTTTATAAAAATTATTGCCTGAAAATGTAACTTTCTCTGCTCTGTTTCACGCAGACCCGAAGTTTCGCCAAATTGCATTCAAACTGGCTGAGATTCACCAGTGGGTAAAAGTGCGATCTTGCAAAATTCAAAGTGCTTCGCAATGCCGAGTTGCTAATTATTACCGTCAGCTCGTTTTTACATTCCTCGAGGAGTAGTCTAGGAAAAATTATGTACATTAATAAACCACTTGTAACTGCGCTCTCCGTTCAAATTCAAATTGTAGAGTAAGCAGTAACTCCTCACCCAAATTTCAATCGTGCCAAATGAACCACGTCAATGTGTCATCAGTTATGATAAACATCGTCATCTGGTATCCACAAAATGTGCACGCTGGCATACAGTTGTCCTTTTGACCCTCCTGTTTCTCTGCTCATTCCAAAAGCATAATTCGAGTTAATGATCGTCAAAGCAGCTTGGATAATTATGACAATCGTCTGCGTTATTATGATGTCCGTGCAACGTGCAAGGTGTTCGCCTCCGTATCGAGACGCGACGAAGCGAAACGTATGCGGGACGGCCGAGGCTGGTCGGTCGCCCACTCGCTGTCTGGAGGAAGATGTGCGCTCGCCGTCCTTCCTGATCGGCAAGAAGGAGTGAATTATCGAATCAAGATGCACGTAGAGAGGGAGAGAAGGTTCAGAACACCGGTAGATCAAGGTGCTCGTCTGGTGCAAATCAGGTGGGGATGAAGGCCGCTGGCTTCGCTCGTGCAAACACCTCGACGGCCGCACACCTAGACCCATATAACGAGATACGTTACAACGCGGTAACGACGACTTCGTGCACGGAGATGTGCACGTGCGGTCGGAGACCGGTAGTTGCGACGACGACGACGAGCTTCCTCGCGCAAATCGAGATAGGCTTCTCAGTATCCCAACGTTCGCAAGATGCGAATGTTGTTTCACGGTGCGAAATTGAATGGGACAAAAGAAATATCTCTCTCGCATCTACGGCGCGGTGAAATAACAGTGGATATTATCGCAAGAAAGCATTTTAATTTATGGAGATACCCGAGATATACGCTTGCACAGGGTGAGCCTAAGCAGGATTAATTCAGTCTTTCGATCTGGAACATTGCGTCAAGACTGTCAGATTATCTTAAATACTTTAGGAGATAAATGAGCTTCATAGTTCATTCATCGTTTGCTTATTTTTGTTTATATTTGATTTTCGTGTTTTGATTCGCGATTTGTGTTTCAGACATCGCTGATCCAGGTAGCCGCCCAGAGATGTGGTCACGCACGCGGCTCTTCCTCCTGGCATCGATGCTCGCGTTGCTGATCGGCACTCGCGTTACCAGGTCGCAGCGTCCGCGAATCGGCGGCGCCGTGAACGTCTTCAGCCGTTACGGTTATCTGAGCATCAGCATGCGAGTGGTGCCGCGCAACGATACGGAGACCTGGATATTCCGCGAGCCCACCCTCGACGTCTTCAAGAATTCCACGCCGTTACCGCCCAAGCTACGCCAATCGGGCAAAAGCGGCATCGCCGTCTTCGACGGCGACTTCCACATGGAGTTTTGCGACAATATCAGGCATGTGACTATTTACAATAGATTATATATTCAATAGATTCTATATGACATGATTTTAAACTTTTCATGCCATCTATTGTCGCAATCTAAATGCGAGTTTCATGTAGAAAAATCATTCAGTTTATTATCTGTTAATTGTGAGTAGAAGCTTGAGAGAAGACGGTATATTCAGCGATGATAAATCATGACGTGATTTCTCTATATTCGCACAATTTATATTTACAGACAGCTGCTACAGGCCTATTTCCGTGACTTCACTTTCGAGAAGCTCGAGAGGCCATGGCGTGCCTTCACCGGCAGTTGGTCGAAGACGGCCATAGCCAGGCACCTCGGCATAAACTCGTCCTTCATCACGGGCGACCACTGTTACGTCCTAGTGCGCGTCGCTAGATTCCGCGATAATCAACGACTCGCCGGCACCGCCGAGACTCTCGTCCTCGACGATTCCGTGTTGCGGCAAACCGAGAACGTCTCGGTCAACGATACCGCGAGCGTGGTGCGATTCATTAGGAACTTCGGTTCGCACTACATCGCTTCCTATGTCACGGGAAATTCGCTCTATCAAGTAAGCGACCGAAGTATTTAATTTTAAGATAACAGTCAGATTGTGAAAGCAAGGCATCGATATATTGCTAATGATAAAAACTAGAATTATTCTATAGAATAAAAATAATCGTCAATTCGAAATATATAACCCTTACAGAAATTTAATGCTGTAAGTGATTATTTGACTAGTAATTAATTACTTATTTTAAGTATTAAAAGCTGTTTTTAATGCTCCTAATACTCAAAAGTAAGTAATTAATCACTATAGCCAGATAATCACAGTATTAAATTTCTGTAAGGAAATGCGCCAATATTGCAATAATTCATTAATTAATGGGATTTATTCTAACAAAAAGAGAAAATGGGTTAATATTTTCATGGTTAGAAGATTGTTTCTTCTGATAGAAAAAGATTGCACTGTATGTTATGCACGCGCACTTACGCATAATATTGCGATCAACCAGTTCAATGCCGTAACGATGATAAAAATAGGCATGAAATTCATTTCTTTGCATCGGCGCATCCTCCTTAATTATGCGATTTGTTGATCGTTATCGCGATCGGCTCGCCGTGAAAAGAATACAGTCTCAATGTAGTCTCTCGGCTAGATAAAAGTGAAACAGAGCTCATTTATATATCATACACTTCCTCGCTTAACGGATGCGTGGCGTCTTTAATTTCGTTTATAAACTGCACAGAAACTCCTTATTATACCGAATCTAGTTCTCGCTAATAGTTTACATCATCGCGCCAATGTCAGTAAAAGTGAAATCGCGTAACTGTCTGCTTGAAATACACGATGCCGCAATCTAGAGGTCTCAATCTCTGCTCTTCGTTAATTGGGCATGGTCATCTCAGCGAGCGTCTGGTCGTCCCAAACACACAGATCGGATGTCGTTTGATAAACGCGTGATGAAATATTCGGAATGTTTTTTTTTGTCTTTCCAGGTATTCGTGTACTCTCCTCAGGTATACTCGCGAATAAAGGAACGGTTGAAGACACAAGGAGTCTCGGAGCTGTCGGCCGTCGAGCTGAGCAATTACTTTTCGCCGTGGTACGCGGAGCATATGGGTTCCATACAATCGGCGAGCGGCAATCGTAGCGTGGAGGCATGGGCCGTGCAACGTCTTCGGGTGCAATACTACATCTTCACTTACGCCAGTTTGCTAAAGTTGCACGGCGACACGGCGTTGCTCAAGCAACTGGACAGCCTGTTGGGCGATGAAGCGTTACTGCAATTACAATTACGAACATTGGCGCCCGCTTTCAAGGATCCGAAAAGACGTCAGTGGTTTCTGGAAGTGATCGACAACTATTTCAAGCTCTGGGAGGTAAACATGTGATGGCGTAACGTGCGTTGGTTGCGGACGGTCTGAAAGCATTTAAGAATATCGTCGCTCGCGCGCTTGACGTCGAACGACAAGTACGTATATCAGTGTGAGAATGTATAAGTGACACTGATAATTTTCGGCGTGGTGTGGAGATCCACGGGAATGTCCCTGGGAATGATCGCGACGATCCAGCGCCTGTCGCGACTCATCGACGCCTGACTATAAAGGTTCCTCGGACGGATATATCCTTCTGCCACATATATACAATAATGCACAAATGCTGTTATTGTTATAAATAAGTATTTATTATTGTAATCATTAGAGAACTTCTTTATACAAAATATTTTTAATATATCACAAGCATTATTCGTATGATCTGACTGAAGAACGTGGTATCGCAGTACCGTAAGTTCTTTACTCGAAATCGATCCATTGACGTACAAAAGAGATAGTGACATATATATTTTATATATGGAAAAAGATTTGTGCGTTTTGTTTATTTCACCCGATATGCATTGCACATGCAGATCGGGTCAATGGATCATTATTTCGCTTCAAATGCGAATTTACATGTAGGTAATGTAACTATAATAAGTCCTGTTGTTTTTTGTATAACCAGAGAATGTTTTCTCTTATACATTTCTTCATGCAAATTGTTAAAAGATGATGTATTCATAGATGAATTTATATTGAAACTATGAATCAATATTATAAGAAATTTTATATTAAGTACTCAACAAATCAATTTTGGTATTGCAAAACAGTTTGACTGGGTACAAACAACTTTTTTCTCTCTTTCTCTCCTTTGCCTCCTTCTTGCAAAATGATTATGATAGCGTCCGCGACAATCCTTGCCCTGTTTTAATATTTTGATTTGCAGGTGTTTGGAATAAACAGTATAACATCGTGCTATAATACATAATAGAAGATACCGACAAATATATAACATCATATGCAAACTGGATTTTCCAACATATTAATTAATATCGATGAAAATTATACACAACTATAAAGTAACAAAATTATTTTTGCATCCTATACTTTACTATTCTTTTAAAAATAATATGGTTTTGTAAGGTAAATACATATATCGCGTTCTCTATATTTTCTGAGTATCGGCTGTTTTTGCCATCGAAGTCTTTCGTGTATATACTTTATTTAGCTAATCTAGGCGAAATCAGAGGCCTCAATGACCAAAGCTCATCATAATAGATTTTATTTTCACGATAATAAAACACAAGTCCACAGGACTCGTTGATCTGCAAATCGCAAATCGCAAATCGCGGTTCCTTTGTTTGTTTCTTAGTAACGAATCATACCTTTTTTGGTAGCTTCTAATTTTTTTGCCTTTTATTTTGAAGCTTCTTGTTTGCATCAAAACTCGCAGAAATGCTCGAAACCAATAAGAACATTGCAGAATGTTTTAATATCTGATAATAAAGAATTAAAATATTAAAATATGTTTTTACAATTTAAAACATAAATAAAATACTATAGGCATTTCTACTTTAGTCATAAATTTCAATGAAAGATACAATCGAAGTCTTGTGATTTTATAAAATGGTAGATATATTTGCTGCTTTTGCGAACCATGCGCGTAGTAATTACCATCGCACAATTAAAGAAAAATATATATTTTACCATCTTTTCTTTTACAAATTTTATAAAATGCGGCAGCTTAGATGTGCACGTTAATATTGTCTCATACATTATTATAAAATACGAAATTGACGTAACGTAGTGTATATTTTAGCTTATTTTTTTTTATTATTGCCAATATGTATTGGCGCATATAACAAAATTTATTTGTTAAAAAAAAACAATTATTTGTTTTAAAAAGGCGTGAATCGCACAAAGCCTTAAATATACTGATGAGTATTATATTATAAAAATAATACATACTGTTATATATATATATATATATATATATATATATATATTAAAAAATAAGGGTAAGATTGAAAATTATTTGCAACTGAGGATAACCGAGGACGTGATCCAATGATTGATCAACGTATTACTCATCAAATTTAATCTGTCTTCTTAAAAGTATGCAAATTTGCGCTGGCTTGTTGTTCTCGACCTAACTTTCTTCCATTGACCACAAGTACAATTGGGGTTTCAACCCGAATAGATTTGTAATCAAAATCCTAAAAAAGAACGAAAGAGAAACGTATTATTATATGTTCAATAAAATTTGATTTATATTGTAACGTGCACACAACACTAACATTATTCATATAAGAGAATTTCTGATGTGTAACAAAAGGTTCTGGTATACCAACAGAATCCCCGACCGTAACTCCTCGGCCTTTAGCTAGATTATATACAGTGACAACAATACATGTCTTCTGTTCGTCCACGAGACAAAAAGCACTGAATAAGAAAAAAAACGAGTAATTATACGGCTTTAAATAGATAAATGACGCAAAAAAAAATAATTTGTGCAATATAAAAAGTAAATACTTACAATGGGACGCAATCCGAATCTTGAATCCAACAAACTACTTTTCCAAATACAACTTTTTCTATATTCAATCCAATAGCTAATTCTCGTAACGGAATTAAATCTAACTTTACAGACTTTCCTCCATATGTGTATGCTCCATCTTTGTATGGTCCTAAGTGTTTAACATCCAATGCCTACATTTAATCATAAACCTATAAGTATGTATATTGTGCCAAAATCACATGTTATATTATCACATACATTAATAACATGTATCAATGTATCTAGCTGTTAACTATTTATTATTATTAATTTCTATGATATAAATACCCGTATCAATTGATATAGTCGTTTTGGTTTCACATATCCATTATTATTAATTGAATTTTGTATATCTTTAAGATATTTTAGTAATTCATCTCGTTTGCTGCGCGGCGTTTCCCATAATGGATCAAGCGCCATTGCACTTTCGAACGATTGTAACGCCAAGTTATATTCTTCTTGATATTTCAGAGCCTATAAATTTTTAGGTTAAAAGGAATTTCAAGCAGAAGTAGAAATATCAAAATAAAGATGGCAGATGTCAAAATAACTTACTATTGCTTTATTATAAAATAAATCAGGATTACTTCTTGCGATAATATCTTTTTCCTAAAAAAAAATATGGTTTCATTTATAAAAAATCTACTATAAATCTCTCTAAATCTATGTAATACATGCGTAAGTATCATGTACACATGGTGAACAAATATTTTTCATCCATCATCTTACCGCTTGCATGTATGCCGACATGCATAAACGTAACATACTCGGACTTTGCGCCACTGTGAAGAAGGAAGACAGGTAAGCAGTCCCTAATACGGCCCAGGAGTATCCGTCAGTTGTGTCAAGGCTTACGGCCTCCTTAGCATATTCCACACCTTGCTGAATATTTTTTATCCGCTCTTCGTCGGATGAAGTTTGCTCCTGTCTAAATACCATCGACAAATTTCGCAAAGATGCTTTATTCCTATCCTATTAAAAAAAAAAAAGATAAATATGTATACATAATACAATATAATAATTGTTTTATCACAGCTGATCCTTAAATCCTAATGAAAGCTGCATTGGATGAGACAGGAAAGAAACGTACATGTTGCAGAGCGCCAACGAAACAATTTTTGGCTTGTTTTATGTCGTCATTCTTCCAATAATATTCTCCCAGCTCGTTCCAAGCTTCTATAAATTTAGGTTCCAATTTCACTGCTTTACTCAAAAGTTCTTCCGCCTGCGGAATGACGTGGCCCACCACGTTCAAAGCCTTTCCCTTTAAATAGTAATACTTGGCACGTGAGCCATCAATCTCGTAACCTTTACACTCGTCAAACTTGCTCAGCGTGTCTTTCATCTCCTTCTCCACGTCGGTGCTTTTTTTTATCGCTTCATCAATAGAATGTGTCTCAAAATAGCGATCTCGGAAGAGATACAGAGCTTTCACTCTTTCCTAAAATTGATTGCTACAATCAGTAAGTGAGAACGACAATACATATATATCAATCAGAATTAAACGGAAATGAAATAAAAACAAAAAATATACTTAGGGCATAGAAAAAAATTCTCATCTATTTTACATACCGTTAACGCCACAATCGGGTCTTCCTTGACAGTATTTGAACTCTTTGCACCCGCGACAACCTTGTCATCGATAATCGCGGACATTCTTTACGAGTTATATTACAATGTGCAACAAATAAACATTTACTTTACTGTGCGTTACACGCCTTCCGGGGAGGGCAATCTCACTCATAATTCGATCGCGATCGTACAAGCTCGCTCGTAACGCGGGAGTGTCATTTGCGAGCTGTCAAAACCAGTCAAAACAAAAGCGTATAGGTTATGGAATTTATGAATGGAGTTTGTAGTTTGGAGTAGTACTACACTCAAGGACGTTTTCAAGGCCATTTCGAGATGGTGACGATGACGCCACTTGCGGCAAATGGTTGCATTAAATCGTTATAAGCTTCTCGTAATGGCGGTTTGAAACGCACGTCAGAGATCCTAGATCCTAGAGAAAGCTTCTCTCAGGCCGGGATGGCCTCTCTCACTGTCTCTCAGGCTTCTCTCTGTTAATGCTAGTCGTATACAACATGGCGGAGTAATTTTCAAACATTTTAAACGAACACTCGCATGGAGCATATGACGTGTTTAAATCAGAGAAACTTGGAGAATCAGCTGATTTCATTCTTGAATCACGTATGTGAGATGCAGACATACGTCTTCTCTCATGTAAAAAATATATTAAATATATGAAATATATTAAAAGTATATATCAAATAATATATTTACTAATTTTTATATTAAATAATTTTTAACATAAAAATTATTTTATATAAAAATTAGTAGATATTATTTAAGTTGTTACACATTTAAGTTGTCATTATTAAAAATATAATAATAAATAATTATATTTATTATTATTATATTAAGTATAATGTACTTTTATTTTATCTTCAATTTTTTCTACATAATTTTTATATCCCCTTGTCCTTGCCTACCCGAATCCCTACCTACCTACCCGTATACCTATATACCTATACCCGTATTCCAATCTATAGTCCTACCTATCCATTTTCCTACCTATAATACCCGTGTTATAATCTATATTATACAGAGTTTTTTAATTAAGACCGCGACACGATTTTATAAGGGGTCTAATTTACTGGTTAATTCAGCGGGATATCTGAACGAGATGTCTCAAAGTGACACAATCACTTAATTGAGATGTGGGAAATGTGGAATTGGGGGGCTTCACGCGCGTGATTGAGATTTATTTGCGGTTTTTCCAATCTCGCACGTATGCGAGAAAATATAAAGAAAAAAGAAAATAGCCCTTTGGAACAAATAAAGAGATATATTAAACTATATTATGTTATCTTATTTTACCATAGTGGTCAGTGTTGACCACTTACCTTTATCGGATCGTATCAAATCTTCTTTCTTCGGGCCAGATTGGACTTACCTCTGTCGCTCCTGGCCATATACAATCTGGTCGCATTTTCGACCAGATTATAGGGAAGGAGAGAAATTTCTTCCATTTTCAGATCATGATCATCGCCGAAAGATAATATTACGTTCGATTCGAATTATGCGCGAGCATCGATTGTATCAAAAAATGTACAAGAAATTAACTTAAAAAAATATGTATATATATTAATTTATAAAAACTAACTACAACATTTTTAACCTTGAAAAATGTTTCTATCACTAATTTTGCGTTATTTATTTAAAAATATTGAATAACCGTTTCTTTTTGTGACCCGTTCTTTCAATTTAAAATCGTAATCAAGTACAAAAAAAATTTTACTTTGCGTTATATGAATATCTCAATTATATCCCGCGAAAAATTAAAATGTTGTAATGTAGACGAAATTAAAAAACTAATATAATTGAAAATTTCTTGATGCAAAAACCGACCGCGAAAACCCACCGCAAAAATATGAAGATGCGTGATTGTGCATGTTGTTCGTGCGGTACGCATCTTGAAAATGTATCGAGGCAAAATAAATGAGGTGAGATCCGAAAAAAAATTTCCACACAATTGATATTATAATTGGATATTATAATTAATCATTAATCGCGTATAGTTATAACTGAGTAATACAATACAATTGCAACGTTTTATAAATTCACATATAAATATAGCTCGTTTTATTTTTTATTTTTTTTTACCAAAATTATTTTTTATATAATATATTATATTATATTATATTATATATCTATATATTACTGTGTAAAATTGAATATATAATTGTACTTAACTATACGACCAACTCTAAAATAATTTTAAAAATTTCAGTGTTTCTCGGCAGAATATTTAGAATCTCACGTCATATATTATTTGACTAGCATAAAGCCAATTTCTCAATCAAAAATAGATGGATAGGTTACAAAAAATTAGGGTAAAATTGATGCTTCGTTAAAATAAATTTTGGCAATTGCATAATAAGATCAAAATATTTTTTACCCTTTTTATTCATGAATAATTTATACATATTGCCTTTCTTTATGCATACTAATATATTCTAAATATATCTATATATTGTTTCCTTGCATCAATTTATATTATATTTAATCTTGGATAAATTTAACATATGGAAAGAAATAAATGGGAATAAACAAAACATCCTAACTAATTAACAATTTTTTCCTATCTACGAGTACTTTTCTTAAACATCTAATATAATATCTCTTTTGCTTAAAAAAATTATTCTTTAAAAAAATCTAAATCAACATTTATTGACTACAATACATTTAAAAAAATCATGACTTTACTTATCAGAGCATTATTTTATTTCTTCTTTTTCTCTTTCTTGGTTTCTACTTTAACTGTAAAATAGAATTGATCTATATACAAGAAAATTTCAAAAATTCAATTTTTTATGTACTTAAAAATTTTATTCAAAAGTTATTTATAAAAAAACGCGGCAGTTCGTCAATATAACTCGATGAACGATTATGAACCCTTTGCGAGCTCCGTGCATGCGAAGTGTGCGAGTATTTCCTCAAGCACAATCGCACAATATATCGATAAATAAAATGATACCAAGATTAAATATATGCCATAATCAATTTTAACCCATCCATTTTAAGGCAACGGATCTACGAGATGTAATAATATTTTCATACTACAAATTATTGTAATTCGACATGTACCGAGATATATATTTTTGCTCTATATTTAATTATTCGTAGATTCGTTACCTCAATAAAAAAATTTTTCATTGACTCACCGATTCGATGCGCAACGGGCGGAGTTATTATGCAGCCACGTAACTACGGCGATACTGTAACATACAAACATAAGATTTAAATTTAAAAAGCGCTCAAAATTATTAACATTTAAAAAGTTAATTCTTACGCGTCTCTAATTCGTCTTTCCAATAAAATATTTCACAATACAATTATCTGTTTTATCGAAAAAGATCTTTACAAGAATAAAATTTTAGATTACTTTCCTTTCTTTAATTACTTTTAACTTATCGAAATTAAAATTAAACAATTCGAATAAATATAAACAAATTATTAATTTTATGTATAGCTATAAGAGATGATACTTACCCCAAGGTTGCTCCGCCGGGGCCCGATGTCTCTCCCAGACCTCCTCCTCCTCTCAGGACGTCAGGCCTCCTCCTTCTTCTCCTGGATCCTTTTCCTCCCACCGCACAGGACACTCGCGAGAAACACTCGCGGATAATAAGCTATACAATCGCGCGCGGACTAATTTCAATAAAAGTCTTTCTCACGCGATACTGTACGGCACTCCCGAAGCAAACGCGACGAACCGGCTACGGTTCGTTCATTCAATTAAATCGGCGGACGAGGGGTACGTTTAGCTTCCCCGTCTTTGAATTTTTATCCAAGCAGAACAAAAGTTTTGCTTGGGTAACATCCTCGGGGTACTGGGCCTTCCCACCTCGCCAAGGCCATCGTATACCCCAGGGGAAGGAAGTAAGTACATTTCTGTGAAATATTAAAAGTTGGTAGTATAAAATCAAGTCAATTTTTTACCATAGATTTTTCGTACAAATTTGAAAGAGTCGCGACGCCGATTGTCTCGATTCGTTCCGCGTTCATCACTCATCGTGCGTTGCGTGTTGCGTTAATGACGACGAAATGTTTGAAGATCTTGAGTCTCGATGACGCGAGATACTACGCGAATCAAAAGTGGACGGTTAGTATAAATAAGACACGCAGTTGATCAAACAAAAACACAATTAAAATTAAATATCGTGATTTCTGACGACTATACGCACAGTACGGTGCATGCGTATCGAGCACGTAAATCTCGCGAATGTAAAACTGGTATATATACTATTATTAATACTTTGCACAACGAGGAGAGTCGGCAACTGTGGGCAGAGATACTGTGGGCCGTTATAACTTACGCTTACGTGGCACGAAATATACGAAAATATACGAAATATAAATGAACGATCGCGTTGTATCACATCGTGCTATTACTTGAATCATTTCGACGATTTTCACGTTGTCACTCGGCCCTCCTCCCGCTCTTCGAAAAGAATCGGAGATAGTCGCACGACAATTCCGGCACAGCGTTCAAAGCACGACACGAGAATCACGAGATATATGCCACGTAAATAAATGCCACATTCGAGAGTCCATGAATCCAGACATATGGCGGGGCGGGACGAGCGATTATCGCCCGCGAATATCACGACGTAACTGCAAATCGTTCACAATTGCCGTACCTTCGCGATCTTCGCATCGACGTCGCTCCGTCTCGAGACTCTCGAGCGAGCGATTCGCGCGACACATTCGTTCACGACACTTGATACACTTGCGAAATTGTTGAGCCTCGTCGTCGATTATTCCCGCGGAACGAGGAGCAGGAGTGCCAATCGCACGAATATCACCAACAGCACGGAGCAAGGCGACGCGTGCGGATTCGAGCACAAACACTTGACACCTGTTCGAAATTTATCGGGAGAATGACTGAGTAATATCCGTAGACGGTACTCCGAGCGTCGACGAAATCAAGCATCAAGGCCGTCTCGCCGATAGAAACAACCGTCCGCGCCCCGACTTTGAACGTACGCTGCTCCGAAATTGACGGAGACGGATTTATTCAACGGTCGCGCGGCTAGTACGATTGGGTCGACTGGTAACGCCGCCGGGCGTCCGCGGCTACTGCGCCGACGGCGGCGCTGCGGCGGCAGCGGCGAGAACGGCCGAACGTGATTGGCCGGATTCGGGGGCTCGACTCGCGAGCCAATCGCGTTCGACGGCTCGCCTGACCGTGCGGCGGCGGCGGCGCGCGCCGCGCGCGCGCCGCAAGTAAAGCCCCTTGCACAATGCCAGGCAACAGGCAATAGTAACAGGAAATAACCAAAAAATCGTTAATTACAACCTAAAAAATTCGAATGCTATGATTGGTTGGCAATAGGCAATAGGCACATAATTTCCAACGTGACGGAAACTCTGTGTCTATTGCATTGTGTCACTGTTTATTCTGCATTTATACATGATTTCTGATTTCTATTCCCTGTTCCTATTCCCTGTTGCCTGGCATTGTGCAAGGGGCTTAATACGTACCCTTTCAACGTCGGTGTGAGACGTTGTCGCCGTTGTCGGTCGTGTAATTCTTTTCTCGTGAACGAAAAGAAATTCGGTTGCGGGGTGTTGCATGCTGAACGTACGCCGAATATATTCCGTTCCTTTTTCGTGTCTACCGAAACGAGTGAAATGCCGTCGCTAGAGACGAAATGAACGTCGAATGCCGTGCTGGACGTCGCGCCGTACACATCATCACCCTGCGGCTGTGATTTATGCCCGATCTACAATAGCTGTAGTAAGCTGTAGTAAGCCTCAAGATGTAAGAAATTGACCAATCACAGTCGATTATTCTCCTCACATTCGCCTGTAATTGGTCAATTTCTTACAGCTTGTGGCTTACTACAGCTATTGTAGATCGGGTTAGAGGGTGCAGTGCGCCGTGATTGAATGGTGAGTAAATTATATGTACGCATGCGAGAAAAAAAAAGTGATTCCTTTTCTCCCCCGAAGCGCGATACATCCGAATCTTAATGGAATCGTTGTCCCGCGTGTTGCAGTGAAACGATAACCTCGGAATTCACGTCTTCTGTCTCTCGTTTCGATTTTTTCGAATGAGTGAATCGCGCGGGAAGACGTTTCAATGAATAGCTTGCACTTCTCGTTAGTGCGGGAATTAATAATTAATTAAATGATTGAAGAGAACGATCGCGCGTTTGACGTTTCGCACTTTGCTCGTCGCGATCGCAAACGATCGCGAACGATTGAGGTCCGAGGAAGCCAAGGACGTCTTATGTCCCGAATTTGGACATTGTGCTGTCTGGGAATTAAGTGTGAAAGTGAAAGAAGAGAAAAAGAGAGAGAGGGAGAGAGAGGGAGAGAGAGAGAGAGAGAGAGGGCTGTTAGAGATATTTAACACATATAATATAAAATATAAATATATAAAATAAGTTAATATTTATCGATACACGTAAACCTTTAGATATATAAATATTAAACTGATCCTCCTCAACCATTTACCAATCAAGAATCCTCGAGAACGAATAAGACCGCCATTGTAAAACTCTCGATGATGATTGGTTGATTACGCTTCTTTGTGCGTGCATCGTCTTTAGCCTGCAATGTATATCGGATGAGAGAAGCTTGAGAGAGGCCATTTTCCGACACTGTCGATAAAACATCGTTTTGGTGCGCGTCCGCGCTACATCTGCAAATGTATTGGTGTTATACAGTTATTATAATATAACACTATTCATTTGCAAATGTAGCACGGACGCGCACCAAAATGATGTTTTATCGGCAATGTCGGAAAATGAACGTGGCTACGTAGTACCAATTTCGAAAATGTACTGGCGGTAGTGTACAGAGGCTTTCGACGCCTTCGATGGTCCCACCGTCTCGCGTCCTACGAAAAAGGCCGGGAACGGAATTGCCTCTCTCAGGCTTCTCTCTCATTCTCTCTGCGCACGTCGTGTCGCGAGTAAGGAATGAACACAAAAAATTAGAATCAGAAACGAGTCCTGCGCGGAACTTATTAGGTACGTTTTGAACTACTTTTCTTTTTTTATTATCGCAGAAAGATGACGAGACTTCGATGAGAGATCGATTTTGTTGCGCGAGTCTCAAGGAATCGCGAATAAATTAATGTTAACCAACAAAATTCGCGAAACTATATCGCGTTATAAAATGCATTATCGAGGAACGAACGATTTATTTATCATACAGTTTCTTAATATAAAACTATTAATGTTTAATTTCTACATATAGTACATAAAACTAAATATTCACGAAGCGGTTTTGTTGTAAGTAGCAAGCATCAAGTAAATTATGAAACAAATTATTTACTATAAGTTGGTTGTAGTTGTAAACACATTTATGTTCTTCCTTTTCTGAGAGAATGCAGGAAAGAGGAACTCTTTATTTTAAACGAATACAAAATAATTTGACATAAATTAGTGAAAGTTACAATGTACAATGTGAGAGAAATAGTAGTTGATGCATGGATTTTATATTATTACAAGGTAAAAATGGGCATAGAAAAATATCATTTATAAATTTTGTATTAACATTTTTATATGTATGATATACGAATATGGAAGTTCTGTTCTTGAAATAATTATACATTCTAGAATTTTTACATATTCGATAATTCTTTAATCCCAAAATTATTGAATTCTTTTATTGAATGATATGACAAAATTAAATGCCTCTGTAATTATTATAAAATGGCATTACTTGAAATTTGCAATAATTAGTACATTTATTTAGCAAAACATTGACTGAAACAACAAACATATATATTAGGCAATTTTTAATATAAGAATCGATATTTTTATTATAGAAATTCTTTAATAATATTAGTTTCGTATTACCTACTATTTTGATCATTTCTTTATATTAAAAGATTGCATCTCGTAAATATATATTTGGCGTTTGCAATGTTTTGCAATTATTATTTTAACAAACATAAGATGAATTGATAAATGATGCACGCATATAAATGGTGCTATGGTTACATCTGATACAAAATATACATATATTGTTTGGACATTAAAAAAAATATATATATATATCTTAATGCGCGGTAGTACAAAGTTACAAATATAATCTCGTAATATCACCTCTGTCATATATTTTTCCATCTTTTCGTTGTCACATATGAAACAAGCGTGAAATTTTTCCACTATACGCTTTTATCTTAATTCGGATAATATGAATAAAAGAGAACGGATGTATTGTCCGTTACAAGGATTTATTTTCAAAATACTTTTGCACTCTTAGCTTTTCAGCCCTTTATTTTGTTATTCGGCAAAGATGTGTCGTCTGTTGTGACGGACGTGTCGCCGTCGTTTTGTGCACGTGACGCAACAGTTTTCTCGCACGACCGATGATACATCGCACATACGTCTGTAGTTTGCACACGATGGAACCATGCTATCCCTGCAATCTGAAAAAGATAAAATTATGTACGAAGATGTACTGATATGCGAATGTGGTCTTTAATTCGCGAATTTACGCAAATATATTCTTATGAATGAACCTTGGGGAAATTTGCATATCTGACTAATTAATTTTTTACAATATTTATGTTTTTCTTTATAATGTAGAAAATATGAAAAAAAAAATTTTTTTCCAAACTTATTTATTTAATTTTGCAACACGACCACAGAATTGATTTATTATACATACGTTTATAAATTGAGAGAAAGATATAGTAGATAAAGTCTGGTTGTGTTGCAAACGAAGTTATAAATAAGTTTGAAAAAAACTTTTCTCATACATTGCAAAAGGAGAAATACCTGTTACTATAAGTGAAAAAATTAATTGATCCGAATTTGATGTACAAATCGTTAAGGCTCATTTAAGCCGCATTGTAAATGCTAATGATACACGTTCTTACGGGTTTTAGAGCACTTTACAAGCGCGCGCGCGCGTATTAGGTGCATCGCATCGTATGCGCATGCAAATCGAGCGACGTCGCGTGTGATCTCATAAAGCAAGTCGTTACGAACCCCGCGGTTTCCTCGTATAAATTCTAGTTTCCCGCCGCCTTTGGACAAGGGCGTATTCCACAAGTTTGGACAAGCCAAACCATCTGTAACGTAACTAGCATAACTTAGCATTACATGCGGCTACGCGTTCTAATTCTCTCCGTTATAACTCTGTTAGATTACCCCGAACTTCCATTCAACATCAGTTATAATGGCGTGACAAATATGAAGAGAGAAGAAGCAAAAGAGCTTAACTTTTAAAATTATATATAAATTTCAAATGTCACGTAGGAGGAACTGAATTATTAACGTGGTACGACAAAGTCTTTTCGCGAAGGTGCCTTTTTTTAAGAGAGAAAGAGATTATCTTTGTTTTTTAGATTTACCTTTTGTCGAGATCTCATCAGAGAAACGTTTCTTTATATATACTCTTTGTATGTACTGCAGCTACTTGAAAACAGCTTGTCGCATTAAAAACGACATTTTATAGAAGACGCGTAGAAGACTGTTCGAGAGTACGTTTTAATTATACGGATGAAATTACCATTTTTCTCGTTGGCGCATTGCCGTCGGTAATAACAACGCTTTACATCAAATGGTCTTCTGTCGAGATTGCACTCATTTGATAGCAAGTCCGTCGCGCGATCGCGACACTGTACTTCTCTATGTTTAACTCCAGACTTCACGAGGCAAGTCGCGTTGCAGCTTCCCCAATTTCCTGGAATTACAATTAATAAATAACTCACATAAGGATTTTTAATATCTAACAAAGATTGGCAGAAAAGATTGTCTGTAATATTCATAAATACTCATATTTTTCGGTCTTATCTTTATAATTACACGTCAGTTGGAAAATTTTGTAAATAATTTTAGTCAGAGAGAAAAGAAAGTTTCTAATTGTATAGGAAACAAAAATATTGTGTTGTAATAAAATCATACAAAGTATCGATTGGTAAATTACGGTAATTACCGGTAATCCATTTTCCGCTGTAACAGTCCTCGATATTGGGCGGCTTGTTATTCGGATTACAATCGCCCGGGACGGAGCAGGTGACCTTTCTACTCCTCTTGCCATTCGAACAATGACTCCACTTCGATACTGTCCACTTTGACTTGGTATTGTACATGGAATTGTCTGGGTTCTCGTCGACGACATTGTCGAATTCGAGGATCTCCGGCTCCTCGGTGGTGAGGCCGTCGACTATCGTAATACCGTCCTGCTCGTTCAGGCTGATGTTGTAGAACGACATGTCCTTGTTGTCGGCGTACACGATCAACGGTACCTCCGAGGTAGGCCCGCACGGCGGTAGATCGGGGCACGGCTCCATTTCTTCGGGCCGCATGTGCTTGTCGCAGTCGCGATCGGGCAAAGCCAAATCTGATCGATCGGTACCCGCGCCAGAGAACACACACATCACCGATCTCTTGCGCAGCGCACCGTCGCCGCATGTAACAGGGCACATTTGCCATGGGCCTACCCACCACCTAAAATGTTAAATAAGTTGAAAAAAGTGCAAACACACTCGCTAAAAATAAGATGTATTTGATATCTTTTCATTGTTTCATATTTCTTTTCGCAGTCTTTAATTATTTGTAACGTGAATGCGAAGCCAATATAGTTTCAATCGTAGAGTAAGAATGCATAAAAGATGGTAATCGAAAATCGAATAGAGTTTAGAATTCCGACCGTTTCGAATGTATTTTCGTTTACGTGGCAATGGTATTTCTCGAAGTTTGTTACAATCGCTTTATCGGATTCGAAGTTGGCTCACCTCGCCGGGCACGGATTCGAATTGCATTCGCGCGACTTCGGCTCCGGCTTTTCTATACCGTCGCAGAAGTGGTCTTCGACGCTGCCGCTTTTTCTTTCCTGACAGACCGCGTGCGAAGTTTGAGTGCCGCCACCACAGGTGACCGTGCAGAGAGTCCAATCGGAGGACACCCACGAGTACTCCGGGGCCGGATCAGGCTCTTTTTTCGGCACGGTATATTCATAACGTAGCCCGAAGTTGGGATATTGACCTCTAGAAATTAACTGAAACGATAAAGATAAATTATTAACAATTATTGAAATAAAAAGTAACTGTTGAAATTCACCGAAATTTACAAAATGCAAATTAGACTATGTACACGATGAAAATACAATCATGCGGAAATTTACAAAATAAACATGAAATTGTTCTAATTTTTTACTGTTAAATAATTATTGCATTTTGAATGCTATTTGTTCAAGAGAATGTACTCACATAAACCGCGATGTCTTCCTTAATAGGTCCTGGGATTCTGATCTTCTCTCTGTCTCGATCACGTTCATACAAAGCTGGTGTCCCGGCGACTTCGTACTCGCCCGCTAAAGTGATCTGCCTGTCCGATCAGAATCTCAGTTTAAGAGTTCAGCTATACTAATATCTCACAGAAGTTTTTCTTATCAAATGTAACAGCTTCAAATTGCGCGATATATAAATTTTTACACTGCTCCATAAACATATACATGCAATTTGAGCGAATAAGTGGCGCGAAACTTTCTAGCATAGATTATGTAGCCATGTTAGTTTTAAAATTAAAAGTTTTGCGATCAGTTAATTCGCGTATTGTTGCATAATTTACAATTTTTGCGATCTGAGATATACGCACCGTTTTCCATTCAGGAAATACTTGTCAGAATTCGGAACGCCGATGCCGATGTAATTCTTGCTATTACCGACCTCCTCGATTTTTATGTTTCGGGAGCCGGATGGTATGATAATAACTTCCTTGTATCCGGGACCGTCGTTTTTGTCGTAAACGCCGCTCGTAGTCTCGCATTGGGTACCGTTACCGTGACAAATACCACAGTTATCTTCCGTAGCATCGGAATCCACCATCCAATCACAACCAACTTTCTAAAAATTGGAGTTATTTAAACTTTAAAACTTTTTTTTTTCCAAATAAAAAATCGAAATTATATTTTAAGCTTCTAAAATTGTTACAGGTATAATGCTTTTGGAGGAGAACACTGACCCTGCATATACCAGCGATGCATATGTCCCTGGTACCGACGTTGCATGGAGTACCATCGAGAGCAGCCTCTCCCCAAGGTACGATTACGCTTTCATCTGTATCGGTGCAATAAAGCTCGCAAGGTTCCGCTAAATAGGACGATGCAAATCAAATCTCGCGTCGTATAATTAGTGTTTAAACCGCTGAATCAATAATAACATATGCAATTTTGGAAAATGGAGTTACGGAAATTACATACGCGATCGCGGCGGAGAGGAATTTCACGTGGCGCACAGGCGCTTAAGATTTTACTTACTTTGATCGAAATACGGCAGCCAGGTATAGTTCTTTCCCTTGTACTCTTTGTCGTCGTAGCTACTGCATTGCACGGCGCGGAAGCTCGGCGTGCCTTCCGGACAAGGTTGCGTGTTACAGATTTTGTAGCGTCGTCTCTCACCTATGCAGAACTTTCCGCCGTGTGCGGGCTCCGGATGGTCGCACTTCCTCTCGACAATCGAGACCCCGGCGCCGCAACTTCTCGAGCACTCGCTCCACGATCCCCACTCACCCCAACCGCCGTCGATTTGCCGCGGTCGGTCGACGATGGGCACGCATTCCTGATTTTGACACCACTACGCAAAGAGCGAACACATTAAACCACTAGAGAATCTAATGTCTTTGCTATTATTCGCTAAGATCACCCTCTTAGATAAATCAATTAATCTAATTAATAGCATTAATCTTATAAAAAGAATTCATTATTTTGAGAGAAGTTTTCGTTGTACCATGTGTTTCCCACAATGTGTTCCTGGAGCTGCCGGATGCAGCATGGTAGTGCAAGAGCCGTCCACGATGCACCACAGTTTCGAGCAGATCTGTAATCATGAGTGCCGCGATCATTTAAGTCAGATTGATCCTGGTTGCATTCAGACCGGCCATTTACTATCTCTACGGTCTTTGTTTACCTCCTGCAAAGGGGAGCAGACAAAGGCTTCTCTTACACCAAACTGCAGCCGGCATTGGTGCTCAGCGTTATACATCGCACCGGGTGGCAAATCCGGATACGCGTAATCGTTACCCGCCGGTTCGTCCTCCAAACAATCGCCTTTTCCTTGGCTGAAATTCGAGGATATGTATATCGTATATACTTGCTATACCTCTTATTTATACTACATAGAAAATAAGGCTGAATTATAGCTGAGATTATTAAACGTTTTTTTTTTATTTACTCTAAAAAATTCGTGATGTCTCTCCTGGAGCATCGAGACCATGCCACTCCAATAGCGTCTACTTCAAAGGTTGGCGTCATCACGTGCAGGGTGTCGCCCTCGCGTTTACTGCAGCCGATTTTTTCCGTGTCGTGGTACATTCCGAAACTGAACAGAATACGCGACAGAACAAAATTGACACATATAGACATATATCTCTTCACAAAATTTTATTATACATGTAAAAAACATCCGTCTTGATATTTCAGTTTTTGAAACGGAATCTTTTTCTTTCTTGGTTATTGATTTTGCTTACTTATGCCCCAATTCGTGCGTGATTGTATGCGCCAACGTGATTCCATTGTCCTCGTTGACGCTGCAGCTGTGATCCGGTTGACACATGCCGGCGACGTGCGCCACTCCCAGCGTGCTGCAAGGAGTATTCGCACGCGAACAAATGTCCTCTCTCGTCACCAGAATCGCCACGTCGTGGTGATTCGGGTGTGAATCGTTGCTGGGATTTAGCTTCTGCTGCCATTTGCAGAAATTGTATAGGGTCTTATCCGCGTTCACCGTGATGTCCAGTCCTTGCTGGGACAGAAACGGTTCAATCTCGAGTAATATCGTTCTATCTGTCGTGCTGCGCGAACGTAACATGCCGTCGCGTGTTTATCGCGTAATTGATCTGAAAGAGATATTCAACCGTAAATACCTCCGCGGCTTCCTCTTCGACGAGAATAATTCTGACCACCACGATGTTGATGAAATTGCCGATCGTCGGGTCGAGGTAGAGCGCGGACACCATGTTCATAATGGTCAGGAGATAGGTCTCCACGTCGCCGTCCTGGTGAAAAGCCATCATCGTCGTGTCAGCGACGACGAGAGCCTCGACATGGCGCGGCGTACTGATCGATCTTTTGGAACGATGCCATCGTTTCGCTTGATGATGTTTCCTTCGCCCACGGCCTTGAACTTGGACGAGGCCTGGTTGAGTTTGCCATTCGAGCCGCGTCTCTGTCAATCGACGCGGTTCTGTCGGATATTTCATGTGCTGTCATGATCAATATAGTAGTAGCTAATATCTCTTTCTTAATGGCTGTGCTTTTACCGTTACTATACTTGTAACCCTAATAATTTTTTGTATTGCTAGAAATGTAAGACTTGTAATAGTTGTAATCCTTGTCAATTAATCGAAGCGAGAAAGTAGCCATTACCATGTACTGCTACTATCGTACTGTGATGCGTTTTAACGTCGCGGTTGATTTACGTAGATTGGCAGATCGTAAGTCTGCAATTAAGATTTTATTTGAGTCCAGCCGATAGCTCGGCCGACTAACCGAAATGGATATTCATTGTAGTTAATTACGGGTTTGCCGGGTTTACGGCGAATATCGGATTATTCCCTCACGGGTAGCGCGCTTCCTTATATAGCGAAACGTATCAAGTATCAACCGTGCGATCTTACTTCTCTATATATCGACGCGCTCGTGCCTGTTTAATCCATCGAAATGTAGGATCATCGGAGAGGGTGTCTAGGTCGTAAAGCTAAAGTGCCAAAGACCACACAAAGCGGTAATTTCGGAATTTATACGGCGATCGAACTAGATTTGGTAAATCGACTCGATTCGCACTCTATCCTTTGAATCATCACGCGAATCGACGATGGATTGTCGAAATTCTCGCGCATGAATGTTTCACCCATGTGGGAAACTTTACGTGTCGAGTTGCGAAGTCATTATCGCGGCCGAAAGACATATTAGAAACGTTTGTTAGAATCGATTCTAATACCGCTGGTGAGTTCCAATATTCTCGCGCGAGACCAAACGCTTTGCACAACCCTTTCTCTCGCCCACCCTGCCTCCCTCCCCGCACACGGATATTATCGTCGGCGAAAAATAAAAGACAGACGAGGCGTCGATGACACGCCCACGTTCCATACCACGGCGCGTCCAATTACATTACACACGGCAGACACATAAATACATGCGATACATATTACAAGAGAGGGCGATGGAGCACGAGTGGTGTGGGACGGCGCGGCGGCGCGGGAGACTCGCGCGGGCGAAAGGCGAAAGAAGAACAAGAAAAAGGTGTCGGGGTTTGTGTTCTCACCGCGGGTGCCACAGTTTCTCTCCTGCTTCCTCTTCTTTTTACGCCGTCGCTTGCTACGGCCGCCGGCGCCGATCTCGAGCTGCCGCTGCCGCTGCTCGGCCGAGCGCCGGAAGACGAGATGAGGCCGGCCGGCCGTCGAGCCCTCGTAGACCGACGACGTGCGGGCACCGGCGCCTAAGTCGCCGCTCGTCGCTTCGTCGGTTGGCGACGTGCCGCGTTTTTCTTCCAGGGACACGGCGACTGGTTCCAGCCAGAACTCGCCGTGATCGCCGTGCAGCATACCTGCCTGAAACACAAAACCGGGTTCTCGTGTTATCCAAACACACAAGAGGCCGGCGAGGCCCCTCTCGTTGATGACGTCTCCCGGCGATGCCGAATACGAATGGACCGTTTAGCTTGAAAGTGGCGCGTAAGTCATCTTGAAAGGCTTGTTAACCCTTTGCGGTGTAAGGGCGAGATCGTTTTCTCGATATTTTTAAGTTTCACGCGTGTTATCTTACGTTCTCCAATTAACTTCGGGTAATAAAGGATTACGTTTAATGTCAAGACTTATTCATATAAATTTTATATGAAGTCTTGACATTAAATGTACTCCTCTATTAATAAAAAAAAACGGTTCAAGTATCATTTATAATATAAATCAATTTTGTGAGCTATAAACGATCGTAGCACTACGATTGGTAAAAAAAACTGTTCTAATATCATTTATATTATAAATAATACTTGATTTAAAAAACTGTTCAAGTATCATTTAATGATATATTTTATAGCTCACAAAATTGATTATACAAGATATACGTACCGTATATGTTTTAGAGAACATTTACTTCATTTGAAATGTCAACAGATCACTACGTCTAATTAAGCGTGGAAGTCACGTTTTACGTTAGAATGAAACAAATCATGATCTTCAACGTGGAAAGAACGGCGGGCGCGAGAAATGGTAGATCTGCGGGGGCGTATCTCTTCGCAATTTTGCGCGAACACCGCCGACGGCGACGATATGCGGGAATATTAATATGATATGTGAGATTATAACGAACTTATGAAAGCGAAGCGCGACTGAATTGGCAGTGGCGCGCATTCAGTATGAGATATTTCTCTCTCCCTTCCTCCTTCTCTCCTTCTCTCTCTCTCTCTCTCTCTCTCATATATATATATATATATATATATATACCTGGGTATTAATATTATATAAGTATGTTTACCTTAAGTACTTGGAAATTGAGTTTCTACCGAGTTAGTTTATATCAGCGTACGCTGCCGAGTATTATGCTCAGTTCCCATGAAATGTAAGCTCTTCAGCGTGGAAAGGACACCGCTCGATATCGCGAAAGCAGAGGCGACGTTAATGCAAAGCTTATTGGAACTTGCCGTTCATTATTTCAACCATCAATCGCTATTCTGACAAGAAACGGCGAGACCTGTCAGTGACCATGGTTGATTAATGCCGAAGCATAGCTATATACGAGCGTGCTAATCTGTAGCATGATCAACATCGGTTCGCATTATTCTGTTTCTTGTTACGAAGGTGTTAGAGTTCGGACCTCCGACGGCGCGTCAGGCGTCACGGAACAAGTATCCCGAAGGTCCATGCGATCGGAATAAAAAGAAGGCGGGCGGACGGTTTCGAAGGTAGAGAAGATGAAGGCTTTAGAAGCCGAGGCGGGATGACGTTTGCATATCCCGATTAGCTCTCGGAATGAAACAATGTAGAACTTTTTACGTGAACCACAGAAAAGAAGGCAAATAAATAAATGTAAACGAGCAAATACATTAGTTGTCTCAATGCTTATCTAAACATTGTAGTCAAATAATTTTTAACAATCAGTTGTTAGGCGATACTGAATAACCATCAGTATTTTAATTTTAATATTTATTAATATTTTAATATTAATTATATTTTACATATATTTGTTACGTTACATTAATATTAATAATACATAATAAAATATTAGCAAGAATGACATCGAGATACTAATAAATTTATAATTTGGTAATGTGGCGAAAACAGCATGATTGTACTTTTTTCGTTATTATTTTGATAGTATATAGTGATATAACGTTCATGTTAATACAAACGAAAATTATTAATAAAACGGTACACAGTATTTGGGGCAAACGTGAATAAACGGTAAAATTTCATAAACAATATATAGAAATTCTGTTTACGCTTGTATCACAAGTAGCATACATATTAAAAAATCTAATAATCTATAGATTATTTTACACTGTACTACCCCACCGAAACATCATATTATCGTCGTTGGTGGCACGAGACAGGTATTCTCGCGCTCTGGCAAAATAAAACGATTGACGATGTAGAGTGAGAGACGAGAAAGAAAGAGAGAGAGAGAGAGAGAGAGGCGGTAAAAGGGCTAAATATAGTCGAGCTGAGGTGGCGCTCACTATTTCGATTAGCCCTCGACGCAGACCGTGAAAAATCACGGCGCCAGACTTACAAAGGCAAGGAGAAGAGAAAGGGAAAGGCGGAGAAGGAGAAGAAAGAGGAGAAGGAGGAAGAAGAAGAAGAAGAAGAAGAAGAAGAAGAAGACGCGGGGCCTCGCCGTTGAAGGATCTCAAAGCGAACGAGATCCGGCCGTGACTTGGCTCGGCATGGGGCCTCGCGGCGTTTTCGCCTCCTCCATCTCTTTTTCCTCTCTCCCGGCCCTTTATCGATCATCTTCGTTTTGTTGTATGTCTCTCTTTCTCTTTCTCTCTTTCTTTCCCTCCCTCGCTTCTCTTTTTTTCTCTTTCTCTATTACATGCCCACTTGATTGGCTATATATAGAGTGATTTGTTACCGCGATCCACTTTGATGACGACGACGGGCAGGACATATCTCGTCATTGACCCTTCGTTAATCCTTCACGGTCCAAAAGAAGTTTGGAAAACGAATAGTCGTTAACTATCTTGTTTTTATTCGGATCGAGTAACATAGTCGCAATTGTTCACTGTTCCGAATATATTTGCAGAGAAATCTATCGTTTCAAGATTTTTAAAGGGTTAATAATCATGATTTCCGTTGATTCTTTTCGGAGGATATATTCACCGATTATACAGAGTACGCTCGACAAAGACAAATATGACAGCCGTAGATCGACCCGTGCGTTCTCAGCCGAAATGAAATAATTGGGAGTTATGGTGCATATATTACTTGCACTCGCGCGATATTTCATCTTTTAGTCGAGGAGATCTCCGATTCGCCGATATTCGCCGATCGGATTTAATTTAATAAATGCGACTCTCCATTCGCTATCGGATTCTGCATTTGGAATGTTTCATCATGTAGGTAAATCAACGTGCTAGTCTTCGGAAAAATTCAAGTTGTCGAAAAAAAAAATGTAATCCGTTATATATAACATAAAAGTACAAATAAAAATTTTACTTTTGCAATAAGATTCGAAAGGTTTTAGTAACATTAAAAAGCTCTCATCGTCGATGGGTGCATGATTAAATTGATCAGTCACGCGGACCGTTATTGAAGACTCCAGATTGCATATGAGGATACACTATCGATTCTGCGATCTATTACAAGTTTATCGTCGTTACTAGCTCGAGAATTTGCTACCCCGGTTGAATGTGGCTAATTGGCAAGTAAATATATCTATATATTTCCACGACAGTTATCAGGAAGCTACTCGAGTATTTCTACCTTTTTTATTGGTCCGTATTGTATTGGCTAACGAAGAATATATATATATATATATATATACGGTACATGCGTGTCGTATATTTGCGGGATTCGATTAATTCCGCATATCGATCGGTAATTTACGGGGGTTTACGTTACAAGCCACGTCCTCCTCGGCGAAGAAGGAATTTCTATCGCAACCGTGTACGTGTGTGCACGGCACAAATTTGTATTTGTTGCACCACCTTTAATTGTCGCGAGCACACCGGTGATGGTCCAACGACTTCGTTTCACATAAAATCGTATAAAACATTTTAGTTCGTACAAAGCACCGGTAAATTTTTAACGCGCCGTTATAATTACGTCGTTATAAACAAGTCCGCGCACGTTCCCCGCGCGCGCGACAGGATCGCGAGCGTTTGAATTATTAATTGGCGTGCAACTCGTTGCGAACGCGATCCGGTCGACATAAATTACCAGGTCGCTAATCGCGCGATGCACACCCGCACCGTCGACGCAACCGATCGTGACGATTGCATAAAAGCCGATCCGCGGGTAGGAGGAGCGCATGGTGGCCGCGCCGCGCTCGCACGAAGAAAAATCTACCGCGCGAAAGTCCCGTCCACGCGCGTTTCCCGAGAGTCGAGTCGTGGACGCGACAAGGCGAATTCGATTAGCATAAAATCGCCGGACAGCGCGTCGATCGCGGCCGCGATCGCGCCGATCCTGGTCGGTCAACGGTGGTATACCACGTCGTACACCTCGCCGCGTTTGCCCGGCTCGGCACGCCGCGGCGATCGTTAAAGGCGACTTTACCCTGCAAACGCGGACAATACGCCGCCGTTGTACGTATAAATTATTATTGAACGACCAACGGGGAATACCGATGGGCGGTCGCAACACCGAGACACGTCGACGCCCATGTTTAGCGGTCGACGAGGCCTACTGCCCAGGCTTTTACGACGCATATTTGCACCGACGTCTAAGCCGCGTATTGGCTCCCCCCGAATGGCGATTGTTGTTGCGCGCACGCGAATATCCGCCGCGCTTGTCGCGCGGCTTGGTCACCGCGGCTGACAACCGTAAAAGACGATTAGGCTTGCCTTGGTCGGTGACGTCGATACGATCTGCCGCCGTTATGGGGTTCGTTGATTATCGCACCACCGCGCACTAGCCGCGGTAATCGCCGAGGGAAATTAATTATCGGTATCCGTGGAAATGCTTGACCTCGGTGTCAAATGCGCGGCGTTAACTAGAATTCGCGGTGTCGCTGTTAATGATTTTATTGCTACGATGCATAATCCTGATTGAATTTTTATATATTTCTCTCTCTCTCTCTCTCTCTCTCTCTCTCTCTCTCTCTCACTCATGCAACGTGGGCTGATAAATATAAAACAGAACTCTCAGTAAATAATCTCTGAAAATAAATTTAGAAAATGTAAAGAAAATAAAGTATAATAAAAATTAAGTACTGTGAAAAAAAACAAAACGCATGCTACAGACTTGTTTTAGTTTTAGACACTAAAGTGACTAAGAGTAAATTATACAATTAAAAGTATCCGCCAATCGCGATCAATTAAATGGCAAATTTTGATTGCTTGCAAATTCTCTTTTCACGTTGCATTATCGTGAATATCGTAGCGATAATTTTGTTTTATTAATTTATGGAAATTAAAGTTTGTCCCGTTGTGTGTATGCGCTAGATATTCGTCCGCTTTATAACACACTTTAATTACAATATTGATAATTGTTATTTATACTGTTATTTGAAAAAGTTTTGTTATTAGCAAAATGCAAAATTTGATTAAATATTTATATTAATACTAACATTTGATTAAAATTTTTTACGCCACCAAATTTGTGAATGTTCCTTTTAAACGCCACGTTGCGTGTCTAATTCATGTAGATTGAATCACGTCCGAATATTATGACAGAAATTCCAATTCAATTATGGCAGTATTCCGTTAATTTATTCGGTTGCGATGCGTCCCGAGTATTCGAGTTTGTTTTGTAAATAGCAATTAATTCGGGGAAGTGCATCGCGCTTCACAGGATCCATGCAGGCTTTCGGTATATCGGTTCCAGAAATTTAAATGATTCCGCATAAACGGCGCGCGGTTGTGCGCGGTGGCTTGCTCAATATGCGCCTTGTTAGTACCGGGATTATATGCTCTTCTGCCGCAGCGGAGAATTTAATAATGCGCCAATAAATTATTGTAAATGTCAATCGCCGTCGCCGCGTTACGACCGTGTAACGAGTTATATGCGCACGATAATCGCGCGAGAGATCGCCAATGACATCAGATTTTGTATCCGGCGAGTTATCTCCGTACAATCGAATGGCGAGAGAGACGCATAAGCCCGTCATGGGTGCTGCAATGGTGTTGCGCTGTCACAGGCGCACCGTAATGGCGCGGGAGAGATGAGCGAGGATAAATCGAGGATACGAAGCCACGGACATTATGTCCGGCCGGAGCGATTCTTCTTTTCAGGTCTCTCAGGCCTTTAGGCGATCGCTATTCTCATGCCGATGAACGCGAATCGCCTCGGTTCCGCCAGAGTATGCGTGGAATCTGTTCCAAGGTGGACATTCGCGAGATTAACGGGATCGGGAAAGCTCATAGATCTTCGTGGAATCGGAGTTTCGTCTTTGTTCCACTTTTTACGTCTTCGTCCGATACTTCCTGTTCTGGTTGCATTTCACGTCGTGAAAATTCCATTGGACGACAACGGTAGTGACAACTACGAGAATATTTCCCGTGAGAATGTTTCAAACAGGATATACGCTTATAACAGTTTACACGCGCTAATAGTCGTACGCGTCAATTTAATGTTTTATGAGGGATGGCGGTGTGAAGATGATGCGTGGATAACGCGCGATCGCTATATGGACGTCGGGATTATTGCGGCACTTAGGCCCAGTTTCACAAGTGTCGGTTAACTTTTAATCTTAGATTAACTCACTCTTCGTCTCCTTCTAACGTCCCCCTTAGAAAGAGACAAAGAGTGAGTTAATCTAAGATTAAAAGTTAACCGACACTTGTGAAACTGGGCCTTAGCGCTCAGCATTGCTCAGCATCGCTCCTAGGATTAATCTTCTCGCGATGTGCTATTCTGATCGGCTTCTGGAATATTATACCGCGTTTTACGTGCGAACTGGGTGGTGCCGAAGTAACATCTCCCGTTATTATACAATCCCGCGTAGATCCGACAGTTCATCGCGGTGAGCGAGATAACGGATTTTCTTCCAGACAACCGAGAGTCGGGACGGAATATCGTGTTCTTCGACACGTTGAGGATGAAACCGGATGTCCGTCCGGGAGATAAGAAAAAGAATTCGGCCGAGAGAGGGAGAAAGACTATGATCCCGATGACGATAAATGCTTCCTGCAGGGGGAAGCGTGATTTATACCGTCATTAGAATAGTCGCCCCGGACTTTCCGTGTAGGTGGTGTATAATGATGACTACCGCGCGCGTGTGTGTTTGTGCGCCGGTTCTGGTCCGTTTTCCATGGCGGACAGGAGATGTCGGGCTACAAAAAAGGCGCCCGCGCCCGATGATTACAACGTCCATAAACACCCAGTTCCTAACGGTTATGGCGCATCTTGGCGAAACTTGGCTGAGTTTAAATGAGCTTACAATATACTCGCCGTATATATATGTCCCGCGTTAATTGGAATAGGAAAATGAAATGGCCGATCGTCGGACCTTAATAATCGTAACGTTGATCGTAGAAGGAAATCGACCTAAATATTTCGCGTGATTTGGCGCATTATAGGTATTTTCTTTATATCCGATTTTATATTTGAAAGATCGCTTGCGATCGACAGGCCGGTGATACTGGAGCGAAGTTGGAGTTCCATTATACCGGAAGTCCGTTCGGCTCTTCACGTGTATTCGGGAAAACAGGCTCTCGCGAAGTGATCGCATCATTTATCATGAGATCGAGCTTCTTACCAGCCCTTTACACGGGAGACGCTTCTCGAGTCTACGGGATGTTATCCGCAGATATTGCGGAGTATATACTTATCCCGCTCGCGTAATAAAACGCCCGCGACCTTAATCGTTTTATCATTTTTTTCCCTTCCCCCCCCCCCCACGTCTAAAAGACACAAAAACGAGTGGCCCATTAAACGCTAATTGTCGAAAGTAATAAGGGACCACCCATCGCCCCGCTTAGATCCGACGAAATAGATACGCATTAATTGGACGGAGGAGCAGAGGCTCGCCGTTGATTACCTATTACCAGTAATTATATGTTAACTGTGTATACGTGCGCTCGTATATACGCGGCGCGCTCATAGAGAGCCTGGAACCTGTTCCCCTACTGGACAGCACATTGATTCGAATCGCCCGCATATATGCTTTGCGCGCGGTGCCGACCATATTCACGCCTCCTAGCCTTTCGCTACCGGGGGAGAGACGTGGTCGTAAATATTTGCCGCGGTTTATACGGTATTGCGCATTATGTCGGACTCTCACGCGGCCATGATTCTTTTACCGGAGCACCAATCGTATTTCAATTTTCCATTCTACAGGACGTATTCTCGCGCGGCGCGCGGGCGCGCGCGAGAAAACGGCCGGCGCGGCGGCCTCTCGGATTGTATTCATTCGACGGCGCGCGGGCCCCGTTTGTATATAATACTATATAGATATAGTGAATAATACCGCGCGAAAACCGATATCTCTCGCAGTCGCCTGTCATTGGCGCCGCAATAACGATCATTCTCATTTTTTTTGCCCACGGTCCCCCACGGTGACAAATCGCTCTTTGTTGCGAAAGCGGAATTAATTGACCTATTGATTTATTATACGGCCCCCTTTTGTGCCGGGTTTCACTTCTACGCACCGCGGACTAGCCGCGGCGATATTTCGCTTTTTCGTAGAACACTTTACGCCTTCAGCTGACGGGGTTGATGATAAATCGACTAGGTGTGCTGATTGCTATCGGCCCAGGCGGCTCGGTACATATATGCATTAATTGCCGGTATTAATAACGATAGAATGACGAACGCGGGGAGAAAACTATTTTGACCTGATGAGGCGATGATTCGATCTCACCGGAGTTTATCCGCTATATACCTATATGTACATATTTTCGGGACGCGCGCGGCGAGCCGTTAAATTAAAGCGCGATGCCGATAATGAGAATGCCGCGTTGATCGTTTACTCACGGTGCACATGTTGCGTCTATAATACGTCGGCTGTAAAGAAGATATATGACGGCGATATATTACCGCCGCACGAATTATTGACACGATAGCTGTTACTGTTCCTGATATAGTAACCGTCTTGCTAAATGCGGTAACGGATGGCAATCGGTTATTGCAAGGGTATATCTCTATGCGAGCGATAAAACATTATTTGTAAGCGAAATCGACTCAAATGTATCTTTTCGTAGCAATAACACGTCGATGGGAATAATCCGCAGCTTTCACGAAAATTGATATAACTTCTTCGTCGGGAGGGGGGGGTGGTACCTGGTACCATTTCAATTATATTTGATGCTGCTCCGTCAGTTGATAAATTCGAACGGAAAGCACCGCGTCGTTGCAGACCGAGTTTGTAATGTTTTCACGATTACCGCTTGTATTTCAATTCCTCGTCCATTGGGACGCTTCTGGGTAACCGCGGAATAATTCATCGGGACAGTCTTCAAGGAGTTGTTTCAAACTCGGTCTCAACGGATCGTGAGTAATGTGCGGTAGGAGCCGATATTTCTTGCCGCCGGCTGTCGCGGTGCGCCTCGCAATAACAATTATTTTCAACGACTCTTTTTTTTTATACAGCTATACGACTTGGGAATTGGCGGGAGTGGAAAGCGCGGAAAAGCGGAATTGATGTATTGCCTGGGAATGCCAGCCGTGCGCGCCGCGATTTATTTTGTGCAACGGGCGGAAGATATTTGATGCTCATTACCCGAAAACGTTTCCGAATAGATAACATTGACATCACCTGATATCACCAATCGATCACGAGATTCATGCAAACATCTCGCGGAATATTGGGATCAAAAGCATATTCCTGAAGAACTTTTAAATATTACTTTATCCTATGAAAATCAACACTGTGCAGCATAATTATTTAAAATTGGAAAAATTCCAGGTTTCTTTTCAAATTTAAACGTAATTGGGGAAATAAAAATTGAATTTTTTCTTATTTAATTGCAAAATGTCAGAGTACGATTGAAGGTAAACTTCAAACTGGTTGTTATAAGAAAATATGAGAATATAATCTGCTAAAGCACATTATAATAAAGTAATAATACGATAACGATCTAAAGCTGGCGATACATTTAATTTTAATATCTGTTTACATAAAGATCAAATGGTGATGGCAATTACGAGTCTCGCGGGCAATCAATCGAGATGTAAAACGCGACGCCATTACGGCGTTCGTTTACGATATGGCGATTTGTGATGAAACTAATTGCGCAAGGAGCGAGACCGCTTCCTTCGCCCAAGTGGAATAATGACTTATACGTAAGTGCCATTCGTTGAAGAAGAGTCACGCGACAAGATGCATGTCTGCGGTGCATTTTGCAGTCGCCGTGACTGGAACCTATCGGTTCTCGCGATCGTTCTTGGAAATTTAATAGACAAGTCCCGACTAAGTATATATATCCTTGATACTCGCGCCCGATGATACCGGCTTGCGTTCCCGCGCCTGTAGAGAGTTCGTGCGCCTGAACTAAAGATAAGCGAACTAAAAGGATCCGCTTCTTGAAGGGTAAAGCCCACCCGGTTTGTCCCGCAGGCCGGAAATCCTCGTCCGTCGTCGGGAAAGAAAGATCGAATGTGCCCGATAAAATTTCCGTGCGGAAAACGATTTGGACGGTTTAGTTCGCGAGCGTATGGCTAGCGAGATTTATCAACAAGACCGCGGTGACATTCGCTCGCGATCATGGTAAAAGACCGGAGCTGGCGGAAGATAAAATTAATTGCGATACGCACGTTTTGCTCCCTCCGGTGGAAACGGTAACATAGTAGGCGAGATATGGCGAGAGAGCGCGATTGCTCTGTAGATAGCGTGGGTGTTAGATGGTGAATTTTAAACTCACACCATGAACTTAAATAAAATTTCAATTCCGCTCGCGTTGGAAAGTCAGATATTAATAATGGCAGTATAAAATAACAAAACTGTATCACCCTGGAAAAGCTAGTTAATTGTCGTATAAAACTTTTTTAAACTATCGAGTGGCATCAAATTTAAAAAAGAAGATTGTAAATTTTTAAATATTTTTAACAATTCTTTAGTTATTATTACAGAGATAGAAATCCATTGTTTATCGAATTATATTACTCAAGACAAATAATATGGTGCGATTTGAAATCATTTGGCCTGACTTTAGCAATCAGTGTTTGGAATGGCGAAAAGGATGATCATAGTTAGATTCAATTCTAATTCCACGTTACGTCGCCACAATGGAGGTTGCACTAGAGGATTGACCCAGGGGGATAAGAGGCCATTACAGCGGGCAAGCCTGGAATTACCGAACATTATGTATCGATGCCAATTACATTTGGCTTCTCGTATACATATGTGCGCGTGCAATCGTAACAATATACCGCGAGAGCCGAAGCAATTGCTTCGTTCGCACTGTGCACAAATTCGTGTGGAGATCCGTGAAGCAGGTGACACGGTATCCCGACCAGATCATCGCCAATTACAGCGACTGCTTGCGGTATTGCAAGGATGAATATTAAATGTTCTGCAATCAGAGCGACGAGAGAAATATCTACGCAACTATATCATTTACAGTATCATTTACCTCATAATAATTCATATCATTTACAGTAATCCGTTAATCGAATAATTCTATGGATGGGCGTGAGCGTGGGATTTACATTTTACATATTGTATCGAGAAATTTATCATAATCTATGTAATTTAAATCTTACTAATGCGTTTCTTAAAATATTATAGGATATACACTTGATGTGTCATATGTATAAAATATTATCCAGTCTTCCCTCGCGATGCAATATGTTAATTCTACATTCTCGCAGGAAAAGACATTCTCTCATAAGCTTGAAGCTGTTTATCTAAAGTTGATGATTCATTCACTATGAAAATTTAAGGGACATTTAATCTCGGATTTAAGTCAACGCGGCTTATATGATCCGCCGCTAAATAGGGTCTTAAGCCCCGCGTAAAAGTCGAACGTGAGTGGCACGAGTAGGCTCGAGTTTTATAGCGGTTACGCGTCGAAAACCTCCTCTCTTACGAGGGGGCATACTGCCTCTGTGCCTCTGTGGATTTTATGGCTCAATAAAAACGGAGTATTACCCGTGAGAGTTGTAGGTTGTAGGTACATACTATATGTAGGGCCACGCGGTAAACAGAGTTGCGCGTGTAAAATATCAAGTAGCTTGTACATGTTAAAAACAACCGTTCCGCCAGTCGAGACGACAATCAGAGCGTTTGTTATTATACGGAGATTTGTTCGTTATTACGCGGAGAGAATTTCTTGTCTCGAGCATTCGTCATATTTAGTGTATTTAGTTACGAGGCAGTGCCTCGGCTGTAGAATGGCGACTGTACTGCCGCGAATCTTTATCTTTTAAATGGAGAAAATCCGAGTTAATTTCCCTCAATGCGCGTACTTCCAGCGCTCTCTCAGCGTAGGAAAGCGGATTTGCCGTGCTACCCCCCCCCCCGCGCTCGGGCTGCAGAAATATCTTGTCTATACCGGCGCGCAGCCTAAGCCCACGCCACCACGGCATTGTTGCGAGAGAGGCGCCACGGTTTCGCGAAATTTCGTGTCTCTATAATATACACGCCCGATGGGGTCGATTACTGCGGCTGTTCGCTGCAGTTTCCCGGAGAAAATTGAGCAATTATACGGTATTGCGTGAGAACCGAGCGTCCATAAGGGCGAGCTCCGCCAATAGGTTCGCCGCTGTTCGGTCGATGGGACAAACCAGGACCGATGTCGGGGCAGCCTTACTTCACAAGTGTGTGCGTGAGGCTTGTCGTGCACGTATAATGCACTTGTGCATCCTGCATGTGCGCGTACGTGCGGACAACGACTAGGTTTGCCGTCATAAATCTGCCATGCCGTGGCAAATTAAATCATTATCTGGAAGCCATGAGCAAATTGCGCTGAATGCATGCCCTCGCAGGCCCTTACACGTCCCCTCGTTCCTTCACGCATTGTGCTGACGCTTCTTTTTCCCCGTCTTCGCATTCCTGCGTTCGCTCTTTATACGCCGTTACCGCGCGATTTTACGCGCGTTCGCGCGCAGGAAACTCCGCGAGTGTTTTCTCTTCTTGCGGCTCGCACGGCGGTTTGCAGCTATAGCGCGTAGACTAATACGCATAAATTTCAGCGGAGGATGATGATAAAGAGGCTGCGGCGGCGGCGGTCCGACGAGAGAGATCGCGCGTTATTCTGCGCCGAGCTTTTGCGTCGGAAAATTTTCAACTTTCCGCGGTGTAATCTTTGTTACATTTGGCGCCCTGCCTTCATTCCATCCCAAGTATTTTAGAAGCGTGCATTGCATATAATGAACGTATAATTATGCCTAGGGTCTCGTCCGGATGGATAGTAACTATGTAGTCGTGCATCCCTGCACGTCGAGCCAACAGAGTTTCAAAAAACCACTAAAAAGGGAAAAAAGGCGCCCTCCAAGGGGCGCTCCAATCGCTGCCGTGGGCCTGCGCATCTTCCTAGGCCCGCGCGCATCCGCCATATTTCTTCATTGTGTTTTCTGTTCGTCGAGCAACACACATCAGCACCTCGGTTTTTCCCGTTTTTTCAGCAGTTCTTCGTTTCTTCTCAGTCATTCGTTGGCCTAATTATGGGTAAATCCTCGCGCAGGAAACGCTCTAGATCTCCTAGAAGCCACAAAAGGCGCAAACGCGCTTCATCACGAGATTCTTCAGGCGAGGAAAGAGGATTTCGCAGACCGGTTAAGTATAGGTCACATTCTCGAGAAGTCTCCCGCTCAGATTCTCTAGATCGTATTCTAGAGCTCATAACCGAGCAGGGAAATCGGATCGCGAGGATCGAGGCGAATGCCCACGTTCCCCGGTCGGCCCCGGATAACACGAGTGCGTGCGCGCCGCCAGGAGGCCTGGACGCGCCCGGGGCTGTTGCCTCGCCTCGTAACGACAGTGGTCGTCCAGCGGATGTCTCAGCAGTGCAGGAGGATCAGGAGAACCAGCATTCCGTCCCGTCGCAACCGCATTCGGACCAGCCGGAGGAGGTTAGGTCGACGCTACCGGCCGACTCGGGGCTGCAAGCGGAAGGTAAGCGCTTAAAAGAGGTCTCGGACGGTTCTTCTTGAACCGGGGCGTCGTACCAGGTGCGTTCCCTTGTCGACCCTTTTTGTTGGCCCAGCCACAATTTGGCATAGAGGGAACGATTCCGATCGGGACCTCGAGAGCGTTTACTCATTTCAGCTTCCGCTTTTTTAGGCTCAGGCGTAGACGCGCGTAACTGCAGCGTATCCTTCGCCCCCCTCTCACCTCCTGACGAAAGTGGGAATAAGGCGAGTAAGAGGGCGTCCGAGCTCTTTGGCCCGTGTACGGATCCCCCCGTCGCCTCGACGTGGGATCAGACGGCACTCGCCTTTGCTCGTGATACTGTCCACAAAGGTCTTCCGGATGCTTTGAGGTCACAACTCCTCACCGAACATGAAGTTAAAGGGGATCTCTCGATTTTAGGACCACCGAAGTTAAATAAATTATTACTTCCGACCTTAAAAGGATCCACCTCCGCTCTCAAACGAGACGAAGCGCAAGCGACACATCAGTCACAGCTGGCAGCGGCTCTTAACGCCATAGGCTCAGGTGTCTCGAAATTCTTGTCAGAGGAAGTGGACCAAATGTTATCCGAAGAGGCAAGAAAGCCTTTGCAGCCTATTGCTGAAGGCATCCAGCTATTGGCTGATCTACAATACCGTCTCTCGTTGCAGAGACGGGCCTTTATTAAACCAGCTCTTAATTTTCTGGGCAAGAATACGGCGGACTCGGCGCCGATCGACGATTGGTTATTCGGTAGCTCTTTCGCCGAAGATATCAAAGAAGCCAAGGCCTGCGAGAAGGTAGCTAGGGAGCTAACCTACAAACCAAAACCGGCTATAAGCAAGGCGGCCGCTCATCAGCCGGCCCGAGCACAGCCGCAGCCTAAGTTACCCTCGACATCGGGAAACTCGAAGGGCCCCACTCGCCGGAACAACCCTCCACATCGAAGGAGTGGGGCATGGTCGAAGGACAGATCCCGGAGGTCATCGTCTCGCTCCCGACATCGTCGCTAAACGAGGTGAGAGTTGCAGGCAGATTAGCAAATTTCGTTTACGCCTGGAAAGGTATCACATCGGATCCTGAGGTTCTCAGCGCAATACGTGGATATAAGATTCCTTTCTCTTCTACACCAATAATGCGTCCGGTCCTCGCCGAACCAACTTTCACCTCTTCAGTCGAGTCTCAGTGCGATGCGGAAATTCAGCGCTTGCTTAACAAAGGGGCCATTACCCAGGTGGAGTCATCGGAAGATCAATTTCTATCCTCCTTCTTTCTGATTGAGAAATCTTCCGGAGGGATGCGTTTTATTTTAAATTTAAAAGATCTAAATTTATACATTTCCCCGCCGCATTTCAAGTTAGAGGATTGGCGTACAGTAGTTCGCCTCATGCTACCAGGATCACAGATGGCTTCACTCGACCTTGAAGATGCATATCTACTAGTGGCAATTCACCCGAAACACAGGAAATTTTTACGCTTCCAGTGGAGAGGGAAAACGTATCAATTTTTGGCCTTGCCCTTTGGGCTCGCTACTGCTCCTTACATCTTTACTAAGTTGCTTCGCCCCGTAGTTGCTTTTCTCCGTTCTCGGGGTTACGAATCAGTTGTGTATCTGGATGATTTTCTTCTGCTAGCTCCTTCCAAAGCCGCTTGCCGGCTTAACGTACAAGCTCACATCGACCTTCTCACCTCTTTAGGGTTTGTCATTAATTTTCGGAAATCGGAACTTGAACCGTCTCATGAGCGCAAGTATTTGGGTTTTGTTTTTAACTCTGTCCAGCAATCGGTTACTATTCCAGAGCAACGTCGACGTAGCCTTTATTCTCTCGTGTCTTCTTTGTCAAGAAGTGCTCATTGCACGATTCAAGTTTTTGCGTCTATGATTGGCTCTCTGGTATCGATTTGCCCAGCGGTCCAATATGGCCTTCTGTATACCAAATCGTTCGAGAGGGCGAAATATCTTGCTTTGCAGAAATACGAGAACAATTTTGCTGCGGTAATGGAACTCCCCTCCTCTATCAACGAGGATTTTCGCTGGTGGATGTCGATCCTATCAAATCGTCATCAAAGAAATTTTATTCGAGCAGGTACCTATACAGCGGAAATATTTTCTGATGCCTCACTTACCGGCTGGGGGGCCGCATGCGGTTCCAATAGTACTCATGGATGGTGGTCGGAGGAAGAGCGTCTTCTACATATCAACGTACTTGAATTAAAGGCGGCTTTTTACGCCCTTAAATCCTTTGCGGCCACATGTCGTGACTGCGACATCCTTTTGAGGCTGGACAACACGACGGCTTTATCATACATTAACCGTTTCGGATCTGTCAGATTTCCGGTTTTGTCTTCAATCGCCAAAGATATCTGGCAGTGGTGCGAGGAGAGAAACATTTTCCTCTTCGCTTCTCACATACCTTCGTCGGAGAACGTTGTCGCGGATAGTGAATCTCGCCGATTGGATACAAATACCGAATGGTCACTGTCCAAATCCGGTTTCAGAACAACTCTGCGACGGTTCGGTCCCTTCGAAATCGATCTTTTTGCTTCCGCTTTAAACGCGAAATGCGACACTTACGTCTCTTGGCTACCAGATCCCGGATCCTTTGCAGTGGATGCTTTTACGCTATCTTGGGAGGGATTTTTCTTCTACGCCTTCCCTCCTTTTATATTAGTTACCAGAGTATTACGCAAGATTATTGACGACAGAGCGGAAGGAGTGGTAGTGGTGCCTTGGTGGCCTTCGCAACCCTGGTTTCCCCTCTTTCAGCGCATGTTAATAGAAGAACCTCTGATTCTTCCTCCATCTAATAATCTTCTTTCCGCTCCTCTTAGGTCTCAACACCCGGCGGCGAACTCCCTTTCCCTGGCAGCAGGGAGATTATCTGGCAAGCTTTTGCAGCGCGACTAGTTCCTGACTCAGCATTGAACGTAATGTTGGCCTCGCTCGCCCCGGCTACAATCCAACAGTATTCGCGGCCTTTGCGATCATGGTGGTTCTTTTGCAAGAGTCGCCAGATCGATCTATTCTGTCCAAAAGCGGAAGACTTTCTCGCCTTTTTGTCAAAAGAGCTAGATAGTGCTGGCTCATACTCCGCTCTGAATACATCAAGATCGGCGATTTCCTTAATTTCTGCCAATAAAATAGGTGATCACCCATTAGTTCGGCGCTTCTGTAAGGGAGCGGGGATTTTGAAACCGCCGCATCCGAAATATGATTTCATTTGGGACCCGGCCCCGGTGATTTCTAAGCTAGGTTCTTGGTTTCCCCACCAAGATCTCTCTTTAGACACTCTTACGAGGAAACTCGTGTTAATGCTAGCATTGTGTTCAGGTCAGCGTTGTCAAACCTTGGCAGCAATTAAAGTCTCACAAATATCTCTAACTAGAAATAAGATCACTATTCGGATAGCGGATCGCTTGAAGACATCGGCGCCGGGTCGCTTTCAGCCATTACTTTCTTTTTCTCGCTTTACAGGCCACGATAACTTATGCATTACAGTGCTTATTTCGGATTATTTAGAGCGTACCGTCAATTTGCGCCCAATCGGTTGTGACTCTTTATTTATAACTTTAAAAAGGCCTTATAGACCTGCGGGAAGTCAGACCATCAGTCGGTGGATACGGAGTACTCTTGTGGCCTGTGGAGTCGATGAATCTTTTTCGGCGCATAGCACGCGTCATGCGTCTACCTCGTTAGCGGCCAAGAAAGGAGTCTCTCTGGACCTCATAAAAAGGGCCGCAGGTTGGTCCGGAGAATCTCGTATGTTTGCGAGATTTTATAATCGTCCGATCGTAGATTCAGACGCGTTTGCGAACTCGATTCTTTCTGCGGGCACCAACTCTATACTTCCTTAAACAACTTCTGTAAGAAAAAATTTTTTCTGGTTTTTGATTAAAAAAAAAAAAAAAAAAAAAACCGATGTGCATTCTCATTTTTGAGGGCCAGGTAATTCGCGTGGTGAACAGCTACATAGTTACTATCCATCCGGACGAGACCCTAGGCATAATTGACTGATTGAACGAACTCACCGAGTGAAGTTCGATCATAATTATGCTGAAGGGTCTCGTCCGGATGGACCTCCCTCCCCAGTAGCTCCTTTTGGATCTTACTTCTCCCACCCATTCACCTTAGATGGCGACTTACTGGCCTATACTTTTCCGAACTATGAAGAAATATGGCGGATGCGCGCGGGCCTAGGAAGATGCGCAGGCCCACGGCAGCGATTGGAGCGCCCCTTGGAGGGCGCCTTTTTTCCCTTTCTAGTGGTTTTTTGAAACTCTGTTGGCTCGACGTGCAGGGATGCACGACTACATAGTTACTATCCATCCGGACGAGACCCTTCAGCATAATTATGATCGAACTTCACTCGGTGAGTTCGTTCAATCAGTCAATTTCGCTTAAAATACGTCATATAGAAGCGGAGGAGCTGCCAAATAAAGTAGAAATTTAATTTGAGCTTTAGATGAATTTTGAATTATCGTTCTACTTATAATATCCTAAATTATACTGATCTCTATCATGCGATACGTTCGTGCATTTCACATTATACACGCACGGATGCCCCGTAATTCATCGATTCTCATCGAAATCGCATGCCATAGTAATGTAAGCACTGGAAACACTTTTTGAAAACAGCACGTTTACCACGAGAGAGAGAGAGAGAGAGAGAGAGAGAGAGAGAGAGAGCTCTTGTCCAATTGAATTCTCATTCCGATAGCTCCGGTTCACTTCGTCGCGACATTGACAAAAGAAGTGCATTTCAGATACGCGATAAATCACCCTTGAAAAATTGGCTGGTACGCCACAGTCAAGTTATACCTACGACCCGATTTCGTTCAAATCGCGCGAGCTGTTGGCCGTGAGTTGTCGACCAGACCAATTAATTAATCGACTGATTTTTAGAAAGCAAAAAGAAATGATAATCTTATCATCAACCGCAGCGAACGCGGTAGTACATTTTGATTTTTTTTTTTTTTTCATATATACTACCTTTGAGCCAACGCATAGCTCTCTGCAGCTCGTTGCAGATTTGCCGTTGTACGAAGAAGAAAAGAAGAGAGAGAGAGAGAGAGAGAGAGAGAGAGAGAGAGAGAGAGAAACAAACGCGGATAATATGATTGATTTAGAATCACCATGAAGAACGTAGTGAAAAGACCTAACGAGCCAAAACACGTTTCGTTGCCGCAGGATCTTAAGAGTGATATGTCGCAAATACTCGCGGTTGCTCGCAAGTGAAATAACGCGAGTTGATCATTTACTAGCTGTCGCTTACTTACGCTTCTGTGAGCGCTTGACGTTCACTTCGTGACTTTTAGAAACAAAAAAATGTTATCGAGTAGACTGAAACTTCGTGTCTGGTCATCGCGACGCGAACATAACGCGAGCAGATATACAATCTTGATTGCGACTCGCATGTCCAATAGTTTGTAATTTAACCGGCAGAAATCTCGCGTTCGATTTTCGTTTCTTACATGTCGAACGATCAAATGCATTGACAGTCGTTGACAGTATAGATTTGATCTCTCATTACGCTCGGATTCGCGACGAATAGTATATTAGCGCGTCGGGAGCAACAGAAAGCTTGATTTCTGTCTACAAATTGCAGCTGACAATTCAATCGTGTATGCCACGTTATGTCACGTTAGACTTTGCTTGCTTCGTTTAGCTTCTAATGCAATTGGACATCTTATATTAACGTGCAAATTAACGTGCAAATGATCCTCACGAGATTTACGACATAATCGACCACTTGCAAATGAGAAGTTTAAAGGAAAAAAAAAGCTAAAAAATTTACGTAATTTATGCTTTATATAATTTGTTGTCATTGTAGTCATTCCTCATCCTTTTTCTGTATTAAATTATAATAAATTATAATAAATTATAATAAATCACAATTGTATCAGAAAAAGAAACAATTACGTCAGAACAATCCGTCGTAAAAATTTCAGATTTTTTTTTAACGATTCCGCCGAATGCGACGCGAATATCGATTTGTGTAAACGCGACCTATCGGAAAATCGAAAGTGTAACTCACCAGACCGTCGCAGGCGGACAGGGCGACACGGGAATTCCGATGGCCCTTAATGAATCCTCGATAATGACATTTGCTGCCATGACTCTTTGCCGGGCTGCGGACGTGCAGGTCCCGCTTCTGTTTTTCCACGACCATCGCGCGGCCGATGAAGTTGTCGACCGCCGTCAGCTCGAGGTGGTACTCGTTACCGGCCACTGCCACTCGATAATGAACGACTGGCCCGTCTTCGTGATGATAATGCGTAACATTCTCCGAGATGAAATTGCCTCGGTGATTCACCTTTCGTGGTATCACGATCTCGTGATCGTGTAAGTGTTCCTGTAGGGTGTATACCCCTGAAAACGTAAAAGAGTCGATTAGAGGCAGAGAGAACCAGTGATCTGTCTTTCTGATTTTTCCTACGATGCTTTTAATGGCTAAATGTTTAATTAGCGAAATGATTTTCTATGCGATGGTGCACAGAAAAGAGTATACCGAATACAGCTACCATAAGATATCTTTTAACGCTATCCTTTACTTGTATCTGTGCGCAAAGCTTTTCACTCGATTTATCAGATAATATACCGTATTTATTGAGTGTTTATCGCTCTAGATTTCGCTGGAGCAATAAAGTGTAATGTTTATTATATTACGCGCAAGTGGGCAGACTCATAAAAGCTCGATCGCACGCAGGCAGGTATATACGAGGTGATGAAATCCGGAGAGGGCTGGAAAATGAAAAGCGGCTGAACCCTCGCGCTGAAACATGCGATAGTTACGCACCATAAACCCGCTGCAATAATTTGCGATTGATTTAGCGTGCGCTGGCACGCTTAGAAAGATGCCGCTTTACTACGTTCGATTAATGCCCTCGTTAAGCGCCGCCATCGCTGACGAGATAGATGAATACGAGTCGGCCGATCAGGTTTCTTCGACGTGCTTAATCTCTCATTGTGACGGTTCCGGGAGATCGTTTCGGAGGACGAATCCTTGAACTGAGGTAAGATCGTGTCTCTCGCTGATGTCTCAGAACGAACGGTCTTAAGCCTCTCGCGTAAATTACGAGACATTCGAGAATGTGTATTGAGGGGGAAGGGGGAATTAACCGCTGTAAAAGTGACAATGGCTATATCACTGTAGATGGAACGTATCCGCTCTCGGCAATTGCATTTCACCATAAAGTTTCCATTTTTTATCTTCCATTCTCGAGAAATTTACTCGCGAGGTCAAGTTGTGCTTTGAACGACGCGACAAATCATGGCACCAGCTTATCGATTCTATTCTTGACTATTGTTACCGATGATCTAACGCTTAATGGAATAATTGTAGTTAACCTCTGTATATAGTGAATGGAAAGAAAAGCGCGCAGTCGAGAACGCAGACGCGGTTCAACTGCGGCAATATGTCTTAATATAAAAGCCGTCTCCGACAGCGTCGTTACGGTCCCGTCTGCATGTCAATGACAGACATTGACTACGGAAAATGCCTGTGGCTGCTCAGTTTTTTATTTACAATATTTTACCTGCTAGACGTCAGTTTATGCTAATTGAACTCAGTTTCCAAAGATTAAAGATGTAAAATCTGGATGAAATAATATAATTTGTTTTTAGGATATTAAATAATCACATACGCGTTTCTCTATATAATATACAAAACAGAAATCGTAAAAGAGATAACTGTAAATTCAACATACAAATTGATTCGATCAAGTGATTGCGTAAGTGGAATAAATTAAAATCCAATAAAGTATACGTTCCTCGACCTTAGAGATATACGATTAACTTATTAAATATAACGAGGGGTAACGACTTCATCGGACGGTCGCAAACATTTCCACGCGTCTTACGTAATTACGCGATATTACGGCTGACGGGCTGAAACGTATAGGTGTACATCATTGGCATGCACTGTTCTCGGCAGTCTGCGCCTAATAGTTTCTGCGGTTAATGGTTTTCTCGTGATCGCTTTAGAGCCCCGGTTCTGTGCTCCGCGAAACGTCCACTGCGCCGCTGATGTTCCACGTGCAATGAATGCAATGCGATCGGAACGCGCGAGCTCCGGCAAAGCGCAGTGGGTGGTTCTCTACTTCGCGATGGCGATAGCTACCGCTGGGATGATTTACACCGTTTATCGGTTAATTTCACATCTCGACATTAATATTAAATAGTAATCGGCCTCGGTTAGCTCACTCCTCCCCGATGCAACCCCATCCGTTTGACACGCAGCCGCGAGAGAGCATCGTTCATCTAATCCGGCTTATTACTGGCATGGTCTGAAATATCTCTGAAATTCCGACGTTCGTTCAAGCAATAGATGCGATATATATTTGCGTCTCGACGATGACACATTGCTTTGCGATATAGAGCCGTCAAGGCGAGCAAAAGCATTAACGTTGCGATGAAACGCGCGTGCGTCGTTTCATTGCATTGCGATGTTGCACGTGAGTGAATGGTGCCTATGTATACATTTCATTTTGGAGAAACAGATAATTACCGGTTATCTCATTAAAATACGTACCCGCTAATTACTGCCTATATAATCGTGAATCTCCTATTTTATCTCGTTATATCGCGAAGTGTATCTCACGTTAACACTGACACACGAGGCTCTGAGTCGCCTTGACGAGATGCTGGGACCGATCCGATCTATCCGCTTTTCCACGGCTCGATGGTAATCGCTAAGAGGCGGATAGATAAGTAGATAAACAGGACGAGAGAGAGACAGGTGCCGTCTAGTACAGGTAGTTGAATGGTGTAATCATCATTATCCCATTATCATTAAAGACGGAAAAATGGCGGGGCGACCAATAGGCGCGCACCTCCAGGGAGTCGGGGTTAACTATGCAGGTGGGGACCGTCGGATGGAGATACTCGGACCTCCCATACAGGCTGTCCTATACTGTAAACGTCTCTACAGGCATGATCGCGGCCGTTCATACGCCGTACGTACGTATACTATGCCGCCACTACCACGGCTCGTCTAATTGCGTATAATTGATGACGCGCGCTGTCCCGGGTTAACGTAATTATACGCGACTTATGCACCGAGTTATTAATCGGCCTCTCTTACCTGCCGACAATTAACCTTCCGGCGGTCGCGTCCGTACAGAATGTACGGAATAATGAGAATGTACTTCTCGCTGGACCGTAGATAGTAATTTTATATCTCACTTAATAACGTAACTGTAACAAATATTTTCAAAATGCACTTAGCATCTCTCAATGCGCGCGCTTTCACCCGGAGAAAGAATATTTATTTGATACGTAAAATACCTACGTTTTTAATGACAGGATACCGCGAGAACTCTGAGATCGTAAAAAAAGTGGATCGTCGGATGATTAATCGACGTGCTATTTTTTACAGGTTTTTTTTTAATTCTCGGAAAAGGAACCGCGCGTTTCGCCGCGCGTATAAGAATTCTCGACAGATTTAGAGGTAGCCGAAAGATCGGCCCTCTCGCAGAATTTATGGATACCCGCGCATATGGAAATCCTGCATTGCAGATCGGCGCGATAATTCAGGAGCCGATCGTAAGGCCGATACCGCAAGGCATTTCGTACGTCTGATATAAACGTAATTTATCGTCGCACCGCTGTCCGCCTACCGTCGTCCGTCGATCGCGCCGCGGTGTTCTATACTTCGTCAGTGTCGTCGGCTTATTTCACGTGCACGCAAGGACTGACGTTGCTACGATCTAATCGATAAAACATTCGTCTTCCGCCGGTCTCCCTGTGGTCGCGATCAATAAGGAAGTATATGATCGACGCACGCGCGTTTGGTCCTCGTAACGCATTCCAAAATTTGGTTTTCCCTCGCCGGGGAAAGTGGAGCACGCGGGACGCAATCAAACATCCTCTTATCTGGATAAAATAATTATATCGCACGCTTGGGGGAAACTGTTTTCAAATTCTATCTACGTGGTACGGTCACACGAGTATTGTATCATTTGCAACGGAGATTTATCGTTGCGCCTCCGCCGCTTTCCCGTATATGCGGCGAGGGCGAGGGAGGACGACCGCAGGTTTCGATTCCGGTCTCACGGTTCCACGAGTTGTCACGGGCGAATCGCGGAGGCGCAGCAGCCAAAGTTATTAGGCGTCGGAATGATTCTTTATCGGCGATACCTGGGGTATTACGGTAGAAACCAGTTCCTTCAGATGACTCACTCCCCGGGCCCATCTCGCGCGCCCAGGCCATCGGCGGTCCCGCAAGAATGGGCCTCCTCCTCCCCTCTGCCGTCCTCTCGTCTGCCACCATTAGCATATTACCTACTTATCGAATTCATTAAAGCCGTAACGATATACCCGCGGAAATATAATCGAACTACGCAGCGAGACGTGGTCGTCCCTAGAAGACGAGTTTCTCGCTAATCATCGCCGACCTGAATCATCAGTCGCCGACTGGCCTCTAGCTTTTGCCGATGTAAACACCGATTTTACGACGCCGAAACTTGATACCGCTATCGATTTACCTTGTGACCTTTATCTAAAATTCGGTGTAAGTGATGGCTGAGTAAATTTACTTGTACGTCGAGAATGGATCGTCTTGCGTGAGAGATGCGGTCCTCGAGCTGATGGTAAATTATGCGATCTGTCGATGCCGTCAGTTAAAGATCTTTTTTGCAAAATACAGAGATAATTTTAGCTATTATTAGTTTTCGGTATAAGTCGAGAAAAAATCGAAAAACGCTCAACCATTTCACGAGTTAGTTAATTTATTGTTATTAAGTAACTTGAGACAGCCTCTTCCAGAATTACCGAAAAATAATTATAGTCTTATACGCTGTCACGTATATCTATAGAAAATATTTGGCGGAGCATGAAATTCCACGATGGGAATTTCAGATTTGGAAAGATACGATTATAAATGTATGAAACCTCTGCCAACTGCTGCGACATCGCTTCGCGGAAATCGAGGCACGCAATTAAGTAGACACGTTCATCAGGCCTGCAAAGTTTAACGTTCAACGTGTCTCACAGCTCAGAGCTCAGAGCTCGCTCGTCGGCGAATTATTCGAGGAGTTTGCGATACAGGCGTCTCACGCACGGCCAATCGAGATCGCTCGCGAACAATGGTGTATTCTCGAAAATCCGTTGGTGTACGTGTGTGTATAGTACACCGCTGTCCGATTTCATACAAACGTTGTACTGTGCGCCTCGAAACTCGCCGCGCGCGCCGTACTATCGAGCCCACAACAGCTGGTCTCGCTTTTACGGCGAACGAGATAACTTTGATTAAACAAGCCGCGCCCAAGGTTTCCCGCGGATGCGGTTAATGCGGCACTTGTGGTTTATCCTCGCGATCAAATGAGATCAATCATTGAGGAATTTACCTGAACCGACTGACAAATCGTCTGGATATTCTCTCTCATTCGATTTTCGTGGAAAACGCGATGAATGGACGGAATCTTTTTAAATTGGGACTGCCGGTGAAAGTTATACGATTATAATAGTCGTGCAGCATTTCGAGTCGACGGCAACGAAAATGTGTACGTGTGTGTGTTGGTGGATATATATTCTAATATCACCGCGATTAATTACTATACAGGAAAAAAATACGTGAGTCGATATTTTACTTATCGAGAAACAATTGTAACGAATAGCCGATAAAACGAAATAACGAGCAATAGGTACGCGTTCGTGCCGCGCGTACCGAGTGTATCTTTGTAATAAATACACGCCCGATACTAATTCGCGTAAAGTGCATAAAAAAAAGCGCGCCCGCCGCGGCCTGTAATACCGATCGTTACCATCGTAACGCGAGGTCGTTAGACGCAATATCCCGCAAAGCATATTTGCGGCGTAATCATTCGAAAAATGGCCACGTCGTTTGAGCGATGACCGCCCTCATCGCGTTCGTGACGACGTTTAATTTCCCCGATTGCCACGTGATGAAACACTCGCTCGCACGTGTGTACATACACACGAGACATATTACATATCGCGCGCGATGCGTACTCGTCGCCGCGGCCTGGCTCGGGATGGAATGGAGTTAGGTCGACCGGAGACGGAGAGATTAATCACCAACGGGTACAACTTAATTATTGTTCGTGCCCCCCTGCTAATCCGGCCCCGCGATTCCCGGTCGCGCTCGAACAGACACGCCGATGAATCTTCGGCGTGTCCGCTAATCGTATATACCGACTCCTTAATTAATCGAATTTCATTTTTGCCAATCGGTAGACGCCAGCAAATACCGGACGGGGCGAGCAGCCTGTATTGGTGCGTGCGTGTATCGTCGATCGGATTATTTCTCAATGTTGCCGTCACCACTGGACCGATTCTCCGCACGTGGGTGGATACAGATTAAGCGCGGCGCGATTACTCTCGATGTGCAGCCTTTCGTTAATTAGCTATGTATGACACGCTTGCCAGATGATGTTTGAATCGGGTAGAGACCGAGCTTTAACGAATGAATCTCATTCACACACGTACTTAAGTAATGTTAATAATTATCAAACCGGATTTGACTGAAGGCAATAATTGAAATCTTATTTGATGCAATTCGAAATGAAAATGTAACAAATATATCTTCAAACGATTTTTAAACGATAAATCGATAATGTTACAAATCTAAATGATATAATATAATAATAATAATAATAATAATAATAATGATCTCTAACTGATACGTGCGATGATTCTAAAGTAATTGGCTGGCAATCGCATTTGCGTTTTAATGTGCATTTTAATAGTTCAAGGCTTCGCTAAAAGAAGGCTGGCTTCCGGATGCCGGAGCTAGCATCTTGACGGTATTCCACCCCGGTTTCTCGAACGATATATATTTCCTCGTGATTTACTGCGAAGCCGCGAACACAGAAGACGACCTCCTCCCGCAGCCGCCGCTATTATTTCGCCACTTAACAGGAGTGGCGTTGTACGTTGTACGAGAAGAGTGACTGATTCGCACCTGCGGGGGCAGACAGGACGAAGATGCTGTCGAGAGCGTGGGCCGTAGCCGATCAGTAATAACGAATAAAACCCACGCGGCCGCTGCGGAGCATGCTGCGGGAGTGATCCTTTTCGAGAGACACCCGAGCTCCTCACCCACGGGTTATTTCGCACGTATATCCGCACGGGGTATTCCTTCGTAACGACGAAACTAAGCCGCTATTTTGATTCCCGTCTCGCGGCCAGCCGATCATTCGCATTCACGCGAATAAATGCGACGACTTGTCCGCAATTTATATATTCCCCCCGCGCGATATGATATATATTATACAAAATGTATCGAGGCGCACGGCGCGTACGCTTTCGTCTTCGAGGAGCTCTCGTGCGGAGGGCTTTATCGTTTCCATGGCACCGTGAGAGATATCGTAACTCGGTGGCCCCAGGGAAATCGGTGAAGTCCGTTATTGCACTGTCCCGGCTGGAAGACACAGTGGCAGGTATAATAGTTTACACGTTCGATAAGTGACGGCGACGTCGAGTGTCGGAACGGCGCGGCGTGGGGAAATTTCTCACGTGCCGATGGCGCGCTCGAGTTTGCTCGTCGACGACGATGTGTCCTCTTCCGCACACCTCGGGGAATAGACTGTACGGCGCGCGATTCCAGCTCGGCACCACTACAAACTGCCGACGTCGTATTTCGCCCTCGCGCAAGATATGCAAGGAGATGAATTAACAGTCACGCCCGCAATTTTATACGCATGGCGGATTTAATTTAAGACTTTAGACAGTGCGCGTACGTGACGCGAATGAATTTTCACCGGAAGCAAAGTGTTGATTGAGCTTAGCGTTCCTCGTCTTACTCTCTCTGTCTCTTCTTCTTCTTCTCTCTCTCTTTCTCTCTCTCTCTCTCTGAAGCGTGTTCGTTTCTATTTATGAGATCATCAAGTAGCGCGAGTGGATACTGCGCCCGGCGCGGAGTAAATCGTAAATCGATGCTTCCCGGCGGCCTTTAATCGGCCGTATAAAATTTTATTCCTTCGTAAACTAGATCTTTGTTATCGCGGAGCTGTCGCTCGCGGCTCGTGGATTTAGATAAAGGGCAACAAATACGGCAGATTACGGAAAATATCCGGATTCTTATACGATGCGCCATGCACTGTATATCAACGAAGCCGGTGTGGCGGTTCTTGAGAGAAATATATATCTCCTCGGAGTTCTTGTTCCGCAGAAATGGTTACTGAGATAAGGCGGCACGTCCGTGTAACATGCGGCCAACGGTGAATAAGCGTACTCAGGTAAATGGCTGGTCATGTTTACAATTTATTATCTCGCGGAGAGATAGATGCACCTAACGCATCTGGGCACAATATCGCGTTAAGTCGCAAGCGGAGTCGTCGCTGTACCTGTCACAATGGCCGGTTGGGAGGCAATGTTTGCGTTACGTATTGCCCATTGAATCGTTCTCTTGTTGGTATACATACACGATCCTTATATGATTTATAACGCAAACGTTTAACGGAGCTAAAAGGGGGGCACACGTGGGGTATTACGGCAAGGGATTCGACACGGCTGACCTTTTTCATATATTTACAACGGAGATATCGTAGATAAGAAACTGGTAAGAAAAAAAAGAACTGGTCGCGAAATTTATATCTAAAAAAAAAACCAATCGTTGTGCTGACCTTTAAATTCGATGTTAATGAAGCGCAATGTTTTTGGACTATTTTTATACTTTTATATCAATTCGAAAAAAGATTTTTAGTTTTACAAGTTTCAAGTTTATATCTGCTGCGAGCTAAAAACATCATTATCATAAACGTGCATGATAAAAGAAACAATATTTTCGTACTTCCACGTCTCTATTTGCGTGTTCTCTCTCGTTTCTCGTATTTGTTTTTATTTAGAATTTATTTCATTGCACGTATTATTATATGCTTCTTCTTCGACGCAAATTATGCAAATCTACGAATCGGCTATTAAAGATATTCGGGACGTCCGAATAGCCAGATCGACAACAACGCTGCAACATTCGAAACATCGAAGATAAATCGAAGGCGATATCGGGGATCGCCGTCATCGACGTGCCTACGCGACGCGGCGCGGCGTGGACTTACTTTGTAACGTTTTTTGGATTTTGCACATTTCTCGACGTGCCTACGCGGCTCGCCTTTCATTTCTCACGGTTGCAGCACTTTGGCGCGGCGTCCGGTCCAGACCTCAAAACCCGTCGAAGAGAAGAGAGGACGAGGGAAAAAGAAATCTCGCGCGCGGGAAAGGTGCCGGGGTCCATTGACAGCGTTTGCCCACGCGATCGCCCGCGCCCGTATGCGTGTCTCTCTGTGCGTGTATCTTTATGCAGGTGCGTGCGGATGCGATGCCGCTGTGCACTCTCCGCGTAGTGCTCTTGCGCGCGTATACCTACTATAATATGCCGCGCTACGGATATACGCGCGGAACGCCTACGCTGTTCGGCCGGGCCGTCGCGTATTTATGCGGGGAACGAACGGATGATTTTTCAGCGTGTTCGAGCCATGAATGGGCGACTCGTCGTGTTGGTTTTACGGACGCAACAAGCGCGTCTCCGGCTCCGCCACGCTCAGACGCTCCTCTCCGTCCCGTCATTGATTTTGCGGATGCTTGGCGCCATCGCAGATCCGTAATTGCCGCCGGAAGATAAAAAGGGTACAACGTTCTTGATTGCCACGCAAAATGTTTCGGGAACACGATATTTTCGCTTCGCTCACCGAGCGAATTTTGCTTTACGTACTGAAAATAGAAGATTTTTCCAATTGCCGCACGTTTATTTGTTTTCATTTTACTTACCAATTATCTATTTGACCAGGATATTATGTACCCGCATCCCGTTGGGTTATATTGCAATTTTTGATCTGGCAGAAATTCCTGTAGGTATCGCTCACCCAGTATCAAAAATGTTGGGCTGGGATTTGTAACGCGCGTAGCTGACATTTAAATTCGGTTATTCCGAACAATTATACATATTCCAATCGGTTTTGTCTAAACGATTTTGTGATGCCATTCAATCCCGAGGAAACCAATTTGAAACGGTAGCCCGTACTGCTCTAAATTGGTGGATATAGGGACGAGACCGATGTTTTCAATCGAAAAATTGATTGGCGATTGCATCCAGCGGCCACGACCTGACGTACACAGACAAAGACAGAAGCGGCAAGAAAACATACGTCATTTTCGCGAGTGATCTTTATATTAGGGTTGGCAAACACACTCGGGATACTTTGGGGGAACGCTCTCAAGTTGATTACGGGCGGCTCTACGACTCGCCGTGAAACACGGCTTTCCCGCTTTATTGCGGCAACGTTATGTCCGGCGCTTTACCTCGATTCGATAAATTTATCTCTCGCCGATTCCGGGACTCCTCGCTTCGTCGGAAACGATTACGGGCGAGATAATAATTTCTCTTGCGCCGCGGCCGTTAATTTCTCAAATTGAGAGAGAAAGAGAATCGGAAGAAAGGCAATCGGCGCGACAGGGCGCAAATCGCACCAATGTCTCGTCATTACGTTACCTCGGGCGAGTTAATAATTCCGCAATCACCAAAGAGAGACGCCGGTGGTTATCGCGAGCCGGATAAATTACCTGTGTCAGTTACCCAGGGCTCGGGGGTTTCGGGCCACGGCGCGGCGTTCGGTAAACAGGTCCCCCCGCGAGAGCGCGCGGTATGTAATTTTCCCCGATCATAATAACTATATACCCCCTAACGAGAGGGTAATTTCGAAACGGCTCGTCCGTCACGTCTCTCCCTTTCTCTCAGTCGCCGACAATTTGACGTCTCGCGCATTGTTTTCCTCTCGCCCACGGAACAAATAAATATTTACCAGCGGCCAGGCTCATTAAGAGCGCTACCGACGACGCGACGGCGATCTACATTGAAAAGGACGTCCCATGCGCGTCCTCCGCCTGTGAATGCGACGCCAACCCGCTCGTCGTGACGTCGAGTCCCCGAGACCGTTTCTCTTTACATTGTCTTCCGAAGCTCGCAGACGCTTTTTATATTTCGTTACTTCTTCGTCCATGAAATTTATCCTCTTTTATTTCACCGCTCGTCGTTTGTGAAATTCGTCTTCGTGCGTCGCTACAACGTGAGCGCCCGATGTTAACGAAGTGACTCGCGATGAAAGGGTTTTCTCCGTCGGTCGAATGTACATTCGAGACGAAGAACCGAAACCGAAGAAGAAGGATGCATCCATCACTCCGACTTGTCGTCCCTGGATGACACACAGTTGACAAACGATTTGAAATAAGTACAATAGCGTAAATGGCGCTTAAGATATTCCAGACGAAGGCCATCGATTGCTATCTGCGTGATTTGAAGTTAAAATACGTTTGATCCTCAACGCCGCGCCGTGGACACGAGAAGAGAAATTCATTTTGCGCCAATCATTGCGTTACCACTGTTGCGAATAAATGTGTATTCATTCGCGTGTATTTACAATAAAATCCAAGTCTGAGGACTCATCGATAATAATACTAATTTCTTTATACGCTCAGCAGTATGTGTGTAGTTTCGAATTGCCCGAAGGGCGCTGACAAACTCCGCGAGCATCACCGCGAGCATCCGACCGTGCAGTCTCGCGGGATCAGCATTTCTCGCCGCGGTACTGTACAGCACGTCAAAAGCAGCGCTAAAAGTTATGTCGATTGGCCGTACGCCAGCCGACGGATTCGCGCCGGCCGATATCCCCCGATAAGATCAGCGAAATCACTGCGGCGCGGCAACGTCGAAACCGGGTACAATATTCATGCCGTACCGCAGGCATGGCAGTTAGCGGATGACAGTCAATTACGATTCCAAGTAACTTGTCCGAGTCACTACTCTACCGCGCGCAACACACTCGAAATATTTATCGACATAATTAAAAATCAGCATGAGAGCCTCTTTAACAGCCACTAAGGTGTCCCGATGTATAAATAAGTCGCGAATTAGCATTTTACGACACATCCTGCGACGGTCTCACCCGGAGGAATTGCGCGTCCGCGCGCGATTCTTTCTGTGGATTCCTTTTGCCTCCTTCGCCGCTTGCAAAATCCGACGCCGCCGCGCCGCGCCTGCATTGTATGTACGCGACTCGTTCTTCTATTCGTGCTCTTAACAGGAGCGCGTCCCGCAATGGTAAGGCTTTTGCTCGAGAACCCGCCGCGGCCAGTTTTCATGCGAGTCGAAGAAACTCGAGAAAGTGGACGCGAGGTTACGCGCGAATGAAGTATACCCGATTTCGCGGTTTTAGAGGTCGCAAATTTCTTATCCGGACTAAAAACTCGCGGAAGGGATCTTCTCTCGATGGTGAGGAGAGGAGAATCTATATCGAGCTCAGCATCGTTTTTCTATTTCTATTTTTTTGTTTGCAATTAAATCAAAATAATCATATAATGTCATCCGTAAATTATATAATTAGTATGAGAAGTATTATATACGTTAGTACGAGAAATAGTATCAAATAACGTATTTGTATGAAACTTACCTCTGACGTTAGGCAGCCGTTGCCGAGCCTGGAGGTTGTGCTGCACCACGGCGATTAGAATCTGGAGCATGAATAGACACCGCATGATTGGCACTGAATCGAACGTGCTTCTCGCTAACGAAACGCGATCTCCTTGATGTCTGCCGATGTTTCCCCTTTATTCTAGAACACACACGTCGCGCAACCGCAACATGAGTTTCTCGTTAAATCCTCTCATCGCGCAGCAATTGGGTCACTTCCGCGATTTAAGATTACGAATTAAGGCTTTGTTGAGCCCGAAGTATGTTTCGCCGACGGCGCGAAGCGTAGAACGATAATTTACGAAAAGTACTTAAGCTCTCTCTTTTGACGGGTACGGGGGAAAAATTCTAAGGGTCGAAACGAGACTTTTCTCTCTTTGTCTCTCTCTCTCTCTCTCTCTCTCTCTCTCTCTCTCTCTCTCTCTCTCTCTCTCTCTTTCTTTCTGAAAGAATGAAAGGGGTGAAATATTTTCACCTGCGTCCGTTCCTCGGGATAAAAAGTTCCGTCAACGAGAGAATGGGATAGAAAATCAGTTTCGTCCTATATTTTTTACATGCCAAGCTTATGTTCGGATATAACGTGTCTCATACAATTTTCTCGTGCGCGTCGAGCTGTTTCAGGGCCGTTCCGTGGCGACGCGGCGACGGTCCGTAGTTACGATAATTGGAATTCGTTCAACCATATACCGTGCCGATGATCGAGCTCGACAAGCTACTGGATTCTTCTATCCAAGCTAAAGGCAGCGCTCGTCTCGGGAGATGACTCTTTCGCTGACAATAGAATCATAGCTCGCGGCGTCTCGCGGTAAGACAAACTGAACGATAACGCTGTCGATGAGCGTTTATCGAAAATTTTAAAATTATGCTAAATCGCGATTGTAATCTCGACCACGTGCGGAGAACGTCATTTGCATCGTGCGTCGTAGATTTATCCCTTTTTAAGAACTATAAACGTCGACGCATTCTAATTTTCAATCGATATCTTTCACGCGAACATGACGCGTTCGGGAAGATTATTTCGCGGCAATATAAAATAGTTTTTTCAATAACTGGTTAATTAATATCAACTACTCCGGGCTTCGTAATATATTCTCGGCGAGGTACACGAATGTTGTGATATCGCATAAGCTGCACGCGTCGGTTTAATCCGCACGAGTAGCTTGTGTTCTTCTCAAGTACTTCCACATAGAAACCAGACCCGATGCTCTATGAAAGCTCAGGAGAGGTTCGTAGCCGGGATGATAAGTCGGGTGGGAGAAAGTCAAAAACGAGTTCATTAATGCGACGCGGAATTGGTAATTAGTTCCGCGCGTATCTGTCGTAGAACGCAAATAAGCTTTGCGTGTATAAGCGAGCGTGGAAGTTGACGGAAATGTCGATAAATATTTGTCGATATCGTTTTTAATCCATCGATATTGGGTGGAATAAGGAAATCAAAATACATTTTAACAATTGAGTCGTTGAATGGAGCAGCGATGAAAGTTACGTCAAATTTATTTTGAGAAGCGAGAGAATATTCGTGAATGTGTTTAAATCCACATCTTCTATAATGATATTCTATCACATTATGAAAAATAAAAAAAATATATCGAGTTTTATAGTGTTATCTTAAAATTAGTATGCGCAACGAAATTGTACCATCGCCGGTCCGTAAAAATACAAGAGAATTATGATGACAAACAGATATGACGCTGTATAAATAACATTACAACTCGTGTCTCGGAGTTATATACGAGCGCAAGGCATTTAAAGTGTTAATTGACGCCGTTTCGAATTCGCCCCTATTTTCGAAGTAAGCGCACACGTTTGCGATGTGCAAATTACAAGCATCCGCGTTACAGCCGTATATATTGCTCGACTCGATTGTATGCCGTGTCAGTAACAGATGTAACCACTTACGGTACCACCGCGGAATATTAATAAGCAGGGCGTAGGTTTTAAAGCGTCTCGCGTCATCTCGATTGAGTTGTCGCACCTGTAATACGCCGGGATGAGAACATCGGTGTAGATTAACGGCACGAGTGTCATTAGAGGACGATGTGAATCTATGACGAGAGTAAACACGCATTCCGCGCGCGGCCCTTACATATATGTCTCTAATTGATGCTCAGGCAGAAGTGGGCGGCTTCATTGCATCTTGGATAAACATTTTATTTCCTCGTAGGAAAGGGGAAAGGGGAAAAAACTCAACTATACGAAAATAAACGAAGTGAGAGGCATCTCGGTAGCTGTTGGAACACATATAGGTAATCGCACGTGAAGATATCGAAGCTCGCGAAAAGGCAACGAGAAAGCGAATAAATAAATTCTGAAGTTGCTCGAGTGGGATTAATTCCTACAGGCGTATATATCGACGTTTACTGCCGTCGAAATTTTAAACCTCGACATAATTAAATATGACAACCCACGCTTAGTGAGCGACTTCGAATTACGTGAAGCCGAATAATCTCACGATTGTTATATGAGTTCGTGTAAATACTTTTTTTTTTAGACATGAACAGTTTTCCAGTTTGTGCTGCAAAAAATGCCGCCGACTATGAGACTCATTAATCTTACGCTTTTCAAGTGCTTTGCGCTTGTCGATTCTCGAATTACATGCGTTTACATTAACCGCTCTCTCGTTTATAACAATAAACGAAGAAAGCTTAATTAATATATCGATTAGCTGGAAGAAAGTTCTGTTGCACAAAATCTTCTCGCCGTTACCACATGGATAATATTAAAATCATCATAATGTTATCACGATCCATTTTCGTAATCCAATTATTTAAGAAAAATCTTTCTTGCTTATAGATACTATCATAATTATGTTTACGTATTCCGAGTTATCTAGTTATTAAATCCGCAATACATTTTTTTTGTAAGCCTCAAGCTCGGGTAATAAATTAAGCGGCCACATAATAAATTTCTATCCGTGCGACAGCTATCGCGTACGCTTCGCATTGCAATATTTTTTTACTCGTATTTTACAGAATAAGAATGCGCGCGGAGATATTTATGGTAATACCACAATCCAACGGTTTCGCGTGAATGTGCGATTTATGTCATTAAAGTTTTCTAACAATATATCGATCAACATAAATGGATTGTCAATGAAGGTATCGCCGGTATGTAAAATATTTATACATGACTTACTCGGCTTAAGTACTCGGAAAACAAAGCTGCGCTCGTAAAAAGATACGTTTCTTGTTTGCCGAGTAATGGATCGGAATACTGTAAGAGAATTTTGTATTTATTCCTCTAAATTAATCCTGTACATTCATTGGATTTCACATTACGCGGGCTTTCATAATATTACTATATTTTTTATAGGAAAAGTAGATCGTATTCACAAAACTGAAAGAATTAAGAAATTTGGATCATTGAAGTATTACAGGTGCTTTTCAATGTATGATAATAATAACTGTCCATAATACGCTTTGCAATAATGGGACAATCTGAGAGTACTGTATTATACATTTAATTTCCAAAGCACGGCAATTTATGAAAGAAAAATTGTTAAGTTAAATAAAGGAAGTTAATTTTGAAGTTTTTCACACAGAACGTAATCTTGTACTATTTACACAATGAAATTATGAAAAGATTTCTATGTTAGTTTATTTATAAAATAAAATCGGTCTATGTAAACTGCAAATATGCTCGAATAATACACGACATAGGTAAAATTAATGCGCGCGTGACTCTTAATTAAGAGCGCAAATGCGACGATCGAGATAAAAATGTAGGAAATACGAAAAATTCATGGTACTGTAACTTTACATTAGCTTATTTAAACGAGATGCTTTTACAGTAAGTACAGGAAGTTTTTACAGTAATGTCTTTTGCGTAAGTTAAGTAAAAGTAATTATAAATAAAATGACATAATCACATATTATCGCGCTGCATTTTTCAACGTTATGAGGTACATGATTTATTTATACAAAGGATGTGATTTAACTTTTTTATCCGTTATATTTTTATTCATACTTTCATTCATACGACAGCGATAAAAATATTTTCTGAATCTGTATTATCGCTTTGAAGCTCAAATAGCATGTAAAAGCATGTAAAGAGTTTTTTGTTAGATACTCATATAAAATTGAATAACATTATTTTGTAATCTCTCTCACAGAATATTTAAATTAATAACTTATATATATTTATAGAAATATTTTATCCGAAGAATGCCGTAAACAATTATCCAAATGTATAAATGTAAATGTAAGAATTATCTGTCAACTGAATTTTTTGAAAAATCTCGTCTGCAAGTAATTTCTAAATAATTTTTTATGATTAAAAACTACGAAGTTTTAATAAAAAGCATTGCGAAACACGAGCTCGACGCCCTCGGCGCTAACGATATAACTTAAAGCATCAGCGAATCATCCTCGTGCGATCGTGAGAAGCGATGTACCTGTCCGTGTATATAGTATACAGCCCTCCTTAACGATTTAATAATTACATGGTTCTCTTCGGAGAGTCGAAACAAGTCTCTCATTAACTGCAGCGTAATTTGTTGACTTTCGATTTGATATGCAACTCTCCTCGAATGCGCTGACGTACCGCATCGGGTTATCATTATCGTGATACGTGTAACAACATAATGACGTAAGAGTGAGTCAATTTTTCTGCATCCGGCACTTTGTAAGAAAGGTATACGATGCGTAAATAGCGGGCTTTCATTCGGCAAATAATGCTGACCCATTTCGATTAATTAATACGCGTTCTCCGCGCCGTTTTGGGAGATTGAGAATTACGTATGCGCGCGGTTTTAATTGGATCATGAGTAGCTACGAGGTTTTTAATTCGCGGGATCAGTTTATTTAAGAACAAACCGGACGATTTTCAGAACGGTCGTTACGTGATAAAAATGCTCGTTGATTTATACGGTGATCACCGATTCGGTCTCGAAACTTATATTGATTATGTGTCATTTGCAGCGCTGCTATATATATACGATTTGTAGCTACGATCGATTGAGAACGCGTGATTATCCGACGCGCGGGCGTGTCGATGCGTGCGTGTTAATGTAAAATCGCAGATGAGATCCATAAACGCGCGACACGTTTCCTCCGGCGACGCTTTCTGTCGCATATGAAAAACAAGTCGGGCAACTTTGCGAATAACCGCGTCAACGATATACACGTCGTTGTTGTCATTCGCAGAAAATTATTAATTTGTCCGATGACAAATGGAAGTTGACAGACATGAGGCGTGCAAGTCGAATCGGATCGCAATGTATGGAAATTAAACGCCCGGCAGCCTTTCCGACGATAACGTATTGCGCCTCGCGTATCTAATTATTAGCGATTTTTCTAATAACATTTGTGCGTTTTATTTTCTATGAAACACGGTCACGGAAAAAACTTGAAACGTTATCGTGAAAAAGCGTTACCAGCTGCAAAAATTAATCGGATGAATCGCAGACACATATATACGTCGGTATATATTTTATGCTTCGTATAAAAAGCTGAAAATGTTCACACGTATCGTAAGTGAATCGGCATTCGAGCTTGAAACGTCGTTCGATGGAGGTCCTATATCGCCCGCGGATTCCCCCGTCGGCGTCGGAAAATTCACAGCCGCTCATTACGGAGCCGGCGCGGCCGGGCCGCGGTTTTAAGACTGACGTCGTTTTACGTATAATCCCGCGCCGAGATTTATGGACAGCATTATTTTTTCGCGCGGTACTTCGGCGCGCCGCGGCACGGAGAGGACCATCCGCCCGACTACCGGCGCCGCGCAATTTTTATCCTCTCGTCTGACGCGAGATAAACGAGGCCGTTGACGGCGCCGCGCCGGAGATTTTTCCGCGCGGCGAATCAGCCTGGCCTGGGAACCTGTTAAGTTTCCGAGCGAATCCGCTCGATCATCCGCGTCCGCGGTTAACCGTTACCGAACCTTTTAGTCGCGTTTATCTTTAGACGCGAAGCGAGGGAGACAGGGAGAATCGATTTTTCGCCACGAATTTTTCGCGATACCGTCACTGGCGCCGCGCGTGACGACGCTAAATGTTAATTTCTCATTTAAAATCATCGCAAACGATATCATATCCCATATGGTTCACGATATATCATCAATTCGCGTTTTTCACGAGAGGAGGAATATCAGAATGAAACAAATATATTTCGAGAGCAAAAAACACTCTTCTCTCTTTGATAAATTTTCCAGTAAAATTCGGAGAACATACAAAAAACGTGTAGCGTAAAAAAACAGCGAGATGCGATTTAACTAGAATCGAAGGCGTCAGTCTGACACCTCTATCGGCGGCTCATGTTTCCGCGCTGACGATCCGCGACAACGCGTTCTGGATGTGACACGAGTCGCGGCGATAAACTTAGGGATTCCGCACGCAAGGCGGATGCAGCGCGAGCACGTGGCTGCTGTAACTCGACGCGTCACGGCGGCGGCGGCGGCGGCGGCGGCGGCGCGGGCGGCGTCGGTCTCCGAAGTCGTAAGGTCTAGATAATGCGTCGTTTCGCGGGCGAGATTTCGCATCGTAGGACGCGTTTAACCGCGAACAAGTCTGCCGGTCTCGTAAAGAGGCGAGCAATCTCGCTATATATACTGCGATGCAAATCGCATACGTACCTAGGCCGTTAACGATGACGTCGTCGCGACAGCACGTGGCGCGCATTTCCGGAACACCTGTACTCGCACGCGCGTATATAGTTACCGGATCTGATCGCGCACACACTTTATCGACGACATCCTTCGGTAAATGTCAAAATGGTAAACTGGCTCGCCTCCGAGGCGACAACTCGTCACTTTAGGAATCCCCTTTTCGCCCGGAAGTAAGGACGCTTATCGCACCGAAGGTAGGGAAGAGAAAGGAAGCGAGGCAAGAAACTTCTCAGGAAAAGAAGCGAGAGAGGCTCGGAGGCTCGGAGGAGGATAGGAGGGTAGGATAGTCCCTCCCCGACGAGGAAGAAAACACCACAAAGGCTCCCGAGAAGAGACGGAGGGAATCCGACACGAGATGCCAAAGACCAGGGCGGGGGGAGGGGCGCGACGGAAAGGAAGAAATGGAAGAATAGACGAGACGGATAGAACGCGGATGCCGGCCCGCCGGAGAAGTCGTGGGCACGATCGCCGTCACAACACTAGTAGCCTGGTACACTCTTCTGGTGGTACATACACACGATCCGTCTCCCTGTCTCCCTCGCCTTCCTCCTTTCTCTCTCCGTCACTCCGTCTTTGTCTCTCTCTGCCCGAGGCTCTCTCGATTCCTTCTGCCGCACGTACGTGCGTTTCCTCCCGGTGCAAACACGCACCGTGCAACGTTCGCGTGAACGCATACGCACGCACACCCGCGGCCGCCACGCGCGCGCGTTTCTCGCGTACGTGTGCGTGCTCTCTCGCCTCTCTTTTTTATATCCGCCTCCTCTCTCGCGTCGCGTAGAAGGGAAACCTCCAACGTTCTCTCCTCCTACTCTTGTTCGCGTCTCTCAACCGCCCGCGAAAGCACACACCGCGACAGGGCGATCTACTAGGTGAGACTAGTTCCTCCACCCAGCCGTGGACCCGTTTTCTGTACGCCTCTCTCCTTCAGTCGCCTTCCGTCTCCCTCGTCGTCGTCCGCGTCCGCGTCCGCGTCCGCCTCGCCGTCTCCCTCTACTTCTCTCTCAATCGTTCTGGCGGCTAGTGCGGCTACTTCGCCGTTTCGCGATTCTTCTCGCGTGCCTCCGAGAGGATTCTTCCCGATTTTACGAGCGCCTACGGAGCGATACGTTTTTGCTCCCCGCTCTCTCTCGCTCCGTGCTAGTCATGGAATAGACCGCGCGCGATGGAAATTAAGCTAATCTCTTCGGCAAGCGAGAAAAGGGAATTGCAACATTATTATTGAACTAACGCCTTACGTTCCGCAGCGTTCACGAACGCGTCTTTTTTCATCGTTATGACTCAAATACAGAATTTGCATGAGCTTTAGTTCCTCGAGATTAATTAATCTCAAAGTAATGGTCTAACACACACACACACACAGCGCGATTTCCATCTCGTATCTCTTTTATTATTGCTTCGTCGTTGCGTGAGGGGACACGCGAAAGGATGCTTCCTGGGTTTATGAGCTCTTATGACACGCTCTGCCGACCCTTTCGGATTAATTGCGCGATATACCGTTTTATCCTCTCGACGGAACCATTAAGCCGATACAGCCGGTAATACCTTTCCCAGACGTCGACGATAAAAAAAAAAAGCGCAGCAACGGGAGCACGCATCTGTGGAAGATAAAGATCTCAGCGAAATTAATTTCACCATCGGCTCACAAATCCAACTTTACTGCAGTCTTCGTAAGAAAAATGTACGGATTAATTCTTTTTCCCCCCCAATGAAAACCGATCTAACAAAGGAATTAATGGACCAGAAAGATAGGGAATATGTAATATGGATAATCGATATATCAATAAGAAAATGTTCAACGTCTGCAAGAAAGAGAGATTTTCCGTTTTCATCTCTTTTTTGATAATACCGTTTGTCTAAATCCTTCTCAAATATCGGGAGTTTCTTTCCCATATCCTAATTTCATATTCTTACACATTCTACGTATATATTTAATCTCTCGAGATCGAAGCAAAGCGCTAAGAAAAGGCACGAATGATATCGCAAAATCGCGTCTATCTTATTTGACACGCCGCGCCGTTTCCACTGCCGAGATCCGATACTCCAATATGTATGCAGCGTCGGCTACTCCTTTCTTCCTCAGACAGTGATAAATTTATCGTTACGTTCATTCTTAATCCTTTCGATCCACCATTCCCTCTTCGTACTCCCGTCTCGTTTTCGCGGAGAGATTCACTCCGATTTCGCAAGCGGTCCCGAGATACTCCGGGCGGCGCTCACTCTCGCGGCGGATTGTATCTCTCTCTCTCTCTTTCTCCTCTCTCTCATTGAGTTCGCTCGACCGAAATCGAGCCCATCGGCATCCCACGCGCAAAGGAGCTCCGGCGTGTAAATGCCGAAATGGGAAGCGAGGTGGGATCCGCGCGTGTACGGCATCGAAGAGAGGTCGGAGATGTCGGGATTATATACGAAAGCGATGCCAAAGAGCAATCGCCCGCTAAGGAAGCCAAAACGCCCAACAAATCGTATATATACCTGCCTTCAAAAAGATAGTTCCTTTACATGTTACGTTAAAGACACAATTGTTGCAACTGCAACTGTCGAAAAATAAAGTTTTTTCAGTTCGACAAAGCACATTTTATACATTTCAATGGATTGAAAAATATACAACATGAATTATTTAAACGTAGATATTTTATATCACTATTTGAACATGTAATGCCGAGGATATCTTAAATAACCGACGTAGCAGAACACGCGTACCTCTTATAAAAGAAGAAGAAGAAGAAGAAGAAGAAGAGGCGGCGCATAGGATATTGCGAAAATCGCTCTCGAGAAGCCTTATCTTTTCCTTTGAAGTCGTCTAATGTAGCCACGACGCGGCGGTGGATGGAAAGTACTTTTACCACTTTTAACAGCGGTTTTATGCGCGCTTGGCACGATTATCAATTTACGCGCACAGATACCGCATTATCGTGCCCAACAGTCGGCGGCGCGGCGCGGCGCGGCGCGGCGGCTGCGGTCGAAGGTCGTATCGATTCTAAAATCGACTTATGACCGGCCCACGCGAGCGCGAGGTTCGTAGGACGTGCGAATAGCTACCAGGCTACCTGTTTATTATCAAGAAAGTCGTTGCCGAAGTCGTATATCTTCCGTGGACAATTAATTCTCCGCCTGGTCTCGAAAACGAGGACGGGATATACTCCGCGGGCTTGTGCTGGCTCGTTGTCGCCGTCGTCGCGTAATCGTGTCACGGATTTTCAGCGATACACCAACGGGTGGATTCGATGAAATTGCGGCGACCTTACGCTGTCGCGTCGAGACAGGCGATAAATCGTACGATCAAAACGGGATTGATCGATGGTGAAATATTTAGGCTAGTATAAAGAAAGAAGGAAAGAGAGAGAAAAAAGAACGACGTCTACGCGGCGCACTGCGTGCTATCTGTGAAGCGCAACCTCGACGATAACGCCGGTCTAATAATGAATATGCGATCGCCGCGTCGAAATCGATCGACAATCCGCAAGCAAAGCGGTAATTCAACTCCGCGGATGAGCGATAAATTCGGCCGCCGCCGCCGCCGCCGCCGCCGCGCCGTTGCGCCCGATTAGTTAGCACCGTCGCTGTGTTTGCGACTTCTACGGCGCTTATACCCGGTGGCCCAATGGTATCGCGGCTTCATCGTATTATTCATGAGTTTATAGTCTCGAGAGAGGCAGGAGAGGGCTTGACAGGGTATAGGGCGGTGCTCCGCCGCGGTACTGATTTTATTACTCGTCGCAGGTGCTATCTCTGGCAAAGCGGCGGTGTCTCGATATCGCTCGCGAGCACCGAGAGAGCCGTCGAGACGCGGGACCACCCACTCTACTCGCAGCGGACGTCCGACGTCGTTTTTGCGCCGCTCCGGGTAAAACTCAACCCCGCGCGCGCGCGCGCGCGCGCACTCCGAGGACGAGGACTCTGTCCTTCGTGTATGACAAACGATCGGCCGTAGCGTTGAATTAACTCTTGTCCGGCCGGTGTACGTTTGATTAAGTCTACCGGAGCGTATCCGCGCCAATATGCATTGAGTCTCGTCCATTCATGTGCATGACAGGCCGGGATACTCGCAACGGTATTCAGCAACGTGTATAAAGCGGCTGCATGGGCGGTCGATAATACTAATTTGAATTTGACGCGGCTTTCGAGGAAGGTCGAAGACGTGAACGGCCATCGACAGTTTTCACGAGTTAAGTCAACCGTCGCCATAGCACTGACGGAAACTCAATCGAGACCACGATTGAATAAGTAAACAGTAAGACACTTTTCGCACCGGTGTTTTCTCCGCCGTGACCATCATTTGTAATCCGACAAGATTGCAAAAACAACGAACGCCAACGCCGATTTCCTTTTTCGCGCGAAATGTCATTTAAATCGCCCACAAAGAAGGGCTAGATCGATTCACCGACCTCCGACTCCCTGCTTTCCGTGTCGCGCTCGCCGCGGCCGCGCCCCGGTGTCATATAAACAGGAATTAGGCGGGATCTTGATGAAGGAAGCCCGCGTCGAGACACCCTAATCTCTCTTTCTCGCTCAACGAGCCGCTTATGCAAAATCCGCGAGTTACAACCGTAAATATAACGGTGAGACAGCTTCGCCTTCCTTCCAGCGCGCGCTCGTCCGTTTGTCGTCGACCGTTTAACGCCGCTAATACGCTGTTTACGGCTCGCGAAAACGAATAACCGGTCATAGGCTCTCGACACATGCTGATGCGCGTTTTCCGTCCTGCCACCATCGACGACGACGTCGCGTCGCGTCGACGAGGCCCGTTTTGCACCGCCTCGGGGTGCCTTCGCTGTACGCGCAGCGTCATCCCTATAGACCCCGGACCCCGGCAATTTAGCACGTTCTTTTTCCCTCGGCGGCGCGCTCGCAGGTAGGTAGATCCTTAATTATCCAACCGGCCAACGACCGGTTGTCACCGACAGCCGGAGTGACGAGCGCGAAAAAGACCACCCGTAGCCTTCCCATCCACGCCTTTCGTCCGCGGATGGATATATCCGCAGGGTTGACACAGCGAAACGATGCGGACGAGGCGGATGGAAGAAGGAGAGGGACACTATATATATTTACATATCGGGACTTGGTGCATGGCTCTTAGAGCGTACGCGACGATAAGATACCCGTGCATTAACAGATAATAACGAAAAATAGAGAAAGAGTAAAGAGATATGGCCATAACGATTAGAAATGAACACACAAAAACCTGATATTATGATACTTCAATATAGCCGTGTATACAATGTAAGCCTCAGATACATCGCGTCGAGAATCCCTAATGCAAAGAATAAATTATGGATCTAGATCCTAATGAGAGCTCATCGTGTGCTGTACTTTGGAACGAAAAGAAGCAATAAGCTGGCTTTAGCGTGAGTAACGTGTTTATTTTGCAAGCGGCCGTTGTATATACGGACCGGTTGGTCCAACGAATTTTTAGCGCCCTCGTTAATGGATCCTGCCGATTGTAGGATATCATCCCGTAATTTATTCATTGTCCTCAATGGAAAGCCGTTGCGATCGTTGATCGATGGCGCCGCTGATTCGTGCGCTGGTCGGCCGGCGTTGTTTAATTTATTCATCGAACTCTCTCTCTCTCTCTCTCTCTCTCTCTCTCTTTGGCCTGGAAATTTATAACGTTATTATTATGTTTTATATGCAAAGTCATCGATTACCTATGCACCATTCTTGCCGGCGTTCTCGCGCAGGTAAAAGAAGCAGCCGTCCGTGGAAGCGATTCTGATTTATACTGCAGGCTTCGGGTTTTAACGGATAACAAAGCATCGATTGTGTTCTTGCTCGCTTGACGCGGCTAAAAAATAAACTAAGATTAAACTATCAGACCCGTTCCGGAGGCCGATTCGGCCCATATTTGGCCTGATTCGGACATAGTCGTACGCAGTTTGCACACACGCATTCGTTATACGAGCTGAGAAATAACATATATAGTTTTTATAGTATAAGTGTGCTGGTCCGTATTTTTGAAGCTATTGAAACCGCGCAAATCGTTTTTTTGTCGAAAAATTGTAATATTTATTTGTAATAATATTTTAATTTCGAAATAACAATTTTTCAATTTTAAAATTACTCTATGTAGAACTAATATATACTAAGATAATATTAAATAATGTAATGTAATATTAAAAAATATAACGCGCGTGCATCTTTTCTCGAGTATTTACATTAAATCGATATTTTTTATTTTTACTTTTGTAGAGCAAGAACGACCGCAGGTTTCGATCATTATCTTTACTTTTTGTTTTATATGATCCTTTGAAAGGACCATAAAGCCATTTCTCTTGACAACGGCATTTTTTTCTTTCTACCATTGGCATTAAACCAGGTGCAACAAGTGTATGCAAAATGCCGTTACTGCAAGCTAAGCGTAAAATTGGATGAAATTTTATCGCGTCGTAGTCGATAATGCGAATGATAATATTCACGTGCTACCGCACTATACGTAGTTCCTAACTCTTAAACGCGGTTCATCCTTCCGTGAAATCTAAATGTCGTATCGAGTCGTTCGCACGACGGCACGAATTTTTAGTTTTCAATTCGTCTGTTGCTTTCCGTCGTTCCCCGTTTTCCGATAACGCGGTCATGTACGAGGGAGGTTCGCTGAATAAGAGCCTGGATGGGCGACGTAACGAGCATGCAATATCGAATATCGTAATACCGTAAAATTGAGGATCGCTTTCACGATGCCCGATCGGAAAATAATTTCGTAACGAGCGAAATTTGCACGCTGGTAAAAATTTAATTTTTGTATTAGTCTTTTTCTATCTTTATCAATTCCGTGTCTGCGCAAAATGGGCAATATAAATACCAATATGATCGTGATATTCGTAAATTAAAAGATTCTATTAATAAAGATAAAATATGTTACTCATAATAACAACAATGAGTTAATTGTTACATGAAGATATTCTCAACAGGTAATAACCAGCGTACGTTATTTTTATATAGACATCTTATACAGAAATTACAATGGTTGGTTACAATGGTTGGAAATTATATAATGGATAGAAAATAAATTGGCATAGGTACATACAATCATTTTTTATCTTGACAAAAGTCAATATAAATTCCAATAAAAGCATCTTAATAATTTCTGCAATTTAAAACAAGAATTTTGAATCCTTTATTTTGATGGGGTTGTTCTAGTGTTAACGATACTTTTTATTATTCTATATTTCTGATTCGTACAAATTTGTAATGTAAATTAAAATATGATATATATATATATATATATATATATATATATATTTGGTTTATTTTGATAAATATCTCTCAAATGACTATCTACTTTATTTTAATTAATAATTTGTTTAGTGTCTCTTTCTCTTTTTTTCTCTCTCACGAGCGCAGATCGCCTCATTGCAATAACAGCTATATACACGACAATATTCCGTCAAAATACGAAATACTTATGGATATACATCGGTATACATATATTATATATCCACAGTTGTTGCATTTTAATTGGATTATCGATGTCATTAGTCAGATCGATGGATAAATAAAGCGCTCGTATTTCCGGTCATTGTATACGCGATATAACCGGATATGCTCGCGCGAAACAACTTCGTTCCTTCGGCTGTTCACCGACATCCGGCAACTTCAGGCACGTATTCGGGCTGATTTAGCGCGAGCCAGTCATAATGATCGTATTCCTGGCACTTCTAACGCTTTTCGCCGCGACTGTTGATGGCGGTCTACTCGAAAAATACGCCAACGCGCCCGGAAACGTATATCACGGTAGGTGAGTGCATTCGCATTTCGCAATCGCCGTTAATTTCTCGCCGTGACGGAATCTGTAACCGATGCTCGTCGGATCTCATATAAAATGACAATTATGACGAAGGGCGTGCAACACAAGTTACGACTAAAAGATGTTTAACTGCAATCTTTTAAGTTTGACGGGATACTTATGCAGTCATAGAGAATTAAAAAATTTATAAAGTGCCGTTGTGTGTGTATTCGCGACATCGTTGTCGACGTCATCGGTGATGTAATTGTGTCCCTTTCAAACGAATTGACCCAGGTATACCCGAGACATCCACGAGCCGGAGCTCTTGGTACCGAAGCGTGTGCTCGCGGACGGTAGCTTCAGCACGTATTCCCTGCCGAATTTCTATAACCGCCGAGAGATCAGCGAGCGCGGCAAGCGATCCCTCGGGTCGGCCAATAAACTGCACCTGGTGTTACCCTTCAACGGGATCGATCATCACGTGGAGCTCAGCCCGTATCATGAATTTATCTCGCCCGACATGGTGGTGGAGACACGAGGCGCCGGGATCAGCACTAATCTCAACGAGGGCCTGAGCTTCAGGAAGGCATCCGATCGACAGTGTCACTATCGCGGTACCGTTCGGGGACACGCCAATTCCAGGGCGGCTCTGTCTTTGTGCGATGGCGTGGTTAGTACAATATAATACACGTTGCACATTCTATATATAGCTCACCCCAAGAATCTCGGTGTTAACGAACCGAAAAAAGAATCTCAGGCGCGACAAAGTACGCCTTTCACCCTAGACGGATATTCTTCGATAGAGGAATTAATCGTTAATTGATCTTTATGGATATTTGCCTACTTACTTATATAATATATTAATTATCTCGTTAAAGATAACATTATAATTGATCGTTCGTGCATTTAAAGGTAAATTAATTAATATGATTGCGTGACTCGACGATCTTATTTGCTTCTTCGTGAGGAAAGTTAATTAATTCAGCCAGATTGAGATAAACATCGATTGATGTAACACTCGGTAGCGTTCGCGAGCCGGATTTTAATCTTCGCTCGTATGGTTCGTATGGTTTGTTATTAATTTTGATGAGAGTTGCGAGCTGGAGAGATAGAACAGAATTTCGAAGTGGCTACGAGCGTGGTTGGTGCACATAATGCGTTCCACGGATTCCTTCGGGAGATTAACGTTAACGAAGCAAGAGGAGAATTGCAAGCGCAGTCGGACGGATATTGCAGAAAGGTTGTGCTGGAACATTCCCTAAATCCCGTCGAAATTCGATGCGAATGTTGTGACATGTTTCGCGATACGATATATTCTCTTGCATTTTTATTACATTTTATCCGTCACCGAGCTCGACGCAATAATATTGGACAGAACGCGGTGCGAGATGTTCAAGAGCTTGTGATGTAATTGCAATTTATAACAAAGCACCCCGGTAGACGATGTGCTGAAAGTTATTTCAGTAGCACACCACATTTTCAGGCGTCTATATGCAGACTCTAGACGTCTATACAGAGATAAACATCGATGCTATTTTGGCTGGTCTAGATTTGTATCATTATAATAAGATTTGTTATCGCTTGCTAATTTCATCTGTTTACACCATTTTCTCCGTCATGCGATTTTTGCGTCTGTGATCATCACGAAAATAGAAACGGATCGACAAACACTGTACAATACAATCGATGACATTGCGGGACAATACGCATCGATCCACATGCAAATGCACCGTATTAACATGCACGTTTCTAAGTGCGTAATAAAAGCGTCGATCCTGGGTAAACTGGGAGCGCGCTGCGAAACACGTGTGTCACGCAGCGGCATTTAATCGTGGCGTTATAGCGACGCAATATTCATTGTTGCAAGCTGCACTTGCATATCGTCGGTTTGATTACGCGACAGCTTTTTCCGAAAAATAGAACGAACGATAGTAAGAATCGGGTCACAACACACCTATACGAGCGCGCTGTCGATACTTTTACAAAGTATACTTTTTTTATTCGACAATAGCTTGACTGCGACATTAGAGAAAATTGAGTTTTTTTTCGATTGCGTTGCGTACGAACTCGATATTTGCGTTTCGAATATACGAAGCGATAGTTGTATTACAGTGTGATACCCTCAACAGCCTCGAAAGTAGTTTTCCGCCGCGCGGCTCGTTATTTTCAGAGTACAAGGCGAACGATTACGCGTGCAGATAAACCTGCAAACTGCGCGAAACGCGGGTGGAATATGCCTAGTTGATTCTATTAAACGTAAAGTCGCGACGCATGTCGAGAGCGCGATTACCATCTACGATTTTCCGCCGCGGTCACGCAAATTTGCGGCGAAACGAATCAACGAACGACATTCGCGTCCGTAACAGGTGACCCGTTAAATGCAGGGTTTGTAAACGTTTCTAAATGACGGAGCGGCGCGAATCGACCGAAATGTCACGTGGAATGGTCGACGCGTTTGGCCTTTTCCACTCTGTGACGTCTAATCGATGAATATCATCGGGCTCTATCAGTTTCTACACGGCTTTTTCGACGTATAATAATATATTTATATCACACTAATTTTAAAGATATCTCAGGCATGAACGCGCAGTCTGCCATGACTTATCTGATATCTATCGAAATGCCGAAACTAATAACCATCAGATAGAATCCTGGCAGAATTAATTCGACTGTTCATAAATCTTAATATATATGTTATACGGCGAGAAAGAAATAGCGTTTACGATATTTAATATACGTAATTTCACACCCTAATTGTAACGCTGATCTTTAACGCGATCAAAATCTTGCAACACAGCGACTTTACGTCAGCTAACCAATGTGCCACGTCGTAAATATGAAAATGTCAATATTTTATTTCATATTATTATCGGCAACGTGACACACCTCTCGCGCGCAGGCTGGTTACGTGCAAACTAATCACGGACGGTACTTCATCGAGCCAGTGTATCAGGCGGAACCCGAGCCCGACGGGCAACACATTCACGTGGCTTACAAACGAGATGCGCCGCACGAGAAGAAAGGGCAAACCGATACCGTATCGAAAAGACACTGCGGGACCGACGGTTAGTTACCACCTCAGATATTTTAGCCTGTGTGTATATTCCTATCCTTTTGTTTCCCTCCTTCTCAAAAGTAATTTTGAACGGGGCGTTGAACGGGGCCATATTCCACCATTTATTACTTTAACATTTCACTTTAGCTCGAGACGATATAGTTCCCCGGTCCGTGTCGCGAATATTTATTATGTACCGTAACGCGAGAGGATTCCGCATAGTTACGAGCAAGTGACAAATAATGGCGCGTAAGTTTGTGGAAGCTCATTCCCGCTTTAACAGACAACTGGGAGTCGGCGTGGGCGGAGCAGCTGACCAAAAGGCAAATGCAACTAATGGAAAATAATTCTCCCGGCGCGAGGCGCGATACCGCGGTATCTACGGGAACGCACAGTATACATCGTTACATTGAAATTGGACTGATCGCCGATCGGAGATTTCTCGACTTCCACAACAAGACGGATTACGAGCAGTACCTCTTGACGGTCATGAACATGGTGTCCGATTTTTATCACGACAATTCCGTGGGGAATCAGATAGACGTCGTCTTGGTGCGCGTGATATATTTGGAGAAAGAGAAAGAGGAGGTAACGTGCGATCATAATATAAAAAACATAGGACACGTTCAACAAGAAAAAGAAAAAGGCCGCAATAAACGTTGTTGATACCTCATTTACCTGAAATAAATAAAAATTGGTTTAATTAATAAATGTTATATAGATATCAAATGTAGTATTACCTCCAATTCTTTGGAAAAAAAAATAGTTTTTACTAATTATATTAGAAAAGCAATATTTGCGTGTGACATTAATGTCCGATTTATTGGATCTTGATGTGCTCGTAGATAGATTTGCTCATCAGTCCGGCAGCCGAGAATACGTTGGAGAGTTTCGCGAAGTGGGCAGAGAAAATGAATCCGAAGGATGACATGCATCCAAATCATTATGATATCGCGGTATTGGTTACCAGGTAATTTTCCCGGGCATCCGAGACCTAATCGTCGTGTACATCGCATTGCTATTGGCATATGTATCCTCAGGTATGACATTTGCTCGGAGGGAACCAATTGCGACCTAATGGGTCTGGCTCATGTCGCTGCGGCCTGCGACTCGGCGAAGGCTGCATGCATTAATGAAGACAACGGACTTCTGCTCGGCATCGTGATTGCTCACGAAGTTGGTCACGTGTACTGTCCATGTATCTCAATCGTAAACAAATTTGTTCGAAATGTCTTTAAAAAGCGATACAAGTTTTGAATTCTTAGAAAGCAGAAATAACTTTTAGTGTAAAATTAACTATTTTTTTAAACGTTTATTAAATCATCAATTTCTTATAACCACTTTACGCACATATTGCAATAATACAATTAATCAAAGATGCAAAATTCCAATGCTCTTTTCAATGTTGTGTTTTAACACAAGAAAGAAAAAACTTTTAAACAAAGGCCATTCTGCTTTCTTACAAAAATGCTATCTTATAGAATGGGTTGTTCTCATGACGAGCCCGAAGTCAGTGGATGTCCATCGAAGGACACGGACGATAGCTACTTTATTATGTCCCCTATCGTCTTCTTATATACCATCCGATGGTCGAGTTGCAGCAGGAAATTTATAACAGCGTTTCTCGAGTAAAACCGAGTTGCATAAGTAATGACGGTGCATAAATAATGGCCGTTTTTAATTGCGCAATGATGCACGACTTTATGCGAATATATAACACACTCAACACACATAGTTCTATGAAAATATTATTCCAGTAAAGATATTTAGGATTATGTCTGATCGATCAATATTGTTCCTTTTACTATTATAGATATTTGTACAATACATTTGTCACATAAATTTCATCTATTAATTATTTTGTAATATTGTGTCAAACTCTAGCAGAATTAATTGACGTTATAATCTGTTTGATAAATCTATATAATGATATATTTTATTTTTAAAGCGAGAATTCCATGTCGTGCTGTTTACTGAAAATATCTATCAAAAACGGTCATTCTTTAATATTTATTATATTGAAATATTTAATTGTTCAATTATAATTAATTATATGATAACTTATCTGTGAATAAGGAGCGGATTGGGCGATTGTTTGAACGACAATCCAAGAAGTCCCCCGGAAAAACTGAGATATCCTAACATGTTGCCGGGTGCGATGTATGACGCTGCCTTCCAATGTGACATGCAGTTTCCTGGCTCGAAAGTGTGCCCGCAGCCTCAAGTAAAGTTTCGATCGACTTTGCATGCGATTTTAATTGCATTTTAGTGTCTTTGGTCCGATTATCACGAATCGCAAATTACTACTTAGCGAAATTCAATGTTCTTCTCATCAATCGTCGATAAATTCTTCTATTATATACCAACTACCTGCATTTCGTTTACATTTTATCTATCATTTGCTCGTCGGAAATGAAATGGCTTTTTATTCATCACTTGTTATATTTTCTCGGACAAGGTATATTCGATTATCCTGATCGCGCTGACGGAATATTCACTCTCTGAATAAATTACTCAAAGTTATATTTGCCGCGTAACGTCCGCTTTTTTCTGTGTCAGTATCGGATTTCAAGATAGTGTTCACGAGGTGACAATTCGGTATCGTACAAGATCGCGTTTGACAAGTCGTGCTTTCTCTCTCTCTCTTTCTATTCCTTTAAAACTAATCTGATTAACCCGGGCTCTTTGCGACCGTGTGTATATTTCAGGCGAGCGGCTGCGAAAACCTGTGGTGCTTGACCAACACGAGCTGTTATTCCCTGGGGACGCCGAAGGCTGACGGTACCAAGTGCGGTGAGAATAAGGTGCGCGCAGCTTAGGTAGAGAACCTGTTTCCACCGGCAAAATATATTCCCGGCGCGGATTATTTAGCAGCCGCTTAGCGTCGTTGTTTATGCATCCGCAGATATTACCGGCGACGTAAATAATATGAGGTGACATCAATTATCAAACTAACGCGAGCGCAAATGGCTTTCGACGCGAATCGAAAGCCATTTACGAGGCGCGACCCCGCGTGTCCCGGAACGCCGCCGGAAACGTAGCGGAATAAAAGGGCGTTCCTCCCTCTTCTCTCTCTTTCTCCGGAGAGAGATTTATTAAACGACGCGCCTTCTCTCCCCGTGCGTCGGTCGGCTTCTCGCGCGGATGTAGATTTCGTCGCCTTCGGCGCGCTCGCGAGCGGCGGACGTAGATTTAATCGCGCCGGGGAAATAAATTGAAGTGTCAGGAAACTTCGCGCGCGACTCTCCGCGCGCTGGAAATTGGTATTCGCGCGAAGCACGGAGGCGCGGGGAGTAGCCCGCGAGACATATTGCATTCTTCTAACTCGCGGGACACACAAAGATAATATAAAAAAAAAAAGCGTTGCGCGCGAATTTTCTAGTGGTGCATCCACAAGAAGTGCGTGGACATGGGCACCCGACCGGCCGCGGTGCACGGCGGATGGGGCGATTGGGGTCCCATGGGTCCTTGCAGCAGGTCCTGCGGCGGTGGCCTTAAGTACTCCGAGAGAGAATGCGACCGGCCGGTGCCGGCGAATCGCGGCAGATACTGCCTTGGCGAGAGAAGAAGGCTCTTCACTTGCAACACTACGGTAAATCGCACATCTTCCGTCGCTTCTCGCGTACCAGCGAGTCTCAGTAATCGACTTTGGCCTTAATTTCTATACCACCCTATCGCGTTAATTTCTCCTGACGATTTTCACGGTTTTCAAACTGCTAGCCAAATTACACATTCCAAGGTATATACCGGCGATGGGCCGTGTCTCTGTCTTATTTTTATTACTACGGCGAAGAGGTAGTTGACAATATTGGTTCGTCACGCTTACGAGATTTTTACAGCGAGTATTTCAACAGCGAGATACCGCGCGTTACCATTTCATATTGCTACATAGCGACGACGCGAGCGGTACAACACGCTGTAACAAATTCAGTTAGAGAGGGAAGAGACGGGAAGAGAGAGAGAGAGAGAGAGAGAGAGAGAGAGAGAGAGAGAGAGAGAGAGAGAGAGAGAGAGAGAGAGAGAGAGAGAGATCGCTCTCAGCTAGTCGCAGCTATACTAGCCTCTCTCGACTCGCTTACCGATCGCTCTCTCTCTCTATTCTCTCGATCTCTCGTCAGCTCTTCTCGCGCTCCTACGCTCTATCTCTCTCTCCTCGCTCGCCCTCTCCTCTCTCCTTTCCGCCGCGAGCATCGCCGTGACGGAGCTCGGCAAAACGTTTTAATTCTTTTTAGTCGTATACGACGATTCTCTACGCTGTCGCAATTCTCCCGTATACCATCTCGCATGGAATTCCGTTACACATTCGCTGTAACGTTCCGCGTTAAATTGCACAGCCCTGCGACCCGACGAAACCGCCGTACCGTGCGGTACAGTGCTCGGAACACGACAACGAGGAGATCCTGACGGACGGGCTTCATCAATGGAAGCCATACATGGACCCGAAATTAGAGTCTTGCGCGCTCTACTGCATCAACGAGAAGCAAACCTACGTGAAGATCTCGCCGACGGCGAACGATTCGACACCCTGCAAGGCCGGGACCAACTACATGTGCATCTCCGGAACGTGCAGGGTGTGAAATTGTAACTTTTTGGAATAGAATCACGTCTTGTCGAGAAATCTCTACTATCCACGCTAGGATTGCCATATTGATCCAGTGAAATTCATTAGTTAAAACATCGAACTCTTTCCCAATATTTCTCATATCTACGTGAGAGATAAAACAACAAACTGAATATACAAACATATAAAAGATATAAAAATTTTAAAAAATATCTATATTGACATATGTATAATTTGTAAGTGTTAATTTAAAAATTCTCAAATTTATGATTGTTTTTCTGGATTTTCTACATCTTCGAATTTTATCGATTTTTTTTAAAGATGATTCAAAGGTTCAAAATTCTCTAACGGAAATTGTGCTCCGATATGTTCGAGGCACTTATTATATGTTTGTGATAAAGCATAAATGCATGCACATAATTAAATTAATATACATTCGAAATGATTAAAAGCGTTAAATACCAGTGCGTCTATGACACTTTTTGTGTTACTCTAGCGAGATAACAAAATTAAATTTAGTAGCAAAGTTTTGATATACGGGTTTGTAATTACTTTGTTCGTAGCTGGCTTTAACTATCTACCATTAATTAACGGAAAATTTACTGGAATTACACATAGTATTACTCAAATTATCAAAGACTTGACATAAAAGAAACAACAAATGGCAATAAAATTTACAGTTGCACTAACATATTTTATTACAAAAAAATGCTCTTTCGTTTTTCTTACAAATAAAATATCTTTTAAATTATTTTATTTTGTGATAATATTTTATTTTTGTGGCATTTATGATTTTTATCATGTTAAATATAGTGACACATGTTTCTCGCACTGTAGAAAGTTGGATGCGATTGGGTGATAGACTCGGACGCAATCGAAGATAAATGCGGCATATGTAAGGGCGATGGGACCAAATGCAGCCCGGTGGAGGGCAAGTTTACTGAAACAGTGTCGCAAAGCGGTAAAAATTCAGTAGATTGTGCTCACGACTTGTCAAATGAAATCGCACAGTTCCTTTATCCGCGTGATACATCGTTCCTCTCTCTCTTCGCAGCGTATGTGAAGATCGTGACAATTCCGAGGGGAGCTCGAAATGTGCTGGTTTCCGAGAGAAAACCCAGCGAGAACATGCTGGCCGTGAAACTCGAAAAAGATAAAACATACTGCATCAATGGAGACAAGTGAGCTTCTGCAAACTCTTGCGCGACTCTCGCTCTCCTCTTTTCTGTTCTCTTTTCTGTCTTTAATTTATAAATTGATACGCGCAGATGCTTTTCGTAACGATGATAAAGCGTGCAACGTATTTTTTTACGGTATATACTTTTATGACGTTGTCGTTCGCACAGCCGCGAGTTTAAGAGCGGAGATTACGAGTGTGCTGGAACGATGATTATCTACACGCATCCGGAGCCGGACAAGGAAGTAGTGGAAATGAAAGGTCCGATATCCGAAGATATCGAGATACAAGTAAACTATGTTCATTTTCCAACGATTATCTCGATGATATCGTACGACGTAATTATCGGTGCGATAATATAAACTCTATCTATTTTTGTGCGATATATATATATATATATATATAAACTTTATCGTATAAAAATCTAATATCGCGAATGTATCTTTTATTCGCAGTAAATTTTTGTATGATAACAAATGTATTTATAGCAAATTATCTTTTCGCAAAATCGTTACAAATATTTTATTCTTTCAATTGCTGTGAATTGATGATAAAATATGTCTATATAATTTTCAAATTATAGATTAAAAATGTTAATCTGTTTTTGGATAATTTAATTAAAGTTTTGTAATTTTTAGTGTATATACTGCATTATTATATCTATAAAATGCTAGAAAATGTTAAAAGTTTATCATATATGATTTTCGTTTACCCTTTTAGTACGTGTTCTTCAATCCCCAAGACAACCCTGGAATAGATTATAAATACTACGTGAGATCGACGAATGCATCGTACACGCCCAAGTATATGTGGGACTTCGTCGAGTGGTCAGAATGCAACGCTAAGTGCGACGGTGGCACGATGGTAATTTATGTGACAACGTTACACGCGCACGCGGGTGCCTAATGCAACCGCGAATGCGACCGCTTTTATGCGAAGGACGTGTCATCGATTTGCGCAGGTATCCGAGCCGTCCTGCATCGAGGAACAGGGTGGACGAGTGACGCCCAACTTCTGCAACGGTATACCGCGTCCGGAAGCGAAGAGCCGCATTTGCAGTCAGGCCCCTTGTCCTGCAAAGTAAGCCGCGTAGCTACAGACAGTCCGTAAGTTTCGCGTTGATGTAGACAATGCGTCGTAATTTCACGTGGTAAGATAATTCATTGGGCGGTGCAAAGTAGCATTTTTATACAGAAATTTAATAAAGTAGTAAAACCTGTTTTATAGAGAAATAATATAAATACGCAATTCTTATAACGTAATATAAAATTCGACATTTTTTTGCATCGATGCTTTTTTATTTCCAACAGCTAGATCGCGTTGCAATACGTAGTAACAAAAAAATTTTTCCTAGTAGAAAAAAATATATAACATCACTGTGTGTGTGTGTGTGTGTGGTGTGTGTTCCCGTCCAACAACAACAGTTCAAATAATACTTACGACGTTGAGATAAAAATCTCTGAGCGCTACTGGCTTCCGCTCCATCGATCTTAGTTCCTTCTTTAACGATGACGTAGTACTACGCACCTATGCCCGCATACGTTCGCCGATAAATAAGATGTTAACTCAGCATCGCATAAACATCGATCTAGCGTTTTGCGCGCACATTAGCGTCCGCTCGACGAATCCGATGTAAAGTAAATAAATCCATGTCCGTCGCCGGTCGCTCGTGTAGATGGAGAGTGAGTCAGTGGAGTAAATGCAGTGCCTGCGACGGGAAGAAGGGTATGAGACACCGCAAGGTTCAATGCGTGAGGCCAGGTGCCAGACCTGGGGAGGACGATGTGCAGGCAAATCTGGACGCGTGTAAAGGTCGCGTGCCGAGGCAGAAAGAAGAGTGTATAGGTACAATCGTGGCCTTGCGCGTTTGTAGTATTTTTCAAGTAAAAATTCAAGATTTGCGATAAATTCTGTCGAGAAAACGCTCATATTGCATTCGTTTCAGGTACAAGACCCTGCAGAACGATGTGTCCTAAGAAAACTCGACGATCCGACGAGCAGGAGCGCATGAATGTGAGAGAAAGAGCGGACTTATCGCCAGACGATCGACGGAGAATGATCGACAGATTCGTCGACCTCGGTCTGGTCCGTTACTTGGAAAGGACCCGCGACAAGTTGCGCGACGGCGACGAGCTCGAAGGGACGAGCGCCGCTCGAGACTTCCGGCAGGTCCTTCGCGACTGGGCGACGACAAACGAGGACAAGCGTAAGCGCACCTGCGACGCGGAGGAGAGATTTACTACGCTGAAACCGGGCTCCATCATCAAAGATTCGATACCCATCGGGAATGTTGTGCTGATGCAGGCACCGTACATGGACGAGTCCCTTCAGTCGAATCTGTCGGACAAGGCGTTTCAGGAAGCCGGCGATCGCGTTGGCGTTGGCATCGATACGAGCCAGGCGAAGGTGTACAGGGGCGCTCAGGCGGTCAAACTTATCGAACAGTTGGCCCATCATAATCTGACAGCGGGTCCGCGCGCTGTTTCCATTACCGAGAACGAGGCTCTCGATCCGTCTCAATCCATCGATACCGCGGAAAAAAGACGTTGAGCAAAAGAAAAAAAATTAAATGTTACGATAAATGTACGTTAGCTCCGTATATAATTATCGTCCGTGTATAAGTTTCAGAAATATATGAATACTCACAGTTATGGATCGAAAAGCTAGCTATTACATACTCCGTTTCAAGATCTGCTCTTTGCTGATTCATGTCGCACGTGATTGATTAGCTTGACGGGATGAAGGCCGTCAAGTCAAATAAAACGTACAGGTAATACGAAAAGTGCCGCGTGCGGCGGAACAGAAAATAACGTCCATCGATATGACGCTTGTCCGCGATGCTCGCTAGACAGACAAACAGACGTTCGTGTTACGGAACCTTGTTACGTAGAACGAATACGAACTCAAGATTAATGACTCGCGCGCGTTTTTTTTTTTAGCATTTAATCTTTATTGGTACAAGAAAATGTCGCGCGCTAGGCATTTTCCTGTGATGCCCCCTCAGGACACGGGTCATTAAGGGGGAGGCGAACGTCTGCAATCTCGGATCATTACAAAGTATCGCTCCCGCCATAAATAACATAGCGAACGACGAATCTGAAAGATCAATGTTCAACGGCGGGACTCGTTAGTGGGTCGCGGGAAATCATTCTCCTTGCGTCGTTCAAGCGTAATTTATGTCGCCCGTTGCCACATATATACCGCCGCATATTGAGAGATTATCTTCGGGCTCCGGCAGATCTATTGCCGTTTTATCGTCAATTATGGCCGTGTTAGCCGGACTTAAACAACGTCGCTGATTTAATCGGGCCGATTCATCTTGCGACTCACGGACTCCCGACAATCCGAGCCGAGTTTTCTGCTCTGTTCGATCGTTAAAATTCGATACGACCGTATAAAAATGCGCGCCGTACGTATAATTCGGTCGTATAACGTAACGATTGTTTTTGTCGCTTCGAAGCATCGGCGATCTGCACGCGCCGCGCGCGTTACACGCTCCGAGAGCAGCGCAGCATCGTGCAGCGTCGTACTATTCAACGACTCGTAAAAGTCTCTTTGATAGATCGCATAATTTGTCTCTTCGAATCGACGCAGATTCGTCTTTCAGACGCGCGTCGTCTCCACTCGTTTGCGCCGCGGATTCGCCGTTCCGAAAGAGCATACACTTCGCGCGAGAGTAATCGATGCGTTCACGTATGATAATAAATTCTTTTCTCTTTCACCGCGCCGAGGAGCGCTCGAATTCCTCCTCGCGCCATCATTTGCGCAATCGCATCGGTCTATTTCATCGCGTATTGCATGCACGTCGTTCGCGAAAAATCGAGATCTCGGAAGAGGCGCGCGCTTCTTCCTGAATTCTCTGTATGTATCTGAGAGCATCCATACCGACCAAGGTAAATTCCGTGCTATTCCCCGACGGTCGCGGCTCGAAATCCTTTGGGAAATTCGTTACGACGTTCTTTTCATCGCGCTCCAGAATAATCGTGAGCGTTAGGTTCTGAATGTCCTCTTTATCGATCACTATCTCGCTTTTCTTAATTTTATTCGCATCTATCTTCTCCGTATCGTTCGGTGCATTCCTCGATTTTTTATCTATCTGAGAACGATCTCGACGAGTCTTGGTCGAATTTCGAATCGCGTCCGCTGAAATTAAGCTCATTGTCTCGCTTGGAAGCGCCTTAACGTACCCGGTGCCGATCGAACAAGAACGATTGGACGCTCGTGTAGAGAAATCACCTGGATGTCGGTCCTCCGCGACGGCGCCGCTTAAAGCCGCTCTAATGAAGTCGTTTTGTCGCGTTAGCGCGCTCGAGCGAACGGAGGAGAGCTCGCGTTTGTCGTCGGCGGCACCTCTGTCCTCTCGTCTTCGCCGGCTGGCTTCGCAAGGCGCCGACTCCCTTGGCTTCGGTCCTTGGCAGTAGCTGTCCTCGACCACATCGAGATCCTGCTCGCCACGGCCGACGGGTCGTACACATTTGACAGCGCGCCTTCGCTTGCAGCCTGGCGTGCATGGTGTGCAGCCTTGCCATTCGCCAATGATCCACCTGGAATCGCGCGCGAAGATAAGAGCGAGGCTTTTAATTAGTTAGCGACGGTGGGGCGACGGCGATTATCGCGCGGTGTCATGTCCATTCGTTTCCTCAAGATAAAAGTGACAATTCCGTCCGACGCGTGGACGGTGATATGGACGCAATACAATGACGATATGAGGGCAATGTATATGTGCAAACGTTATTATTGCCTATAGAAATAATGAGGGCGGCGTAAATCCTTTGACACGTAATTGATTTCGTATCCACCATATTAAGCCTCGTTAAAGATCATTATAATTATTTTGCTTCCTCATAGAGGAAGCTTTGTTTTCGTAAAAAAAAATTTTTTTTAGTTGTTTTTGCCAATGTGTTCAGAATGTTCTAAAACGTCGAAAAATCGTTATTTTAAAAAATGTCGGTATGTGTGTATGTATGTATGTGTGTATGTGTGTATGTATGTGCCAAATTTATCGAAATTTCTATAACTCCAGAACTAATTAACCAAATCTTAACGAATTGTATATGAAATAGGGGTATAATTTTCCGGAGAGTACTATAGAGTGTATAGTTTTTCGTTATCTATTTTCTGGAAACCAATTTTTTTAATTCTTTTACTCAAGAATTAGAAAAATAAAAAAAACGGTTTCCAGAAAATCGGTAACAAAAAACTATACACTCTATAGTACTCCCCGGAAAATTCTACCCCTATTTCATATATAATTGGTTAAGATTTGGTTAATTAGTTCTGGAGTTATAGAAATTTCGGTAAATTTGGCACATACACACATCAGAGTTGAGAGACCTGTATTATGTAAGACCGTGATCTTAAGACATCACTTCCTCTATGAGGAAGCCAAGTGCAAATTTCTATATAATTTGCACTATTTTTTTACTTGTTTCTTATATGTTCTGATAACTTTAAAATATTTCAAGTGTGAAAAATTGTAAATATAGCAGTAAACTTGCCGCGGTATGCAGGGAGCTTGATTGCATGGTCTGACTTTTGCGTCTGGTTTACTGATGTTCCTGCAAAATTTATCGTCCACCAATCCACCGATTTTCTCGATGCAACGGGGTTTCGATATCTGCTCTCCCGGACCGCAACCTGCCGAGCATTTCTCCCAGTCAATGAAGTCCCAGGAGAACTCAGGTTTGCGGGGAGTACGCTGCTTCAATCCTAATGAGTATTTCAATGTGACGTTCTCCTTTGCTAAAACCTGCCAGATTAATTAGCTGTCAAAGAGAATACTGCGATAGGATAAAATTAAATTTCTCTTTAAAGCAGTTTCTACTCGAGTTTCTAAAATAACACGGTAATTACTTCGATATAAAAGCGGGAAAATGTGCACTGTATTTAAGATACGTCTTCAGAAATAAAAATTTAATTTTTAGCCGTTTTGTAAAACGTTGCAAATTTTATTCGCGTCGCGTCGGCAAGAGTTGGAAATTATATCTGAAAAAAAGAACTCGATTCGAAACCGCTTTCTTTAAAGATTATAGCAACTGATTATTATAGCAGTATACTATACGATTTTAATTGAACACGAAATGTTCTGAAAAACGTTTCTTCTTGCGCGTTCTTGCCGATAGCACATGTCCAAGTTCGAACACCTTGTTTGAGATACGTTATCCGATTTGCCGAGAGTAGCGACTAATTAGCGGAGTGCGCGTTCATTATGCTTACCAATATAATCAAGTCCTCAGTGACGGGTCCCAGTATGTTCAAAGCTTCCTGCCTCGGCCTTATCATTCCCAGCCACGCCTTAGAACCCGGCACATCGAACATTCCTAGACGGTTACTGAAATAATCACACCGCGTTGTTAATTATGGAGTAAGATTGGTATCGTTATTTGCGTGATATGTCATAAACGTGACAAGATTGATGAAGTGCAGGTTGAAGAAGAGCACCGAATTAGAGACGTTGACTCGCAATTCATTCGATCAGTTTTCTCGAGATTATTACGTGCATGCGCGTTACAGAAATAAAGGAGAAAATTTCACTTTACCCATCGATCAACACGGTTTTCGTACTTCTGGTGCGCACCACGATCCTGGATTTGGTCGGTTCTGCCTCCTCGACGCGAATATTTCTGGCACCGGCCGGCACATCTGTTATCTTCTTGAGTCCTTAACGCGAAAATTCGCGCGGAGGATTATTACAAAAAGCTACCACGCGCGATATTCGTCGAAATTTCAATTTCAGCCCAGCATCGCGTTGTGTTGCGTAGTGCGGATTTATTTGGCTGTCACAAGTCTCTCTCTCTCTCTCTCTCTCTCTCTCTCTCTCTCTCTCTTTCTTACACTTATACACACATAAATATTCTCAATGTGGCGCTCGGAATTCCTTTTAAAGAGCAAGACTGAACGCGCGCCTTATACTTCTGCTCCGGCGGAATTTTAATTCACGGAAGTTCTCGCGTTCGCGCACTTCCCATTCACCGTGCTGTAGCGACATTGAAGTTCTTCGGCATTTTTGTCAAATCGCGAAATTCGCTCGACGTGGAATAGTAAGCGAAAACGCCAAAAAAATTATTACGAGGAATTCAAAGTTGGGGTTGACAGAAAGAAAGGGAGAGAGAGAGACTGAATGTCTGTCGAAGGCGCTAATACAATATATATATATATATTCAGCCATCATTTTTTAAATATTGTAGAAGTATTTTTAATAATGTAGAAATTCACTTTAATGCTTGGCAAAGACTTTCACTTTGGAAATCTTGGCAAAAGTGGAATGGTATTATGTTTTCGAAAAACTAGGCAAAATAAAATCTTTATATTTGCATTTATATGTATTTTTTTTTTATTATAATATCAATACTACGTTCTTTCTTACGGGCTTGGGCCATAATCGACACTGTTCCTTGCTTCAAAGTACACGAGGTGCTGTCGCCTCGACAGACACCGCAAACGTCTTCGACGGCGGCGGATTCCATATCTAGGTCGCAAGGTATCTCCCTGCACACACCCCCGACGCAAATGTCTCGGATGCCTCTATAACACGTGGTACCGTCTACCACTTTCGGTCTCAACGAGGTCACCAGATTAGTTTCGCTCATGCAGTAAAGCGCGCAGGGGTTTTCGGACGCCTTCAAGTCTAGGGAAGATAAGTCACGAATTCGACGCGGGGCCGAAGATCGCTTATCGCTTATTACCTTCGGGGAGATTAAACGCCGTCCAACGATGAACCTTTCCGTCTTCCGGAAACACCCAGTCGTTGAATTCGGCGCATTGCACGTCGCGAAACGGCGGTGCGCCGATTTCACAGGGCTGTAAAGAACTCGAGCATTAATACCGTGCACGATAATTTTCCGCCTGCAACAGCTTTTACAACAACACAGCGCGTTCAAAGACTTTTCATTTTCATTTACCTGAACTTTATTGACATCGTAAACCTTGTTATTTTATTTCTTTAATTTAACGCTCAAAGTGTTGTACACTTTCGTGTGCGTCGCGTAAAATTCTCGTTATAAAAAAGCGTTTTCAATGTCTATCTCGCAGAAAATGCGATCGTCGCATAAATCGGATGTTTACTCAAGTAAGTTCGCGCTGCGCTTACTGGAAAGCTGTTTACGAGCACTCGCGAAACTAACGTCCGTGGCGCAGATTTTATGGCGCTTCCTGTCACCCACGCAATAAGAGCCGCCTTTGGACGGGGACGGCCGGTTGCATTTTCTCACGGAGTACGCCACGCCGGAGCCGCATGTCCGCGAACACCTGCTCCAGGACGACCAGGCACCCCAACCGCCGTTAGTGATTCCAGGTCGTTCTCCCACCATCAGGCACTTCATTTGGTAGCACCACTGTAACATTCGTTACACTCCGACGTCGCGGCACCTGGACTGACTTATGTCACGGGGAACGAGAGAAGGCACGGGGGATGTCCCGGGGAGGTGCATTATGAACGAGGCTAAATGATGCACTACGTCCTTTAGAAGCGCGACGTGGAAATTTATTATGTCCTGCAAGAAGATATTCTTGCGCTTCGAGAGACCTTCGTCTTGTTCCATTAGAATCGCTGATGCTATTTCAACGACGGGAATAATTATTGAGTCCCTTTATGACTTCTACCAGTTTTAAGCGTACTTAAAGTCGCTTAAATGTCTGCCAGGTGGAATAATATTTCCGCCTTTCACTTCGTCATCGCGCAACTATTTCAAAAATTAATTATTTATAACGATACGTGCTACTTTGCAAAGTTGCAAAAATAATATATTAATCCGTAGATGCATCTCTCATTCGAGGAAATATACTGACATTTATATGGCACTTTATGCCTCCAATTTCGCTCGTCATTTTATAAAAATTTTCGGGACTATCTCACCATTTTGCTGGAACGGCTACTTGAATTTAGCTATCTCGCGTTTCCATTTAAAACGTCCGCATTAAAGTATACGCTCGATTCCGCGATAACACGCAAACGCATCGGATCTGCCCTCGGCCAGCGACGAGATAATTGCTCTCCGTTTCACTGCAATTGCGCATCTATTTGTCTATTTCATTCCACCGATGATTGCATCGGGCTGTTGTGAATTTTTACGCACGTAGGCAGATCAATCTATTTTCGTAGTCGATATGTTATCGTTTCTGTTTCCAATTTTTTAAACTTCGCAATCCCCTGCACATCGTCCAATTTTACTCACTAAATTTCATCGCTCGGGAATTTGTTTTTCTTTTTACGTCGAGTTATTTAAATGAAATATCAAACGTTTCTCCTTTCCTATATAAATATCTGAATGGATCATGATTGGAATAACGCGCTTTAAAAAAAGACATGGATTTCGACTGGTATTATTTACATCTCTCAAAGATATTTTACTGTTTATAGCTGATATCCAATGAAAATTTTAATTTTTGTGAAAAAATATGTTCATAAGATCTGTAATTAAAAGTAAGAGTTATCGTCTGTTTCTGATGCCGGCCCGTTTATCACGCGCCAGTATCGACTTCGTTCAAGTTTGCTCGAGCAATTAGAGATTACTCGCCGGCCAGATTCACGAGCTTCAACGGTAATGTCCGACACCCCGAAGCGGGGTAGTCAGCCGCAACGCTAATGACTCTCGTCTACGCGCTTCAACGCGCTTCGGCACGCCCAGTTATTAACATTTTCACCCAAATCTGATATTTCGCTGATGTGTGATATTTGGACACCGCTCGTCTCCCGGCCATTACGGGTCTCGCGTGCGCCTACATTCTATCACGTTTTATCGAATCCCTTTTTGCAACGATCACGTAGCCGCGCATGCTTGACCGACCGCAAAAAACATTTCAGCCGACTTTTGCCTCGTTTCGATTTCCGAAATATCCGTGACTCGACTTGAAACAAGTTTTATCTGACAAGATACGTGAATTTTTATGCGGGATATATATACGTTTGCCTGATTCTCCGTATACAACTTCTTTTATATATCGAATTCGTTCAGCAAATTTGTAGCCGACCTTTAACGTTTCCTGGAACTACGAGCTTCTTGGATGTATTCAAGATAAATTCTTTTATTCTCGAAACGGATTTTGTATTAACTGTCCGTAAACTGCTTTGTAAGTTTTTTAACTTGTTATTCAGTTTCAGATAAATAATCTTTTAACTTTCAAAGTATAAATCAGCTTTCTAGGCTAATATAAATAAAATATAAAAGCTAAAAAGCTCCGCTTATTAAATCGGAGGAAAGTAAGAAACGCGATATAAAAATTGCATTTTTTTTACAAACTCGCAAACGTATTATTATGAAAGAATTTACAATGTGTCTAGGCGCAATGTTAGCATGACATACTTTGTAAGAATGCATCTGCGAATACCTGCTCCGCAATCTTTAACCATGCCGCGTGCTTTGTTGCCTTAAGGGCCAATGAAACTCAACTGAAGTCTGAAACTGGTTTTAATTCTGAAAGGGCGCGTGACTCACGTCACGGTCGATGGCGGATCCAGATAGCTTTTTTAGCTTTCTGCTATATACTCTCGTCGTATCTCTTTCATGAGATACTTATACTGTTCCGACATAATGGCTTCTCGGTGAAAGGTCTTCGAGGACCTTGATTAATTGATCAATATGTAATTTTTCTTCAAATCTGCGCTCTGTTACGCTTGTAAGGCTCTCTCGAAGGCGAATACTTATTTCGTGATAGTTATACTATCACGAACGAACATTTTGGTGAACAATGTATCGACCAAGACTTGCATAATTAATTATTATAAATTCTTAATGGATCGATAAAATGTTAATTAACTTTGAAATGAAGGAAGAATTGAACTTGAGGATCTTGTTTTAAAAATTGTTATAAAATTGTCAAAGCTCGAGAAAAAATTTTAAATTTGAAATTACAGTGTAGGGAAAACTAAATTGATGGACACTTCAATTAAATAATTATTTAAGAAGAGAAGAAAGTTAAAAAATTTTGCGGAACAGTTTCTGTCGTGAGAAATAGGCCCAAAATCAAAGAATCGTTACTTTTAGAAATTGTTCTATCACAATTCTCGTAATCTACGGGTCTTAGATCACCCTTCGTGCCTTATTTTACGCTCTTTATTCGTAAGCGGTAATTTACTCTCTTTTCGCCACACGGGGTACCCTCCGCGGGTGGTTTCCTGTCAGTCACGCAACCTCTGCCCGGAATGGCACATCTAAGGGTCTCGCAGGTCTGAAAATGGGAGCAAAATCGTCTCGTTATTTTTTTTCAACTTAAGGGATGTGAATATAGAATGAGCTCTTTAGCTTTCATTATTCTGCTTGATCTATATTAAACAGATATATAAGTCTTGTTTTTATTCTTCTTATTATTTTTAAATCGCATCTCGTTTCCACTTTTCCTTAAACGTTTATCGCCCATAAGTGTGTCTATATGGCTGTATGCGAGTGCCCGTAGTGCATTTAACTTGGATTCGCCAAGCCTAAATGACTATGAGGATCAGTCATCTCTGCGGGAGCCTCGTTTTACTTAGTCAAGTGCATGCCGATCGCGATATCGCGACTTCCCCGGCCTCTTATCTGACGCCGTGCACGGCTGGAGAACGTATTTTCCTAAACAGATAAGGTAGGCCGCAAAGGCATCGGTTTGTAGATGCGAACGGCAGATGGTGCCTGTTTACGGAGCGATGTGGATTCGAGCAAGCTACCGATGTGTTAACGAGCTATCAGAATCGCGTTAACAAACTGGCCGATATTGCGCTTTACACTTTCACCGGCAGAAAGTGATCGCCGCGACGTTTCTACTATGCCGCAATGTCGCGTCTCTGATCTACGCCCAACTTACGATTCCCATGTCACATTGCCGAGCATCTGGTCGATACCGTAAACGGCATTGATCGTCACCGTTGTACATCACGCCCGGCAGCATTTCCGCAGCTAGAAAATGATGATCTTGCGGCTCGTCTTCTAAGCAGAACCCGAGACCATGTCTGAAATCAATGACTATATTCTAGATTTCATATTTCTGAAATTCGAATAAATATCGCACATTATATGTTGCAATATATAAAGCAAGCTATCACTCATCTACTCAAACAATATAGTATTTCTAAGAAATTAATTTTTGTGTGGTTATCTTTTCTTTTTTCAGTCTTGTTTTGGAATTTTAGTATAATATATGTATAATGCTCTAATTCTTCTTCAAAATTTTTGACATCTTTTAAAAAAAATTTTGCTGATAAAATATGAGAAGAAAAGCACATAGATTTGAATATTAACAGTAACCTATGGCGATTGTTCAGTGTTTCATATCGCGAATCACCGTCGAGTTCTCCACGAGACAACGACCGGAAGCGCGGTTCTTAATTTAATTTGAAATTTACGGCCGTAGATCAGGCACTCCTCTATCTCTTCGCGTTTCTAGAAAACGCGCGAGAGTAAATGAGGAAAGCAGCTTTGTTGCCGGCAGACTTTAATAAAGCCGCCAGCAAAAGAGCAACAAGCATTAAGCTTACTCGATGTACGAGCGTAGGTAGCGCCGGGAGCACTCGGACCATTTTTTCGTGATGTACATGTCGCCGGGGTGCATAACGGTGGTTACCACGTATCCGTTCCCGTGATAAACTATACCGGGACAACCGTTCTCCCGCTGCACGTCGTGGGACATACCCAGGCTGGCCGTAATGAGAAAAAGAAAATCGGTTTTTCGGAGTGGAATATTTATTGGGGCACGCGCGCGCGTCGCGTCGCCCGGACTCGCTCTTAAAAGGTATCTCGGGGTACACGACAACAAGGAGCCAGCTTCATACATTAAACAAACGCTCTCGGCCGTGACTTATTTACGACGACGCCACGGTATACCATTATTTCCACTCTCGGGCAAAGAAACGGTCTTTAGGAATTTATTTCGAGGTTTTTTTTCCCCGCCGGCGGCACGAAGGGGTCAGTCGATTTGCGCGAGCAACCGTGGAGGAGCGGCTCTATCGGGATGAGAGAAATATTCGTTCTAGAAATATTTCTCCAGTTTCTTCGAAATAAGAGTATGCAAAATATATCGTGCATACAGAGTGTTACGTTAATATTATGAAGTTAATTTTGTTGCTCGGCCCGATCACTTGGTACAAGATCGATGAGATTGATGTTACACGTCCTGGAATATAGCCTGCGTTTATTCCATTTTTGCAGCGCGTAATTACACGACATTTTTCCCGCGTCTAATTAGGTCGGAGCGGGATAAAATTAATTACGGGCTTACGTGTGGCCTATCTGATGAGCTATATGATAACCGGTTGGCAAACCAGCATCTCTCACAATGGCTGCGCCTCTCAAAGGATCGCACGTACCGGCAATCGTGGATGTACCGGTGAAGCCACAGAGGTTCGTCGAGACACAGATATCTAATCTGATAAGTTATCGTCAAAAGGGCGAGCACCTGCAATCTCGGGATTAAATTGAATTTCCGACAGAATTGCCTGCGTCGCGTACTTGCTAATGAGAATCGCGCAATCGTGGTGATTTGGGTGGGAATCACCGCCGGGATTCATGGTGTACTGCCACTTTTGAAAGCGCCTTAACGTCGCATCCGCGTCTCGATTTATCGACAGATTCATCTGCATTGTATTCGAAAAAAAATATCAGGTTGGCACGAATTAAAAACGCTTGAAAAAAGATATCGTCTGAATTATAAATTATAAATCCGAATATTTTCCATTCGCAAAGAAGAGATATGATATTAATACAGAAGTGGAAGAGATCTATCGCGTACCTTCGATAAAATAACATTTTATTTTGAGAGACGGTTTCTGCCCCGTATACTTTACCTCATCTTCCTCCACCTCCAATCTTATAATTCTCACTATGGTCAGTTGCATGTGTACACCTAGACTGACGTCGTGAAACAATCCGGCAGCCTGAGAAAGAGAGGATATCTGAAGAATTCAGAAGCAAATATGCAAAATTTTGGAGGAGACTTTTAACTCGCCATATTGAAGAGTGTTAGTATGTAATTTTCGACATCGAGCTCTCTGCGATAGTCCAGCAGGGACTTGTCCAACACGACCAGCAGTTCTAGCGTGTACGACCTACTATCGATTGATCTTGCGGGCACTCTCTTCTGCGGATTCAAAGCACGCTTGGCAATGATCCTGGACGTTTCACCGATGACGTTGCAGAGATCCCGCACGGCAGCGGTTTGATACTCATCTGGACTCCTTTTATACACGATATGCGGTTGCTCCATTTCTTTGGTAAAGTCATGTCCAGCAACTGGTTCGATCATGTACCACGCGTGCTTCGTTTTAATGTATCCAACCTGAAGATTAAAATAATGAAATCTTGGATTTGGAGTCCTTAAAATTTGCGATCGATGTACTTTGATCGGAAAGAAACTAACGAGTTCTATCGAATTTTGTTTAAATTTTATCACTTTCATCCCGCATCTAAATATACCAAAAGTTGTAATGCTAGAAATGCTGGAATGGATTTAACCAATTAAATCAGCGTACACGATTACGTAACAGTAATTGTACGCGATCAATCGAATGAACAAACATTCAACTAACAAGTCCGTAACAGTTAGATAGAGCGCTGTCTTCCGATTGGTTGCGCACACGGGCTCGATAGTGGCATTGCATGTCTCGCAATCGTTTCAATTGCATGTTGTTCAAAAAATCCTGCGATCCCCGACGTTTCTCGATTATTGCACCTGGTCCAAGGAGTCGATGGTTCGGATAGAGCTCGACGTGGTGCTCCTCGTGATCAATACGCAGGCGATAGTGAACGGCATCGTCGCCTGTCGTCCGATTTCGATCGAAGGAGCGCTCGAAGTGATGAGGTATTCGATGAGATATAAAACTCCCGTCCGATCTGACCTTTCGCGGTATTACTACTTCGTGTCCGTCCGGTAGATCAACAGCGCGCGTATAACGGCCTTAAGAAAAAAAGCGAAATGCAATTTTTTTTCAATATAGACGATACTGATATTTTTATACACAATTTTTGTAATTACATACATAATTGTATAATTTGAAATAAATTTTTAGCAATATCATAATTAATAATTGAAATTTTTGTTTATGGTAAATCGATTCTAAAAACTAGAATGCAATAATAAATATATGTATAATTACTATTGTCTGAGTATTGTTAAACTAATTAAAAGTAAACTTAACGTTATTTGTTTCACCGCTACCACAATATTTAATATTTGCTTTTAGTACAATTTTATTAAGTTGTTTCACATATACAATATATCTCTCTACCTGTTATTGGCAAATTTATCGCAACAATGCATTATTTGAATATTATGCTCGAAATTCCGAGTGTACGTTTCACTCATCAATGCATTATATGCGTTTTAGTTTATTATGATGTTACACACATTTCCATTTCCACGAGAAATTTGCGTGGAAATTTAATAAACCAGAGGAACCTTTCTAAATAATAATTATGTATGCTCGAATGTACATCACCGATGATATCTCGTCATTGACCACACCCCATTATTTAACCTTCAACATTGCATAATGGCATTAATGTCGCTGCATCACGGAACATCTATTCAAATTTTAGCCTCCTATACGCGCTGCAGTTAATGCATCAACACTATAGTAGCGACTGATAGATCTACATTAATAGATCTGTGAATTAAATTCGCAAATTGCGACGAAAGCACAAAAAGTCGATTTTATTTTTCGAATTTGAACAAAATTTTACAAAAAAAAAGGTCGATCTATGAAGTTACACGGGCGAAACCGACATGGGAGAAGCCGAATGAAATCGGATGGACGCCGATATTATTGAGAGACGCGAATATTTTCACCAAGGGAATATTTCCGTTTCCGCCTTTCCGGACATCGCTCTGTTGCGAAAATACAAGCAGCTTTCTCGTGTAGGTGAAAATATTACAGAAGGTAAGGTCTCTCGATATCAGGTATCAATTTTGTCATTGTACGCCACGGGAGATCACGGTAAGAGACAGAAAAGATAGAGGGAGAAAGATAAAGAGAGAGGCAGAGGGAGAAAGAAAGGAATGAAGCCACGGCAAGCACGTACAATGGATCATCATTTCGTGGTATAAGCGCAGCAGTTTTCCCGCTTGGCAGTGCTATATCATAGAAAAATGTCACTCGCACACACAGAATTTTCTCTTAAAAAAAAATTACTCGCCCCATTTCAGACTATTGAACATTTAATTAATAATTGTTTCATTAAATTGTGATAAAACGCGTTTGAAAGTGAGAATTTTTTTTAAATTTTTAAAGCTATACAAGAATATTTAATATTTTACGATAAAAATATTTTTTTTAACATTTTCTTTTGTTTTACAAATATTTTTCCAAGATTCCGCGAGAGAAGCGTTATTACTTGGACAAGTGAAATGAGCGATAAGTTAAAGGATGCCAATGTCATCATGCCACGGCAACTGGAAGGATCCTCTTAAATCGAGCTCGTACAACGAAAAGAAAGCTTGCTTTCGTTTTCGGCATCCGCGGCTACGACTGCAATGCAGACAAGGAGGGGGGTGGCATAGAGATGTGATGTACAATGGGTCATCTTCTCGTACCGCGACCTACCACTACTTTTCTCTCTGCTGCTCGCGAAACCGCGAAAAATAGCTCTCGCGTGCGCGCTAGCTGTGCTCGACAAGAGGAAAGCTCTGCTCTGATAGATGGCAATGACTTTCTCGAAATAGGACAACCTGATAGGGTGCGGAAAAGCTCCGAAAGGGATCGACGTGGAAAATTTTTTTTTCCATAAGAAATTATGGAAACTGCCAACTATATATTTCTCAGCTTATAGAACATTATACAAACAGGTCCCTCATGGTTTATGTTATATTCGTGTGCGTTATATCATTTTATATTTTTCGCATTTTTGATATTCATATCTCGATAGATGTACATATTTTTCTCTATAAATTATTTCTACAGTTTCTTTCTACGTAGAAATTCCCGCGTGTAAATATTGCTGTTTTTAAAAAGAGAAAAAGGGAATAAAAATTTATTTGAACGAAACAATTGAGAGAGAGAGAGAGAGAGAGAGAGAATGCAGCGTTTTTTTTTTAAATCTCGATACTAAACTCTGGAACTTTAATTTTGATGTTGAGTATTAATGACGAAGCTGAATTGATTTCAGTCAAGATTTTTGTAAATTAAAAATAATGATAATTCAACAAGTGCAGAAAAACGTGATCGAGATTACATAGAAAATGTATGTATAATACATATGTACCTTGATAACCAGTATAAGCATGCTGACTATGAAGCGTTACGAGCACGAATAACCAAATAGACAGATAATGCGACAAGCGTTTCATCTTAAAATATCATACGATCCTATCGCGACGTGCATCAGGCTCTAACACAGACATTGGATCGGGAATGTCAATTCAGTTGATAAAATTAAGGAGGCTAACTTGTTTGACGTAGGGCGTGTTATACACACACGCTGCGAAGCGACATATCGATCTCGAAACAAAAGGGTCGACGACCACGTATTGCTTGTCAAACCAATCTATTTTCTCGTATATTTTTCCATGCAGTCTGAATGTTGTCGTATTTACGCTTCTTCTTGTAAAATTCCTCGATATCTCATGCAACGGGTTATGACGTCAATACCACCATTTGGAAATTCTAGTTTTTATAGTTTTAGTTTGAAGTAGGACTTTGAAGTAGGACGTACTCCTATTTGTTAAGTAAATCAATTTTATTTTTTTGCACAAAATTACGTAAACTTAAGATGCTCAGGAGAACGCGATATGATCATAAATATAAATTTAACACTAAACGAGCTGCTCAACGATATTTACTACGGTATTTACTACAAAATTTTAATTATATGTTTACCTTAATCGTCTGCAGTAAAGGCCATTCTCGGCCGTAGCGGTGACATATAACGGGTCGTTCGATGCAATCTCCTTATCGTAAAGTTCGGATTAAAACGAACAAAAAACACGGCCACGTTTGACCTGAAAACTTGGCCTTGCCGCGTAATTTTCAGGACGCGAAGTTTTTCCACGTGGGTTGTGAGTGATCTTGGAAAGGGACAGGATTACTCGGAGAAAAGTGTGCGATTAATTGAGCGAGCGAAAGCTCTCGATGGGAAGATTGCAGGTTGCTCGCTGTTTTGCGTCTTTGTAAAAAGAGCGTTCGTTTAAAGTACCGCACGCACGATTGACCTCGACTGTATGTTCACTTGATGTAAGACATAAATAAACTTATTACTGTAAACAATTGCATATGCAATGTCCATATGCATTCGTATGAGCGTGTTCGATTATAATGTACGTACATACCATTGTACCAGACTGTCCGCTTTGTTTCATCATATGAAGCTATTTTTTTACGTGAGACGTGAGCATTGCTGTTCACAAAAACTTTTTTGTCTTTTTTCAAACGTTATTTTTTCAACTATTGGATCGTTTTCCTATTCAATTTTTCGAAGATGTAGCGAATTAAAAAATCCTTTTAAGTATTTTTATATCAGTTTCTTATGTTTAATATTATACAAACGCATGTTGGACAAACGGTAAATTGGAATAAAAAAATAATAATTTTCAAGATGTATTTCTTATATTCTCAGAATAATTTAAGGCAATCGTCTGTTTTCTTAAGATATAAACAGATATACTTAACTTAAAATAAACTTGGTAGTGACTGTAGTGTGATCCCAGATCGCTCGCAACAATTTCAAATAATATTTTCAAAACAACATTTCTAAAAATATGAATGATATCGTGTGCGACTATTTTGAAACCCGCTCGCTGCTGGTTTTATTATTTTTACCTGCGGTACGGAAATACGAGCTCGCGCGCGAACGCTGAGCATGCGGGACGTGTGATCTTTTACGATTTTTTTTGAAATCCAGCCAGAGGAAGTGATGACGAGCGGGCGAAGGTGAAAGAAGAGACTGCGCGAGACGGGTATTTTGTGCGGAGACTCTTCTCGTTTCGCACAGACGTATAATGATCTTTTCGTGGGAAACAACCGCGAGTCGTTACGGACGGCACGGCGTAACCGTGTGGCGCCTTGTTACCTGCGATCGCATCGGGTATATACAATTGGTTGTTATCTTACAACGCGTTCGCTTTCGGTGTTCCCTTGATGTTCCCGTATTCTTCGATGAAGAAGGCACGGTTTCAAGGCGTGCGGCTGAAAGGACGTCTAACGTCGATTTTCCGGATCTACTGGCAAGAAAATGAAGCCGGCGAAACGCGATGCACGTCTCTGCCGTTTTGTCCCGAACTTTTTAGCCGACCGGTGCTGACGATGCTTTAACGACCCCGTTTCTTCAAGAACGATTCTTCACGAACGAGGTGTATCCTCGATTAGGATACGGTCACTTTCTTCCGAACACGGTGGTACTCGTAACACCGAGATGTCGGCCGGCGTACTACAGGTATATATTAAGCTATTTAAGCCAAATTATCAGAACACAAAAAACTTTATATGGAATTAATTTGCTAATTATTTGCTATATTTTTGCTTTTAAAAGTAATTTTTTTACTCACACTATCAAAAATTTACAAAGGACTGGGTAGTTTAAGATTAAGCTGCCACGCTATTGTAAAAAACAGCATATACATAAGTCAAAGTATTTAACTAAGACTTGGAAAATATAAATTTTTTAAGCTTATTTCGTGAAAAAAGAAATTCGGGACCTGGATATCTTGAGTACAAATAATTCACGGAACATTCTGATGCTATAATAGTGTGAGCAACTTCTATAATGCGCTTATTTACTCTTGAGCGCTGCATTTTGTTCTTCCGGTTCTTCGTGTCTTCTTAAAAGCTGGAGCAAAAAAATTACTTTTGCAAGTAAAAAATAGCAAAAAGTAGCAAATAGTTTTGGTATTATTAATTTATTGCTTTGACTTATATGTATATGTTTTTCTTATAATGGCTGGATAGCTTAAGATTAAGCTATCCAGCCCTTCGTAACTTTTTAATAGCTGAAGCAAAAAAATTACTTTTAAAAGCAAAAAATAGCAAATAATTATTAAGTTAATTCCATATAAAATTTTTTGTGTTAATAATTTGGGTTAGATAGCTTAAAATACCTGCGTACTGCGATGTCCGAGCTTTACTGCCCGGTCTATACAATGGATGTTGTAGGTCGTAAGTCGTAAGAATTGGCCAATCAAGGTTAATTATTTTTCGACCGCAAGAAGAATAATAGACTGTGATTGGTCAATTCTTACGACTCACGACTTACAACACCCATTGTATTAGACCAGACCTACGTGATCAGAGTTTTCGTAACATTTTTCAAAATAAGTTACCGCTGTGAGAAACAGAAGTACATCGCTCGCACTACATCAGATTTATGAGATTGTACGGTGTCTATTATAGTTTATTTTGTTCGCGGAGAACTGCAGTTTCTATAACAATGGTTCTTCAGTTTCTTCAGCTTCCGCTATAAAAGTATTTTCTAGGTACTCCGCAAGATAACCGCGCGTAACTGTTACAATCGTTTCTCTGATATTATATTTGCTTTGTACGATAGATATGTCGTGTGTTAAATAAAATTTTATAAAATTTATTTCATCTGCAATAACATAAATAATATCTACATTATTATTTTATATAATTATAGCGTGTTAAAATAAATCTGCATCATTATTTTGTATAATTATAAAACTGTTTATAACAAGTTAGAGCTGCAATTTTGTTCATTATTTAATTTCAAAGCTTGTAAAAAATCGTAAAAAGTTTGTCTTCGTAAGAAATTGTTTTTGTTTATAAAACTTCTATGGTAATACGTTTGTTTAAAATGCTGTTTTTTTTCTTCTTTTTAAAATATTTAGCGCGCATAAACTTTCGGACATAGCGCGAAGAAAAAGATTTGATTGCGCGCTCGAGTCATTCATGCAGCACCTTCTTTACTACTTTATCGTGGAAAGGTACGTCCTTCCTCGTGGTGATATCGAGAAAAAAGGAGCGCTATAACCCGCTCGAGATATTGCCAGCAATTCGTACCAAGTGCGCGAAGGCGCTCTTCTGCTTCGCATACAACTGCCCACGTCTCGTAAAAACTTTTCATCAGCTAAAATTTGAGCGCTTTTAACCGTTGAGACCGGACGACTCTGATTCCCTCGACTGTTACAAATTTTCATACGTTGATTCTTTGAAAGGAGTTTTGATAAACTGAGACATAAAAAGCAATGATTTTTCTGTGATCAGTTGTTATTTTAAAATTAAATCATATATAATGAAAAAATATCTACATTTATTGCAGTATTATATATTGATAAAATGGATGTAACAAATGTAATCCATGGTTAATAAATTATATACATTGTATACATTAATTTCGGTTATTTAATTTTAATTACACCGGGAAATAAAAATAGAATTAATTTTTCTTTACAGCTTTTGAGTAATGACCTCATTTTTATGTACAGATATTAAATTTCCCAGGTGTATACTCGTGCGTATTGTAATAAAAGAATATATATAATAAGATAACGGAGATGTGACTTAATCAGAAGAATTTTCATAAAGTAATAATTACGGCAGTTTAAAAGAGGCAAGGCATTTAAGAAAGATACATTTGTCACGGAAGATAGAGGTACCATCCCCGAGTCACTCCCCTTTTATACTTTCGACGCGAGTAATTCCGGACCGCCGCCGCCGCCGTTGCGGAATCGCGCAAAAGTCGCACTGACGTTCGTTCGTTGTCCGCCGTCACTCGAGTCGACGCGACTCCCGGAAATACGCCGTCGACTTTGTAACGTCGCATCGGAATTAGAGGCATATTTCGCCCGCGGGCGCTGGGCCGGCTGACGGCGTTTTAATTAAGAAGGGGAGCCCGGGCGAGCTGCGCGCGAGAGAGAATATTTCTTCACGAGCCATTGCAGTCGCTCTTCTCCGCCCTCGAGACTCGTAGAGGAGAGTACACGCGCGAGGGACTCCCTCGGCGAGATAAAATTGTCAAGCGCGGCGGCGGCGCGACTCCGGGCGAGGGAGAAAGAGCGAAAGGCACTTTAAACGCCCGTGGCGGTGTGCGGCAACGCGACTCGCCGTTGTATTTAGCGCACGTACAAACTCTTTGTTTCCTCGAGAGTTGGGTCATTCGTTTGTTCGTAACGCGCCTTGTAGCGCTCCGCCGCGCCGTGCACCGGTACGCGGTGCACCGACGGAAGCAGGCGAAATACCGCAGCGAAACGATCCTTTAATTCCGCACGTTCGGGCGATACGTATGCCGCGCTCTCTTCTTTTTCGTGCTATAAGCGCGCGCGCACGAACAAGAACTTGAGATGACCAGCGTGACGTGTGACCACTGCGGCTATTTAAATTCCGTTATGACGTCAGACGTCATAAAGTGTGTCAGTTTTATCGTCTTCCCACGTAACAGTGTCCGATATACTGCTTTACGTTAGAGCAAATTTTTTTTCAGCAAAAATATCACGAGAGACTATAATATCCGGAAATATTTTATGCTTAACATATGGATCTTATATTTTTAGAATCTCTCGCCCGTTTTCCTTTTCTCTATATAATTTAAAACTATAATATTTCTGCGAAGTCAATTCTTGTCCTTATTTTCTCTTTTTGTAAAATTTTATTTAAAAAATTTGCGACGCATTTTGCACATGTGTGACGCAACAGAGAACTTATAACTTAAGCTCGCAAAAATCCATTTTAAATGCTGAAGAATTTTCTTCGATAGCTGCGCCTTTCAAATGGCATAAAAAAGTAAAAGACGCGGAATGACGTTTGGATCGTATGCAAATATACCGGCCAGAATCAGCGGCCGTATCAACAGCCGACTTATTATATTCCGAATGATAATAAGGTTACGTTTCGTCCGCTTGACAACCGTCGCGCAAGTGCCTTTAGCAATTCAAACTATCGTTTAGATTTCGTTTAGTTTTCCCGGGGTTGCGAGCGGACTGGGAGAAGCGTCGCGGCGCGACGGGCTGGAATTTCGGTGGCGATCCGCATTGCCGCGAGCTCTCCGGTGACGTTTCATATTTAAAACATATTCGGGGCAAACTCCGCGACTGCCGGATGAACGCAAGTAGAAGGAGGCGCATCCGGAGGTATGGAGAATCGCGAGGGACACGGACGCGGAAAACATTTCTACAGCAGGAGTGAATTTAGGTTCCTCGCCGCTCTGGGGCATGCTGATTTTGCTGTTTTTCTCAATTTCACCGTGCATACCGGCGATACTAGCATAAAATACATAGGCTATCACATATTCAACATTTTTGTATTTTTGCGAAATTCGACTTCGAGACCTCAATGTTGCAAACTACCTTTTTTTTTTTTAATATCGAGTGGTGATCAATATTCAATTTATTTTACTTCATCGATATTTAACGTTTCTATTTATTTACTTTGTTTCTGTAAATGTGTGTGTGTGTGTGTGATTGTCAATAAATTAATTTCTATTTAAGTTTTATTCTCATTATTGCTCCGTTCTCCGAAAATTTGTTCACTAGACGGTAGCCGATAAGTAAATACGCCTCAGGCTTCTGTGGACGGAATATCTCGTTTTCTTCTTTTATTTCTTATTTCCCGCATTGCCGTTTCTCTGATTGAGTCGTAGACGTTGGCACTTGCGTCGTTATACTTTTAAAAAAGCGCGCGTTCCGTAAGATGCTGGATCTACCTGCTCTCTATATATGTAAGTCGTAGTACGTATAGTACGTATATTTATGATTTATACATTTCGTAACGTCGAAATTAATTTCTGTTTTAACATTTATGTATATAGGAAATATGATCAACGTAAGAAATTATCTTAGTTTTCACGAGTAAAGCTGCACCGTATTGCACAGTCGCGAAGGACCGACGGATATCTTGATTTAAATTCGGGAGACTCTAGAGATAGCACATTTTCCCATTCGTAACGACGCGAAGACAGAGAAGAAATTTCGCTATGTCAGATACCCGTCCGCCAAGAAAAGAATCGCGAGACCGCTGTTATTATCATAAACCGCGATTTCAGGTTGGATTCAGATTTTATGAAAATTGATATAAATCTCTCCCTCTTTAGAAAAAATGCGACAGGCGATAAGTTTCTTCTCTTTCGGAAGAAGAAATTACGGAGGATCTCCAGTTCTGCGACTTTTTCCGTTCGACATTCGCGAGAGAATTTATTGAAAATTGCATCGCCGGAAAGCGGCGTTATCGACGATCCAATGAATTTTCGGCGTTCCTCGAGTCGCATTACGTCCGGTCGTTACGCGGAATTAAACAAAACTAAACGAAACCGACGCTTGATAATTTCGCCGCGAACTTGCACAAGTTCTGCCGTTGTTCCGCATTTAATTTTATTTATTGTTGTCCTTTAATTTTATTTGTTCTGACGCGTGCAGAACCGCGAGGACAACGTTGTGGAAAATTTTAAGCCGTGACACGCAAAAGTCGGGAACTACCCACGATGGGATATCAAAGTCACAACGTCACATGTTAGAACTTATGAGCGTTGAGCTTGATTAATGACAGCGATATTTCACAGATCTTTCGAACAGATTATTAAGGTACGTGCTCAATTGAGGATTTTCCGTAATATACCTACCGTTCCTTTGCATATTTATATATCATGAAATTGTACACGCGTGCATGATTTTTGTTATTGCAAAATGTTATTTAAAATTCCCTTATTTTTACACAATTACAAAAGCGACACATTTTATTAACATTTTTCTTGTAAAATTACTTGATACTGCTCTATCTTTATTATTAAAAGATTTTAACTGTGGTTTGTGCTGACGGATCAAAATCTATATCAACCTTACAAAAAGGATTCTTCTTGAAATTATAATCAAATACTTTAAGAAGATTTATATGCATACGCACACGAACAGTACATTTGGCGCGGACGAAACAAAAGTGGCGTATAAAGAAGAAATAATTGCAGCAGCATTTGTCGCGAGATCAATTGGACTGAATCCAGTCGCTGGATCATCGTCTCGCTCATGGATCATCGACGGGCAAGTGCACGCGCTCGTCCAAATGCCATATGCAACGGGAGTCCGTCAAAATGCGGGGACAATCGCGGCCGATTGTTTGCAATAGCAGAGCTGCAGCTATATCGTAACGAACGGTACTCGCAAAAATTTATTATGAGAGCAAACATCTCGCATGGGGACGCGACAAATGTAAATCTGTGCCGTCAGCTGCAGACGCAATCCACCCGGCTGCGCATCCAGCCATCCCGGCCAATCATCGCGCCGTGTCTATGTGTCGGCTATAGAAGAGCGTATATCAAATGGCGAAGTTCACCAACTGCGATGCGCAACAACGGGTACGATTTAATATTGCATGCCGCCGTGAGCCCGTTCTCGATCGAGCGCGCACGTTTCATCTTGAATGCTTCTTTCATGCGGGGTCCGAATGCCGGCTTATGTTTCGTTATCCTCTCCGTAAGGCGATATTCGATATTAGAACAGTATATGAAGCTTTAAAAGCATATTTTAAAGCTTTAGAAGCATCTACGATAATGGTGGAAGTACTTGCAAGCAAACATCCATTTAACGCAATACCAAACGTACTGTAATTTTATATAAAAAAAAATACATACATTTTTATGCATAACGTACTAATGTTTTTGTTTTCTGGACAGTATAAACATTGAGAAAAATTTACATCTATATTTTGAATGATTACTTTAGACATACGGAGAAAAAAAATGTATATCAATTCTACCCTAAAGCGTTTGTTTTGAATAGCTTCCAATTAAATGATCCGAACACCGCGAGCTGTGTGTTATTGAAGTAAATATTCAGACTATTAAGGGCTCATTTGAAATCGTCGAGTTCGTCGGTATACACGCGCCAATGATATTATAACATGCATGACGATGAACCCCGGGTCGATCCCATCGAGTCGCTTTACGCGCATTTGCATTATGCGGTGCTTGGTGCGAAGTAAAGCCGCGCGAATAATTCGGTCGGATGCGAAAGCTCGTGCATGTTCCTGGGCGAATTAATTCGAGAACGATCGCGAACCACTTGCTGCAAAACGTCAATGATGTAATGCGCCGGGCTATTACTCATATCGCGCTTATTCATTATTAATGACAGCATCGATAACAGTCCAATTATGCAAGCTAGATAATCAGGTGACACGCTGCCACGCTGTTTATCGCGCGGTATATTGATAAAATAAATCCCCCTCGTTTTCGAGTATACGAAAAGTGTATATATTTAATCATGAGTCCATCTGAATATGTAGCTCACACTCAATTAATTCATAAATAAATATTTTTTTTTTATTAAAAAAGCTTAATGAAAACTGACCAAATTATATTTAATGTAACAATACATATCATTATATTGAATCAATGCTTAAATTGATTATCAAAGAAAGATGAGTATTGAATTAATATATAACATATATTAATTAATTTTATGTCATATTGCGGCGAAGCTTAATAACTTGTTTGTCTATAATAATTTATTATTATTTATTATATAAATATAGAATATATAATTAAACTGAACTCTCTAAAATCAGTTTTAATCTGTATTGCGAATTATTATAATATCAAAAATAGTCTTACAGCTGATTTAGTTCATTAGCTGACGCATTTTTTTTCAGCACGGAAAAACTGTGACCGCCACCGATGGTGTATACTCGCGTGCATTTTTGACGGTTTATTTGGACGCAACTATGCGGAAGGCATCCGATCGACTCCGCACAGCTCGCAAATTTTTAAACTTTGCCTTTGTACGATTGTTCCACGATCGAAAACTCGTCGTTGCACAGCACAGTTTCATTGTCCATCAAAGCGGACAATTAATTCCGTCATTCACTGCCAGTTGAAAGCAGTTATTCTAGTGGAAAAAAACATAAATGCAAAAAGAAGAGCACCATTGTGTCCGCTGTCATCATCGTGTGATTGTTTCTAATACAGTCATCACTTCGGAGATGTGGCCGCGATTTATATTCCGCTAGGGTAAAACAGTTTTAATTAATTATAATTTTAAGATGGAGTAGACTGTCAGCTCGCGCAGGGAGATTGCGATCTTCCTACATAATTAGGGCAATTAGTCGCCGAGTTTAAAAAAATATGTTGCTATTTGCTCTTTTTGCTCGGAAGTTTCGAGCTAGAAGTTAGCCGTGGGTAATCCCGAACGAATTTCTAATAAACTGCGGCGACTCCGCTAATTATCGCGTGCCTCATTCGACTTCGTTACCAGAGCGGAATGCGCGTATGTTACATCTGCAAAATTAGCAACGCGAAATGCGCGCCACGACCACAGCCTGCGTTTTTATTATTACGTTTTTTTTTCGTGCTCAACGCGCGCTTCATCAATTAGTCATTTTTCGCTAATTTCGCCCAAAACGAGTTTTTGGACGTCGAAACGGTTGTTCGCGACCGAATATTTTTTTCTGTACTTATCTTTTACGAATGGCAAATTATTCTTCCGTTGGAAATGTAATGTATTTCTGTTTCGATTACAGAATTAATTACAGCAAAAACGTTGGGTTAATCAGTATAATTATAGTACATGGAATATATTTTTTCCTTAAAATCGTTGCAATATTACAGTCTCCAATTTAAAATATATTTAGCGCAAAGTGCTGTGTATACTGCCTGTTGACCTACATTGGTATATTATGCATGAAAATTATAGTACGTATTACGAGCTGAGAAATAATAAATAGAGCAAAATTCCACGGCGTCGAATGACCCGAATTAGAAATAACGAAAAATTACTAAGCGTAAAAAAAAGAAAAAAAGAAAAAAAGAGACATTTCGCGAACGTTCCGCGATATCGAGTTGAGATATCGGATTAATCGAAGCGGTGGAAATTTAATTAGGTAAGAATTCCGGCGTTTCATCGTATTACATGGAATTTCGAGAGCGGGACTGTTCAAGGGATCGGAGCGATTCGAGTGTCTCCGCCGTAATGGAGAGACTCTCTTCCATTAGGCAAACCGGACGTTGATTCAAGTTGTTCTTTTTCTACACGGAACACGGGGGTTCTATCGTGGGTCGCCAAGCGATGAGAGGGACGGTCGAAGAGAGTCGCTCTCGGTCGGTGACGCGTACATGAGGGTGGACGAGGGTGGGCGACACAATTTCGCAGGAAATAGCTCCATTTCACTGAGATTTGTACCGCCATTAAAGTTTGTCCAACTCTCCGTAAGAAGTTCGAGTAGTGTTTCCGCGTCTACTTTTCGGCTAACCGAGAGTCAAGTTTTGTTCGCCACCGAGATCTAAACGGCATTCGATATGTCATGGGATAAATTTCATTGTTGTTATTATATGATAACACGAATAGCTTGCCTACCTAGTAAATACGTTTTGAATTCATCGATCTGATGTTTTAACGCCTCTATTATGTGTCTCTGTAAAAAATTTTACAACTCTCATTAAAGCGAAAACATTATTACACTTTTATGGAAAAAAAATATATGCTTATGGATCTATATGGATGATCACGAATATATATATCTCCGTTCGTAAAGAATTAATGTTCCTCTATTCTCTACATCTTCGAATTATGGTGCACCCTATACGTACTTATTATACATTTCTATGTGTATTTATATAAACTAATCTTCCGGAAATGTTATAGGCGCTATCGAATTTACCGCAATCGGCAATGCATGCAACACAGTTTTGGAAATAGCTCATTCACAATTGGGGGGGGGGGGGAGATATCGATTTCCTCAGTCAACCGAAACGAGCGCTCGGTAGGGATTACAAATACCGGTGGCGCATTAAATTCGTGTCGCAATGGTGCCGCAGTAAACTTGATTAGATTGTAATCCTGACGTTTCAACGCGCGATGCCCGCGCACGAGGCATTATTATACAATTTGCTACGTTATACATGTATACGGCACGCGGCATTAAAGCCATCATAAAAGAACGTAACGATCATCGATTAAACTCATTATCGCCCTCCGATATGTGCATCGCGTTATGAAATCGGTCGTAATCGGAAAATGAGGATTCTCAAGTTCCCTGTAAACACATCGTTTCGATCGCAAAACTTTTATCGGACGTAACGGAGTTACGGCCGTGTATTAATATTGTCATTCGTTCGCCAGGTACTCGCGCGATCGTACGAGCGAAATTATATTTATGGCATTGGGACGTAATAATACCGTTGCTGAATATCCTCATCTATCGAGCTTGATGAACTACAGCGGCGAATGGTCGAGATATTTTTTTGTTTAACCAGCAGCTTTTTGAGCCGCATCGCTTTTCATGTTTTTTGCATTGAAATATCTTTTTCCTGATTGGACCTGTGCATCCATCCGCAACCAGGTGGTCGATTCTGTATCTTGGGACGAGGTGAAAATTACAAAAGTGAGGAAATTCACTAGAGAATCTACAATTTCATTTGTCGAAATCTAGTAAATCTGTTCACTTTTGTAATTTTCACCTCGTCTCAAAATACAGAATCGACCCCCAGAGACGTACGCGTTCCAACACGTAAATGCGACATGCGCGAAATGACGCTTATAAATAAAAGAATCGCGTATCACATCTCACTCGCCGTTTCTCCTCAAATTCAATTCGCCTTGTCGTCCTACGTCGCCACATCGGAACGCGAGCGAGGAAAGCTCTCGTGTCTACTTCGCGGGATTCCTTTATCCTACATTCTGCGGAATACCAGACGCATTCGGTAAATCATATGACACCTGTAGACGTTCTTCATGTCTGTGCGGAGGCGTCGCAACTTTTTTGCGTGTGCAATATCTTATCTTATTTCTTATAAGAGATACAATTAGTTAAATTTTTTGCGAAATTATTATGAGATTTTTAGTTGTCGTATTTCTAGCGATCAATTTCTCATTTTATCTTGAATTAACTAAATTCGTGCCGGGGGCTAACTAATAATCCGAACGTATAGAAGAAACGTAATTAATCACGAGTAATCGCGCGACTCTCAGTGTTATTATCGGAAAATCTCTTATCGCAAACGGGAGCATTATTTTCAAGTGGCCAGCGCGACGTGAGATTCATCGGTGATGCAAACGATGATCTTGAAGCAGGGGTTTGCGTTTTTTCCACGTTGCAGAAAAACTCACCCTCTGAATGACACGCGGGACAGGTGCGTGCGGTGCATGCGGCGTGCGTCGCGCGTTCCGATTGTTGCGTCGTCCACTATTTCTTTTCATCGTGCGGGAGCTATTTGCGTGGCGGGCGACCGTAGAGTTCCGTATCGCAGTGGTAAATGATTAATGTTGAAGGCGTTTCGCACGGACTAGAAAGAAAGAGAAAGGGGGGGGTAAGAGAGCGAGACCACGAAGCATTGGTAATTATCTGGTCGGTAAACGCTGTGTAAACACTGGCCACCCCGTTTTCCCTCGCCTGTTTCGCGCTCTCCTCTTGCCCTCCTCTTCGCTCCCCAGTCTCCCTTTATCCATCTATCCATCTCCTTCACTGTCTCTATACGGCATGTGTGCACGTTCCTTGTGTACCCCCTCGGAAACTCGACGAATTTCACCGCCTGCATTTCGTTTACCTTGTCTGTTTGTTGCATTATGTCTCGAGATGCACGACGGAGAATGAAAGGCAATGGTTTCCTTCGACAAGAAGTGTAACTTGCAAGGTGGATAACCATATTTACTCCTGCACTCTTTAACTTACGTTGTTTTTAAGAATGTGCCTTATACAACGGACGATTTTTCTCATTTTAAGATTCTTTAAGATTCCTATTTCAAATACTTATTACATATTGCAAAAATGCTATATAATAATTATGTGAACGATTTTTCTTATTTTGAGGTCCTACATTCCTATCTCTCAAGTATTTTCTATATTGCTACAATAAAAGCTACATTAATTTTTTTTTGCATTAGCATATCAATTAATCTTCGCGCATCTTTAATTTTACTGGCTGTCGAATAATGTTTTATCTATACTATTCGTATGGCTGTATGAATAATGAATACGTTATAAAGCTCACGTGCTAACGATTGTTGTTGCGTTATTCGAGGTGCGAAATGACTCCGATAAAATCGAGTCGTGATGTTTTGTCGAGCTTTATACATCCCGCCAATCGCTTCTTTCACAAGTTCGACGCGTGTCACGCGTTGGATGGTCGCGGGCATACCAGCGTACCGTTGACGAGATACCCTGTTTCAAATAACTGACTTCAAAGTGATTCTCTTTGAGCATGCACCGAATTGCCGCCTCGCCCGCCGGTATTTCACAACGCCCTCCGTAACGCAAGTATCAATCGACGGGCGCATAATTGCGCCCCGAATGTCACTCGCCGGCTAACACGCAGCGTTCATTATAATGCCATAATGTCATCGATCGTATGCGCGACGACCAACGTGGAGTGTAGACTAGCTGAGCCGGGGACAGTCTCCGTATTTTAACCGGTCCCTTGTCGACACGTAACAACCGGGGCGCTTCGTAGGGCGGCTTTAAAGGGATTCGGTGGGCTTGCAGCGGGCGGTTAATCCTCGTACGGTGGTTGCGCGAATGCGAATTCAAATGCGTCCGTTAGTTATTACATATTAGCGATCGCTAGATTAACGGTCCGAATGACCAGCGGTGATCCATTCAATTAGCGCGTCCGTCGGCTCGTATATGATTAATAGCGTCGCGAATGTGTTTATAAGCGATCGCATCGGATATGCCGAAAGCATGAAACGACGTCGTTGAACCCGAGAAATATTGCGGCGCATGAGCGATGCGAGGGTGACACGATCGATCTACCGTTTTTTTTTTCCTAATACCGATCCCTGAAAAAGGCAATGAACTGCTCGCTGTACTTAGCTAATTTGTGCGGCATCAATTAAGTGAAAAATGTCGGATATGTCGCCGTAATAACCAAGATCAAATATCACATAATAAGTACCATGCAATTCACGAACATTGATTTTATCGTGTTCAAATGTGTATAATCAATAAATATCTTTTAATTATAATAATGGTAAAAAAGCTTAATGTCTTAGTGTAAACTTATTAATAATTATGATTATCTATATATTTTTAACGTTACGAAAGAATGTGAAAAGAAACGGAATGCAATAATTATCGAAAGATCCACGTCTTTACATTATTATCAATATTAGAAAAATAGCACAATTGCCAACGACATTTCGGGGGTGTAAATATAGAATAATTTTCACCTATGTAACCTATCACATCATGTTAACGTGAGTGATATTTTGTTTCCCCCCCCCCCCAAGATAAATTTGACACGTACCATCCTGCGAACAAACTTGCACGAGCACACGCGTATCCACACGTAAATATTGTGGCCACGCAGCACGAAGCGGCAATTAGTAAAACACATTTGTAAATCAGCTAAGTAAATCGCGACGCGGGCTGAATCGCAAACGCGAGCGGTGTATAATAATGCCAACCGGCATTTATTGCGGTCCCACGAAGCGGTATATACGCGACAACGCAAGAAGTTACGCACGAACAGGATTTTTAATTTGGTACCGGAAAGCGCTGAAAAAAAGAAAAAGATTAAAAAGTGTTACAGCGAGACGCGGGTCGGGCTATACGATATTATTCCATTTGCCGCGATGAGAGCAAGAATACTTGAGAGGTTTAATTATGTTCTCCCCCGGAGTTTTAAATCGAAATGAGCGTCGACAGGTGCGCCTGGCGTCACGCGTAACAAGATCTCGGCCCATTAATAATCCGCGGAACGAGTTCTCGGTCGCGGAATTGACGCGAGAGGATGATATAGGCGATTCTTTATCCGACGCAAACATACATCGATACTTATGATTCCTTTTATGATCCCTCGCATAATCGAATCGCCGTGCCGCGCTGTTGAACATCGAAAACAATAAATACTGAAAAAGCGTAAAACTACCTGGATTCCGCCGCTTTTCTTGTTCCACCCCGTATCGCGTAACGTCTCGTTTACCCGTGTGCGGGTTCACCGCGGTTTTCTTACCCTTTTATATATCCCACCCTCCCTTTTATTTTCTCTATCGATCCCGCCGACCTCGTAAAACTCCCGGTATATTACGGCGTCCATTTTGGTCTTCCTCAAAACACACTGTCCGTGAAATCGAGCGGGATATCCGGTCGCGTTTTACTTTACGTATATAATAGCCCATTTGGCGCATTTGCCAGAATTTGGCGCATTTGCAGCGCTTTGCCAGAAAACAAGCCATCTCCGTCGTCGACATTAAATATTTTAATTAAAACTTCAAAAAGTTTAATAACAATATTTTATCACATACAAGGCACTTATTATAATATGTTTTAACTGAGGAAACGGGCACATCTAATTTTCAACCATTTTCAACTAATTCCAAAGTTTACAATGACCAGGTACGGCATTGCAAACTAATTATTAATCTAGAGCAGGCAATATCGAATAAAATGGAAGATAACGTCACTATTCTATGTCTATGTTACGATATGCAACGGCAATACCCAGGCTCGATTGAAACGTAACGGAATATAACGGTAAAGAATAAAGATCAAATCGAATGTTTATTACGCCTGCGGTTACACACCGGCGTTGCAGATATATCTGAGGGATTGCTTTGCGTCGTTACTCGTCGTTATCATACGGATTCGGTCACAGCACACTGCTCTGAGCAGATTGCTCTGAGCGTCGATCTAAATTGAAGAGTCATTTTATCCGAGTTTTTTCTGGCGAGCGATTTTTTTTGCGCGAGCGTGTCTCTCGCGTTTTATTTTCGTTTCCGCAACTCCGCCGGCGATGAGGTTCGATCTTTCGTTCGCGTGAGCGCTCTTACGGCACGGAGGAATAATTAAATCCCCTTTGCATTTTCGGAGTGGCGCGTGTCCGGGCATACAGTAGGTATACTTGTGCCAGGCACGATGTATCTACCGCATAACGATAGCGCTCGAATATATCATACGGCGCGACGGGAGTTTGCCCGAATTTACACGAAGATGCCGAATTTACATAAAGCGCCAAGTTGGGCCCTTCCGCCCTTCGCAGTTTCTAGCCGTTTCCGCAATTGCACACCTAAATCACGATGCATTGTAACGACGAGTTGAAAGTAACGGCGCGGCGACTGCGTTAGCATTTTTATGCAGCTGTCCAAACATCTCTACGCATTATTATTCCTCCCATATAATCCCGAAAGGATCGTCACACCCTCCTGTGTAGACGGGAGAAGAAAAAGGCACACACCGTCGTCGTTTGCATGTAAATGCACCTGCGCGGCGCGACGCGGCGGCACGTTACCTTCGTTCACGCTGCGTGACTTGACGTTCCGGCAGCGACGCTCGTTTACATCGTTCAAGCTCGATTCGAGCAAGCCGTTTCTGTCAACACACGCCGCATATCGCGCATCATCGGGCGCGTAACGATATTCACCTCGGTCGCGTGTCGACCGATCGAATTTTTGAGTCGCTATACCGATCGTCGCGGAGCGGTCGTTTTCATTTGCGTGTGTGCCACCGCCGCCCCGCCGTCCGCGCCGCACCCGGAAAGGGAATAATTGAATCTCATGCACGCTATACGCCCGAAGCGTCGAATATTTGTCAAATTCGCGTAAAATGAATTACTTTGGCTGGACGATAGTGCAGTGTGTTTACATATAATGCATTTTCACGGTCCATCCCACAGCACTATAATTATGACAATGACATCGATTCGGTACTCGACAGCTATAATTATCACGTTACAAACCCTATCACAATTCTCTGTTTTGTCACGTGCATTGTGATATAAACTCTAATGTAAAATCTTTCATTGCGTGATCGAATTTTTTCCAGTGGAGAAGAATTGGAGCAGAGTAAGATTTTTTGATAAACTGATGTCATCGATGTAATTGGATGGTTGTATCAGATTCAAATCGTTGGCTAAAAGACCGCAATTACACTAGAATTACCGACAATTAATTTCTATTTAAGTATATCATATATGTATTTTTGAAAAAATTGAATAAAAGAGGAAAGTGTAAATTGATCAATTTAATCATTTGTATATTGCAACAAAAATCATGGGGAGTGAAAATCTCAGGAAATGCACCATTTTAAATTTGAGTAATTTTTTTTTTTTAATTGCGAACTAGTTATTTTGATTGTTTCGATAGTTTTAGTGCCGCGAAGCCGCTGCAATTTCCTATGGATTTTAAAATGCAGATACAAATATTTTCGTTACTCGAAATTGCTATTCGTCTACTGGGAGCACCATATACCGTCTACCGGCAGATCTCCTCGTGCGTTGTCAACAACGGATGCATCGAAGCAGCCTTCCAACTGTGGACGCTGAGTTTCGCGTTACATTACTCGCTCGGGACAGGGAGGGTGGATTCAGACGCTCCTTTGTACATCGGCTGGAAATACGGTCGTTGTATCAAAGCGGGTTTGCATTGCGAGAGCGAGCGGCTACGTGAGCAGGATGAAATCGCTGCGATGCACACCGCGCCAGTCGATGGCCGTCACGGATTCAGATTCAACGGTCCAAATCCGACGCCGACGAGGTGTGTGAACTGTAACAGCGCTGCGCGTTTCCGTTGTCATCGAATGGAAGACGATAGACGGTTGATGGTCGTTGATCGATGAGCATCGTGATCGACGCAAGACATCCGTAGTGTGTGTTCGATCGGGTATAAATTCTTGATAGCTGATTATACCTTTGGTCATTGACACGGTTATAACTCGCTAATCGTAATATTGGATCGTAAAAAGGGTAGCTTCAACACGGTACGTGGGACGATACCGTTTTACGTTCAGAAAACTCGCAATAAAACTCGTATCGCGCATAAAAGCTTGATTCCAGGTGTTACTAATGTAAGCTCGAGTCATAGATATCTCATTAAAATTCTTCAAGTTGGAAGTATTGTATTGTGTATTTTTTATTGTATCTATATTAATAAAAGACGTTTTTTATTTCAAATTGTACCTTTTTATCCGATTTCTTTTCAACTTAAGACAAATTGATTAATCATAAAACGCTAAATCGTAAAAGTTTACTGCAAGAATAATATCATTGTTGAATATTTCGTCCTAGCATTCAAACGATATCGTTGACGTTTAATATCCGGCGGCGATCATATGACACTTTCGCGAGATAGTTCGAACGACAGCTGATAGCCTTGGTCGCAATCTTTGATATCTTCATAGGAAATAGAACAAATCGTAAAAAAAGAACTTTTATGATAGAGAGTGCACATTTAAAACTCAAGTGCCACATGTGTGCAAAGATGTTTGCGATATGACATAGTACAGGATATCCTTTTCAAGCTGGCGTAATGATACGGTCCTCGTTTCAATATGGAAGAAAAATGATCTTTCATTTTGTTTAACCCCCATTACGTGGCTTCTGGGTGACCAGCTGATCTCCCTCTTTCGCGTCATCGTTCCCCTCGAACAATAAATTTCACGTAGCTTCATGCGTGACAAAATTTATTTCGAGACAAGCGGAGGGTGAGGCCTCACGCTGATAGCCAACTGATTTAAGTCTAGATAGTATAGGTGGTACCGCGCGGCAACAAGTGCCGAGACAAAAATACGGGACGGCCGTATTTTTATGTCCTTCTCTTCCGGAACCGTCATCCCCCGGTGGCGATTACAAAAGAGACATTTCCAAAGTTGCAGCGAAAAAAAAGAAGTCCACCAGAGTCTCGGCGCACTTTATTCCGCGTGGTTGACGAACGTGGCATGAAATATTCAGAATACAAACGGCACTCCTGAACAGTCTGAACCCGATCACGAATGCTCCGGTTAATAAGAAAGTTCCTAAACTCTAATGCATTTAAATTGACTCCGTCCCGCGACTTAAGCATTCAATTACGTACATCCCGCGCATCGACGATTGCGACGTTTTCCTTGCTCGCACTGCGAGGCGGCGAATCGCCGCGCCGCGTCGCAACTGCCACGAGTCATTACTATAAGAATTTCGTTCCGTTCAGATAAATTTAGACCGAAGAGAAATTGATCTCTTAAAGATTGGACATTTATTAAGACGGTTCATTTATTTTAATCTTAATTTAAAATTACGAACATGGATTTAACTTTAAATAACATTCGCTTATATATTAAAATAAATTCTTCCTACGAGAGAGAGAGAGAGAGAGAGAGAGAGAGAGAGAGAGAGAGAGAGATAGTGAAGAAAAATATAGCAAATTGGCAGCGAGCAGCTATGCGATGCTAGAGGCATTAGATTTGACTCGGACCTCGGCGGCGTAAGACATCTGAATAACGGATAAAGAACGGCACGGTAACCCGACATGCACGAATAATCGTGAAAATAGTTTCCCGACGTGAACGATTCCCTGGAACGGTGCTCATCGCTCGTCGCTCATCCCAACTCGTTCCCAAGAGCTCCCCTCGGGGGTCTCGAAGAATCGCTCGGGATTTTAACGAGCGTCGACCTACCGTGTTCGTAACGACGCGGCGACGGGGTTGAATAGATCGTATTTTCAAAGGGGCACGGGACAAACGGATCGCCCGTAACATTTTGCATCCGCGCCAGTGCCGATCGCACCGCGAATGAGTTCCGTCGGGTGGATGCAATTCGTTTCGCGAGTCTGGTCACGCGTCCGCGTTACGTGACGACTCCTCCTCTCTCGGTGCTCGATCGCCTCGGTGCCGCCGCCGCGCCGCCGCCTCTTCTATTCTCTCACGGTTTTCAGCCGGCGCGCGGGTAATGAAGACATGCGACCGGAAAAAGAACCGACCCTGATCCGCGACTGATTGCCACTCGATGCTCGGCGAATAACACTAAGTAGCTCCGTTACCCGGCACTCTCCCACACGTCGATTGTTAATTCATCCCCACGCTCGCGCCTCGTTTTTATAGATGTGCCAAGCCCGAGCGCCAACCTGATTTTTCTTCACCTCGTGCTCCAGTTTCCGCATTGTTCACGCGTCCTACAAAAAAAAAACCGCGAGCGATGTGTCGAGAAATTGATACGTCCTTTAAACGAACACGTTATTAGGAATACTTTGAAAGTCCTGCATTTTGCTACCTTAGATTGTTATCTCCTTAAACTAAATAATTAAATAAATAAAAGATAAATATATTGTAAATTTTACTAATAATATACACGTATAAACTAGTTAAAAATATCTGTGGTTAATTACACATATATGGTTTGCTGAATAATGTTGACACTCCCCAGTTTCGTGAACGGCATGAATGGTATTTTCGTCCACACCCTATGAAATTAGAACTATGCATTCATCTAACCCACAAGAGCATGCATGAGATTATCATGGCATAAACATATACATGTATACGGGTCGGCTCTTATGTACCAGGACGAGCGTATATACGAAATGTGATAAGGATCCTTCGCTCAGACCATGCAGGTGATATACACGCGGTTAACGAACGATACGGCCAAGGTAAAGGTACCGACGCTGCATCGCGCTTGCATCCCGATCGTTCTCCTGATGATGACGGATCGCCTTTGATCACTCGGCGCGATCTATCTCATCGCCTTCCGCCCGCATACGTCGCGCGAGCATATACAGCTAGGGTATCGAGACGGGCGCATCGCACCGACACGCGGGTAATTGCCTTTTGGGCAAGTTAGTGATCGGCTTTAACTAGAATAACGCTTATCGCGGCCTATCGTGGGTGTCCAACGCCGAGATTTTCGCCCTCTTTGATCGCCGCTGCATCTCGCGATGCACCCTCGTGTCCATCAGCTTTGTACTCTCTTGAAGCGCCTCTCGCGCGGTTTTCCTCATTTGTTTTTTATTTTCTAGCACTCCATTGCCTTTGCGTCCTTTCCCGGTTTTTCTTACACGCAATAACTTCGGCGTGCCGTTCTTGCGCACCTTTCCATGACGCCGACATTTAACACTTCAGTCCGACCGAGTTTTTTACGGCCTGCTAAATGGCTTCGTCTCCGTGCAAGAAATCGTCGTCGTTTCGACAGGATTTACATTTATTTCTAAGTTTCATGTGCCACCAATCGCGGCGCAAATTTAGCGGCGATTATTTAGCGCTGCCTATTTACATACGTGGACATTATCGCGGTAAATTAAAATTCTGTCACTGCGTTTTGATACGACGGTGGTCATTTAAATATGGGGTTTAATAACGCACGCGAGGTGTTTCCGTCGCAAACTGATTTTCGTATCGATGACAGAATGAAATGTAAAAGTTCCGGTATCTTGATGACATCGATTTCGTCTCGATCCCGCGTCTGTAAACCTGAGACTCGAGTTAAGTCCACGTCAGATATAGATTAATTCGTGAAGTCAGCGGCCGTCTGGACGCGGTCGAATTGCGAGGATTTAAAAAACAACGAGGGTATATTTAAATGCTCCTCGTGCGCCGATAAGATCCGCCTGTCGTTGACTTTGATTGCACTATTATTCTCTCGGCATAAACGGCCACCCCCGGCGCGAGGGAAAATGGTAATGAGCGACCTTATAATCGTTCTTATCTGCAGCGTATGCACGCGCGCGAGTATGCCCACACTCGGTAGGCAGATAGAACGACGGGCAGGAGGGATCGCAGGAAGAAGGGAATTATATCAGGAACGCGGACGGATCGAGCATGAGAATTTTAAATGCGCCGTGTTACCAGATCCTGGGGCATGAATGATTCATCGATTGGGAATCGACGTTCTACGTGTTCTCGTCTCGGCAAGTTTCCCTTGCGTAACACGTGGCGACCGATGACGCGTGTAATTGCATATTTAATGTAATACTTCGATACACTCGCGAACAAGAGCAGCAAACCTCGATATTATCCTTGTAACATGAAAATAAGCGAAACGGAGTAATGCGATGTTTTAATTGTTACAAATTTTATAAAGTTTTTTTGTCGGAAAAGTTACTATACGGATTATTTTGTTACGACGAAAGTGTGCATAAGCTGGGACAGACATCGCTCTAAAAAGCACTCCGCTACGTGCCCGTCTTCGAGGAAACTACTTCCGAGGTTCGTCTTTTAAGATGATCTCACTGTCGCGACGTGAAGCCCCGAGAGGTCAACGATATACTCGCTGAGCTATCTGGGCTTTTGATTGATCAAGAACGTCGGAGGAGCAGCGCGCGTCTACTTCCAGAAATGAAATATGGTTGAGCTATCTCTCGACTAATCTACCGAGTGCAAAACGATTTAATAATTATCACATTTATTTCAGAACAGTAATTTAGAGCTTAAGAATAGTGATATTGAAATTTAACAATTTTTCGAATTTTGAGCGCTATTTCAAAGTCGATTTGTCGATCGACGTTGGAATTTAAAAAAATCTATTGATTAAGAAGGTTTAGATTGCTTTAAATTCAATAATATTTGAGACACTCTGTCATATATTATATATATAAATACTTTTTAACAGAATATACGTGACGTATATGTTTTACAAATAGCAAATGCACTTTAATCTGATATATTATTAGAAAATACGTATACAAAAGTATTTCAGGAAAAGTTAATTTTGAAATGCTCGAAAATGTATAACAAACGTGTCGGCTGAAAAGAAAATTACGTCAGTCAACAATTGTACTCCTGATTCCGTTACGTCGCGCGATAGACGATCTCGTCTGATCAGCGACATTCTTATACTACTGCATAAAGCAAGAGCACAACACTGTCGGCATTCGATCTCGTTCGTTTTTATTTCTCCCATGTGAAATACGTTTATGGAATACATATATACGGATAGCGTTCTGCCTAGAGTGCGAGGCTCATCCATCGTCGTAAGTAACCGTAAACGAGTTTTCAGAAATACATGGACGTGCGCCATGGAGAAGTCGGCTCGATAGTTGGCACGTAATGGAATATCGAACAAGTTCGCAATAACAGCATCTAACACTTCGTCGATGCGTCGAGACAGTCGCCGGCGGGTTGCCCCGGAAAACATTATCCTTACGTAACCGTTAACGAGCTCACGATGTAATAGCAAAATTGCAAATTAAATTTATTACGCGAGAATAACACGAAGTAGACGGGCGAGTCGCGCGGCAACAAATCGCTCGCTTCTGATTATTACTTTTATCACGGGCAGTAATGAAATTACCGCATAGAGTATAATTTTTTAACGGTGTTTTAAAGTAACTAACTTTCGTCTCGTCTGTTATTCATAAGCAAGTCTCAATACATGATCAAAAAATGAGATAATAAAAATTTCAAAAACGAACTCCGAACAGAGATGTTAAGTGGAATTTCATTAAAAACATTAATCACGTTAATTTTCTAATTCGAGGAACACGCAAAATGATATGAGAATGCAGGACGATAAGAACATGAAGTGCCGACGAACCGCAATTTCAGTGTGGTTGTAATGATCTTTGGTGCACTAAAGCGTCATGAAGAATTCAGTGGAAACCAACGGATCCTGATGCAGCTGCTTAAATCCACACGAAAACGGCAACCGCTCGAGACAGTCTCATTCGAATCCGGGTACATCGTATGTTATTTAAATTTCAGGTCCTTCATGAAAATCCCTAACAACGCGAACGCTTTTACGATTTACGTCGCGTTTTTATTGCAGTAGTGTAACGCGCGAGTTTTACATCTTTCTTTTGCGATCGTTATACTATTTATCAGTAATTAATTAATCAGGCAGCTCAAAACCGCAGACTCGTTACATTGGCTTGAATGCGTTATCGGCATTCGAGGTGTTTATTAATGGGAAATGCTGATTACGAACTAGATCGCATTACTTTAAATTACAGCTGGACGCGTGTAGGTCAACATGATTGCAGCGGCCAGGCCAATTATGCGAATCTCCAGATAATTATGACCTATTGGTCGCTAGCTCGATTCGAATTGGTTTGCCGATCAATCATTGCAATGGTCTCGGCTCGTAACAATGTCTCTGAATTTTTATCACACACAATAATTTGTATCGTGGCACAGACATTTACAAAATACTAATTACAAGTTTTATTCAAAATAATTTCAAATTCCTAAATTTTTATTTTTATTTTATATGTGATACGTGACACCTCAGAAATGCGCACGATGAGAAATTGCAGATAGTTCTTTTTTAGTAAGTCTTACGGGCGTTTTATTTTTACTTATGAATATTGTTCCTCTTTCGCGAAAAATATACGCTTTAGCTCGAACAACACAAAATGATCTGTATTTGAAAGTGTACGATTGATTTAATAGTCGCGACCATCAAATAACGCGCCATTTATCAAATTGCTTCTTGCGAGTGATGTTCGCATTTCAAAATGATAAAAAGAAACTGAATCGAAAAATGCTATGTGTATCAAATAAAAATATTGATTCGGTCAAAGAACCTGAATCGCGCGCGTATTGAATCGAAGAAAAGCTATTGTATTCATTCAGTAGAAAGAAGTTTTAGTGTAGTATGGTATATTATACGTATGAAAGTATACTTATTGTTAGTATCGTACTCGAAATGTATTTCTTATTATTATTTGATATTTAATATCTTTGATTTTTGCGTTTAAATACCTTCACCGATAGTTTAATATTAAGCATCATTTTTATATATCCTGTAATATAATTATATAATTGAATGCATTAGTCGAACAATTACTGTGAACATTAATTGCCATTAGAACAACGAATGGCGATAAGTACAAAGTACAAGTTGCAAACTACTCGACGCGATCTTACGAACGTATTCCTCTTTATATAAAGTTCATTATAGCCATAATCAAGTTGCCAGAAATGACCAATTAAACGTAGTCTTTCAGTTTATCGACGCGTCACGTCGTTAAGGCTGTTATGAAAGAAAACGTAGCCGCGGCACTGCGTAAATGACTCTTAACGACGACTTTAATTAGTGCCGTGGCAAATACCTAGCGGGTGCAGAGCTCGCCACGTGTAACTTAAAACCTAAAACGGTGGATGTTAAACGTCTCCGCAGAGTTTTATGGTTGACTTCAACCTAATGCACCACACTTCGCTACGGCGTATGCCGCGCGTTAATGGAACCGCGGATTAAGAGGGTCGTAAATGTTGCCAGAGCAAGCTGCTGGTGCTGATAAATAGCTGGGAGAATGCTTCTTCTCCGCGGAACAACCACAGTTCAAACAGCATCGAGGAGTGCAAACACTCGTATCGATAATTCGCAAATAATTTATGAGGCATTGCGGGCGGAATAAACAAATAACAAAATAAAATTAATTTGAGCTCGATCAGTTAAAACATCTAATAATTATTATATTACGCGGATAATAACAGAAAAATGATAGCGACTTTATTAGGCTTCTATATAATGATACATATATGTATATCTTCAGTTCTTTTTTATTTACTGTATTAATATACTTATGTATAATAATGCTCTATATATATATAATTTATTAATTTATATTACTTGATAATAAATTAAAGATTTATCATGGTATATGAAAAAGATACTATTATATAAATCGATTTTATCCGTTTGATCTGTCATTATGCAGCGTCTTAGCTATGCCGAGATCTTTATTATGCCAAAATTTTTGTTATATGTACAATGTCGATTTGATATTCACAAGATATATACATAATACAATACATAACATTACTAAATGTCGTGAAAAGCGTACGGTGATATAGTGCGAATGTCGGGGACAGACAGCTATATGTCTCCGAGTTTTCTAGGATTCCTGTGGACAGGACGAGAGTGGGGTTCACCCGCAAATGCGATTAGCCGCGTCGGAAAGGAGCTTTAATGAAAGTTACCCGCGCTTGTTCTCTCTCGTATATAGCGGCCCCGATACTTGCGTGAATTTAATCTACGCCGGAACGTCTGATGAGTTCCCACCGGAAGTAACTCGACGAGGTGAGGAAAAAGAGAGCGCGAGAATGAGATATCGAGTAGCAAATAAGTAATTCACGGGACGCTTGAAAAAGTGCCTTGATGCTCGAATGGGTAAAGTCGAAGTGGCGCTGCGGAGAGTAAAATCCGGATCGAGGGTGAAGCGGATACATGTTCGGGATAAATGGACGGGTAAGAGTGAGGCACATTGCTGGAATGAAGATAACTCGGATATGCGCTGTACTTTCGAAGGACCGATGTCACCGAGTACAGCTATATATGTTGCTTTATGGGTTTCTTCCTTAACGGAGCGTCTTCCGATTCTTTCCTTGTGTAGGAAAGATATCGTGACTTTTTTAAGAGTTATTTTTTGAAGGAAATATATATTTTGTATACATATAAAAGAATAATGAAGCAGGTAGATAAAGATGAAAAGTCCATTTTTTTCAGTCTCTTCGATATTTTATCGTCTTTGGATAAAGTTAGATTTGGGAAAAAAAAGTATCGCGAGAACATAAATTTTAACAGAAAAATGTATCCGGTATTAATAAGTAATGCCCGCAGTGATTACTAGAGAAATATGTATTTATAGAAGCAATCGTAAAGAAAATTAATGAACGACGAACATACCTGTGTAATAAATGATGATTTATTATCATCCACGTACAAAATATATTACGTTGCAATAAATTGTTACATTTTAATAACTCGGCCATGTGCGCGCATGTTTAATAATTTATTTGGAAGGATTCTAAAAACGAATGCACGCTGATATTAATGAATATTCGAGTTCAATTTTTCTTTTAATTTGTTCGTCGCAACATCGTTTCGCACGCGATGGCGGAAACTGAAAGCTCGCCCAGAGATTTCATTGTTAATCCGTGGCCGTGCGCAAGCGTGTAATGCGATTGCGTGTAATGGATTTAATGTTATACGCTATCTGCTCAAACCACCTCTCTATCTCCGCTACATTTTTTACTAAATTTTTCATTCTCCGCACACCGCGGCTGAGAACGCGTTCACAGGCGTTAAATTACACGTACGTGCGCTACGATTATTTCTCACGGATATGTCTGTACCGAAGAGACTAACAATAGGCAATAGCGATAGCGATAGCGACAGCAACAAGGTTGCCGACAAAGCTATATCTTTGTCGGCAACTTTGTCGCTGTCGCTATCGCTATCGCTATCGCCTATTGTGCAAGGGGCTTAAAGGTATATATTAAACCTTGCACAATACTTTACTGTTGTGTGAAAAATAAGATGCAACGGAAGTAAGATCAGCTGCAATAGCCATCAACGAACGGCGGAACAAGTAGGTCGTGAGCGCTACGAAGAAAAACTAACGAAGAAATGTATAACGCATCGTCCTTCTCCACGGGAGAACGACTGCAATACGACGATTCAGAGTTAAGTGGATTAAGAAGAAGACATCAAGCTTTGACGATTATTTCTATCTAACTTTTTCGAGAATAAACGACTTTACTTAAATGACGGTCGGAACGGGTGCAACTCGATAAAACATTCTACACGAACAGTGATGTTTATTAGCTTCAACCGATGAAGATTAGTCGTTCATTTTTCATTCTTTTTTACCACTGACTGATAACGCCTGGGAGGGCTGGGAGAAAAATTCGTTCCGTTGTTACTGCCGCGCGAACGCGTAATGACGCCTACCGAAAGAACACAACGGGAGATCATTCCCTCGAGAGTCATTCAGCAAGCACATCCCGCAAATTTATTTCGGTGCGTTAGAAGCATGCCCCTCCGCTTCGATCGAATTGCCGATTAGTACAATCCTTTTTCTCCGACAACCGCTGACGGCGCAGTAATTAAACCTCGTTCAGATTATACGGTGACATCGTCGTCGAGGACTTGACGTCGGGATATCAGTTAATCTATAGCTTTTATAATGGGTATTTAATGTATCTTCTTGGAGGTCGTAGCTAATGGAAGCGATAAGCACTGTGCGCTGTGCGCTGTGTGCTGTTAATATTAATTTGATGTCGTTCTATTTCTTATAAAGATGCATCAGATATTACCGTTCATCATTTACGAATTATAACTGTTTCAACTATTTTGCTAACGTTTTTATGACGAAATTACGAACACGATGTGTCATGATTACGGTAATTATATAAAAGCGTATTTTTAATAAAAATGTGTCGTATTATTAATGTATCTGCATAAAAAAAAATGGAATTTTTTACACGATTGACGAAGGTATCTTTGTGATCGTGATCGCATAAGAAGCAAAAGTTTCTACTTCTGTACGTATCGCTCGTTAATTTAAAGTTTAACTGCAAAAAAGAATCGCTCGAGCTTTGGTATCCGCTCTTTTCGCAGTTAAGCGTTAAAGTAAAAAAAGAAAAAAATGTTTGGGAATGATAGGATTGAGAACTATTCGATCGTAATTAAACATTAATCGGAGCTTGCTTATTCGGGACCGTATTTGAGTTTTTGTCGCTTGATCGCAGCAACAGTGTGTGTCTGGTGAGAAAATAAATAATGTAGAGAACCGCGGGCGCGCGACTCCTCGGCACTCCTCGCAGGAGCCATATAAAATTAAACGTCTTAACGAACGGCGGTGTAGTTTCCTCTCCTTTCTCCCTCTCTTCCTCCCTCTACCGCCCACCTCTTGTTTCTCGGCAGTATATTTTCACTTGGAATCTTACGAGGCTCTTGATAAATGCGAATCGTAAAACGGCAAGAGCAGATCTGGAGACGTAATTAAGAAACGAGGAACAGTTTCGGCGTAAGAAGAGCGCGGCGTGGCACATAAATCTGCTTTTCAAATTAAATTTAGTTTTACAAATCCGCCGTGTCCGACGGTAAAAGTTACTCCGTGAAACGACGGATGTAAGATAAGCCCTTTTTCTATGCTAATCATGGCTGTATGAGAGTGGTTTTCGTGTCGTCGGCGAGAATATGAAATATGTAATTTCAGTCGGGATTTTCATAATTTATTTCGCATAAATCCATATTATTAGATCTAGTTTCGACACGCGGAGTTTAAACCTCCGCGAATATGTATCTAAAACGGAATATAAAAAATAGAAAAAACACTAAAGTTTCCTTGAAAATATTAGGATGTCCCGTAACCACCATATTATACTTTAATGCGGTATATATATTCATAAGAATTAATTGGATTAAAAAATCCTATTTAAATATTGTATATTCTTTTATTAAGAATATTAAGAAATAATTGAATAAATTGATTATATTATTATCTCTTTTGTTCAATAAAAAATAAATTATCTAAAAAATATATATATCAAAAATTATATTGTAAAAAAACTAGCGATATATGACATAATATAAATAATTTGCATATATTTTGTATCTTCCATTATTTTGGAGAAATAATTATTATTACGCTTTGTTTTTGTTAACAAAAATAATGCCTAAAATAATTTCCGTTTAGTTGGAAATTTTCATATTTTGAGAAAAATAGAATTTAACAATTTGCATATTGCACTTAAAATTCATTGTTAATAATTAACTTGTTAATGTCAACCGATTATTATACATATATTCCGCACGAGCGAAAGATATATTCTAGTAATGCTTCCATCATCGTGTTAGAGAAAACCATGCTAGCTATAATGGTCTCTTGATTTTTAGTCGACGTTCTAAGCGACTCTAATGTTTCATCAACGCTGATTACATCGTCCGAGTGCGGCGTCAAAGGACCGTCCGTTTTGACAAACTGCTATAGGCGAGTGCTTTTCGCCCGAAAAGTAATTAAACCGCGGTGCCTTATTTCGCAGTTAAATGAAATTTCGCTAAAGTGCTTTGTCCGTGAAGCTTGTGGCGAGATGAAACACTGTAACTCAGAATGCACCGGTGAATGAGGAAGATTGTTAATACTGATTTCAATGTCGGCATATACTCCAGCGTAGTAAAAGCATTATACTCTTGTAAGTCATATGATTCGCTGATAATTACCAAAAGCATTTCTCATTGGTCCAGATTGATCGCATCATAAAGCATAATACGCGTTGAACTGAGTGAGTGACGGGACGGAGATTGAATCATTTAACATATAAGTACTTACCAAAGTCTGCTCGTTACCTTCGTTGTAGGTGGCAAATTGAATTTGACGTTGCATTTAAGTATGTCAGACGATTAAACATAATTTGCATGCGCAGTTTGCATACTAAATTTTTATACAGCTTGGCAGTTTTATCGTATTAATACGAAAATATTGTTAACTCTGTTATCGTAATAATAATAATGTTAATAAATTTCACGTATTTTATTTTCCACGTTTATTCCCATGTTAACTTAATTATCAATTTTTGTCCAATTCAACAATTACATTCATAATATAACGATTACTAACATAATGTGATATTTTGTGACGGAAAGCCCAAGCTTTTATTCCTTTTTTCACGACCAACAAATGTTGAAACACACCACGAGAAGAACAAACATATTCCCTATTCAATTATTTCAGTATACCATGTTGATCTTTCTACCGTGTTTACGAGGGTAATTACTTTTGCTACGGTAGCCAAGCTAAAATTCGAAATGAATATGTAAGATGACAAGAGAGCGCTAATTGTTTGCTAGCCGCGTCTTGCGAATTATTTACATTTATATCGATTTTCCTTCTGGCGTTTGTCACGGTTTTCGTGGCTCGGATTAGGCGCCGCCACTAACTCCGGGACAAACATTTGCTTATCGTTATCCGCGGATGAGTTTCTCGAAATAACACGAAGTGAAACAACCACTGAGAGAGAAAGAGAGACTTTCGAAATATACTGTTCTCTTTACCCTCCTTCCCACTCCTCGCCGAAAGCTCCGCTGCTACGCATAGAATTCGAATGTCGGGTGAGCGAGGCCGTGAGTTATCTGCCGCTTTAGATATTAATTGGAGCAGTACAATTTCAACGCTCCTCTTCATTCCGGCTGATGCATTAGAGTCTGCTCGCTCGTACGGATACTTATGACAATGCGATATACGTGATTACTTCGACAATGCAACACACGTGCGTAGTTATGACCTGCCAACGTCAGTTACGCGTATACATATATAGATATAGGAATTTCGATATGTTTCGACTGGATTCAATATGTGTATGTGTATACGATTGAGCTATTGTATTAATCAAGTACTGACGGAATTACCGTGCTGTTTGTACGAGATATTCCAGATTAATATACGTTCCAAGCGCCGATAGCGGCACCGCCAATCGAACCTATGTTACCTCATCAAAACTATGGCGGGTGGCAGTGAAAGAGTTAAAATTGTACCGAATTTCTAAATCGATTTATTTTTAGCGATATAATTTTTAAATTTTGCTTTCAGTTTTTACGTCATTGTTAAGTCTCTCTATCGCGGTTTCCGCGCTTACATAGTTTCTATTTCATCGTAATTTCAGTTACGGTATTAATCCGGATTGTGACAAAATATTATACAAAATACGTTAAAAATATGATCTCCGCTAAAGTAAAAAATTTTAATCTGGCGTGACCTTATTTTACGGATAAATTGTTACGTTTATTAATCCATTGATTGAATGGCGATATCGATATCATGCATACACGCACACACCACATTCAGATTTAATACTCATTTTGATATATTTTTGATACTTTGATATTCGATCCACTGAACCGCCACTGCGTTACGTTGCACCACTGAACGTTTCTATTGTCGCTGAAATTTATGCTCAGTCATAAAAAATACGCATCGTGACTCAGAAATAAAATATGAAAAAACACCCGCATTGTATCTGGAGCTTGTGAAACGGAATGTACGATCGCGTGTCACGTAACAGAGTCTATCGACTTTCCAATTGGATGCGTGCCTCGTTGATGTAGCTACTATACTAATGCGTTGCTACTGGCTGCACCGCGATATGACGCACGCTGTGCGGAACTGTCATTAAATTTATTAATTCCCATATAATGAACGGCACCATATATGTATAATGGCCGACAGCGTTAATAATTACATTTGCGATGGAAATTATTGCCTGGTAACGGAAAGTTTCTTCCTAGCTCCGCTTTGTGTTATACGAAAAGATAATAATTATGGAAATAATTACACAGAATTGAACTTTATATATTATCGAATACACTGCGAATGTATACTATATGCGTAATAAGAATACCAACTTTAGATACTTTAAAGATACTTACACTTTTGCAGATTGTTGATTCTCCGATGTGCTGTGGAAGTTATTTTATTTTAAATTGTTTTCTCTGTGATTTTTATTTTAAATATTAATTCTTAATAATTATAATGTTTATTGAACAGTTAATTAATTTTTTTATTCAATCGTAGTCCTGCTTTAAAATAAACACAACAATATTATTAAATTATTAAATCATAAAGAGAGAGAGAGAACGTTAGACCATTACATTTCTGATTTCGTGGACAGAAACGCGAGAGGTAAACTCTTGGGGTTTGGAAAGTAAAAGAGATGCGGACGGGACAGGTGAAATTTAAGTAAGAGGTAACCGGCTCGTGTAACAAAGAAGCGAACAAAAAGGCGTGAAAGAGCCCTTTCTGCTAAAAGAGGGTATAATTAACGTCCATTAACTCAAGTATTAATTAAAATTGTTTCTTTAAAATGTGACAAAGTATTAAGAAAAATCGTGATTAACGAGTTATTGGGACAATATCCCAGATTCATACATCCGGTGTAAAAATGCATTTAACAAAAAAAAAATATGATTAATGCAGGTCGTTCATGCACGATCCGTCACTCGCTTCTGAGTGCTTCTTTTGTTCTTTTATTAATGCGTACAATATGGCAAATAAAATTTTTCGACACAATTCGCAACACTAATTCGGCGAAAATGTACAGACTTATGAAAAAGATATCTATAGAGAATGATAAATAACACTTAATCTAGTCCCTTTCAATCATTTTCTTTGTCTACTTAGCCGCGTACATATATATATATTAACATCTATAAAAACGTATCCCGTGTATGCATTATACGTGACATCCTCGAAGTATAATGAATTTCGGCGTCGTTACAAGCTAATTGAAAGACTGGCACCGAAATATTCTCTTAGAATCACGTTTTTATATAATATGTACAGCAACCGTAGGACCGTTTTCTTAAACGTGCACGCCGGGAATGAATTGCTAATGCGAATTATTCGCGATTGGACCGCAACGCGCGATTATATGGTCCCATTGATAGAAGAAACATTCGGTCTTGGGCGCTAATAGCGACAAGGATATCACCGAGGTTATCGAAGCCATACGTTTTCGTTGAATGGTCCTGAAAAAGCGAGGTACATGTCTGACGCACTGCAGAGGCACAATGCCAGTCCTCTTTTACGGCGGAGAACGAAACAATCTTGGGATCGTCCCGGCGCAACGTGTTCGAATCCCCGAGAGCTAATGCACTTTCGAACAATACGTTTTTACTGGTAACCGTATAACGAGGATAAAATCCGCTTCGAAGTCGGGCCATTATAAGTTCGGCGAATAAACCTGCTTTCTTCCTGTAGATACGTCGCGGCGTCGCCCCAGCCGCGAAGCCCGGAAGAGCTCCGTTATATTTACGTATCTGCATGAAAGTCATTGCTTTCTCGCGCGCAAAGTTTCCAAGTTTCAGATTCTATGCGTTTCGCAGGCCGTCAGCGCGTCTATCCTTACTTTCGAAGTTGAACGAGTTTTATCGCTCGATATGTAGAGAGACGCATGCTCATTCAAACACATTTACCATATAATTCGATACACGTGTCCTTAAAACATTCTTTCTCATATTAATTCTATTATCCGAGATTCATTTTTTCCTGATTTCTGAAGTATAACACGCTTTAATATAGCACAATTTTTTTTGTTTTAACGTTGTTGTGTTTTAATGTTTAAGATTATAAAATTATAGTTTTCGATAATTTATATTAGAAATTTTTTAGAAATAGAATACTAGCTAGATCTTGTTAGAGAAGATCAAAGCAAATAAAGGCAATTAATTCAATTTTCCAATAAATATTCTCGACATCTGTTATTTACGTTAAAGTCAATTTATATTATTTATTAATTTATTCGTTCTTATATATTGACGCGTTGCAGTTTTCACATCTAATTTCATAAAATTTCGCTATATCATAACGCCTGTCATCGTGACTTCTTTTTTTACGTATTTACAATTATTGAAATTCTGTTTTTTGAGAGCTTTCAATTTGTTTCCTGCGCGACAATCAATAATTCGACAACAAGATTACGTCGGAATATATACCCGAAATTCGTCACAGCCAAGACATTGTTGATAGTTGCAACGGGAATAGAGCGAACATTCGGGTCTATCGAACGCAATCAATAATTGAATGACTGCAATAATGAATACTGTGTTCATGTTCAAGCTTTTCTGCTGCAAACGATAGATGTCAGTTAATTTTACTAAAAATAAGGCCCTAATGTATCGAGAGTACATGTTTCTTCTATTTGATGTTTTGACAAATTTTGCATCTTATCTATACATAATTTTACGCAGCGTTGCGCTCGTCTAACTCTGCGAATCAATCTACTTTTTCGATTTTCGAAATTGTTCGAACATTATGCGAGGAGATGTTTTCTTTAAATTTACTTAATACCGGCCAATATTCACAAAGCGATTTTTTCGATTCTTACAATATATTCTTTATATATTGCTGTATCTTCTTTCATAAATACCTGAATAAATATAGAAATGTGTTTGTTGGATCGTTTTTAAGTCACGCGTTTTATTAGTATGGCATTTGCGAAAATCTTCTTTTTTCGCAGACGATTCTTATTTCGGAAAGTGAGGAAAGATTCCAGACGACGAAAACGGACTCGCGAGTTCTTTACCGGAACAGAAAAAGACTTCGTACTTGTTTCCGCAGTGGGGCAAGAACCTAGACGTTGTTCTTTTTCGCAAAATGACATCGACCTTGAAAGTGCCGTGAAAGTTCAGCGAGTTCACTCGACTAATCGTGTTAAAAATTATTATAGACAAGTTCTCTCGCACTTGTCTACATATTACTGCAGCAAAAATCGGTGATTAAATATCTTTGGATAATTTAACATTTCCTAATAAAAAATATTTTTTATTTGTATCAAATCTTTTGGCCATTAAGCTAAATTTTTGCTCTCTCTCTTTTTTTTGACAATATATTCACACAGAACTAAATATATATATATATTCAATAGTTGTTATCCGCAACTCATCTCTGTGGATACATCTAGCCTAATAAATATTTATTTTAACTCACGTTCTCCAGGCGGTGGCGACGGGACAATTGGATTTTCCGTAACGCGGATGCGTTCCAATCAGTCTAATGCTCTAACGACGTAATAGGAGACACGCGATGTCGCGGAGCAAACCCTTACGATGAGATTCCGTTACTTTCCGCGAGGCAAATGCGTCGAATGCGCGTCGCGTCGCAGCGAGTTGAATCTCCGAAGACAAAACCGCGAAACAGAATCTCCGCCCGATGGTTTCGTGGGAGTTAAGGCGACCGTGCTTAAGTTCGCGCGCATTCAACCTGGAGTGCATAACGTCGGCTAGAATATCATCCGAAGAAGTAGGACGACCGGAAGCAGCGTCGCGGCCATTCTGTCGCCTCTACCGTGATGCATTGCCGCTGGGTGTTCTTCTGAAACAAATGCCACGCTATAATGTCGTTTCGCTCGGTCGGCTCTCAGCAGGTGGTATATTTAGAGCGACATTTCCGCTGAGCTGAGAACGCGAGCTCTCGCTTTGAGCGAAGAGGCCCCCCCCCACTTGACGTTTACAAGCTAAGCAGTTTTGGCGAGACACCTTTCCCTATAGCTCAAGAAAGTATTTGGTACTCTAAAGACCGCTTTCGTTGAATAAGTTTATTATTTTCAAAAAGAGGAACTCCGATTGATTTCCTTAGACGCCCATAATTATTAATTAACTGAATGATATAATTTACGTGATCAAAATTTTACGTTTTTTTTTTGCGTAAAACGATGTATTTTTATATTACCTTGCAATAAAATGAAAATTATTACGAATTGTTATTAGATTTTCGAAATATCTATTTGTTCAACGCGCATCGCCGATTTTTTAGCGAGTCCGTTTTTTAAAAACACAACGTCTCACTCAAATTCAAACGAGTAACGTGCAGATGCTTGCACGTAAAACCCATTTTAAGCGAAATTGACACATTTTTCTTTTACCATTGACTATGTGGACCCGTACGCTGTTAGGATGAGTGTTATTTGGCGAGCACGTGTAAAGACCGGAGTCTCTCTCGATCGCCTTCTGAATGAGTAAACGGCTCGAAGTCACGGGTCCCTTTTCCGTTACCAGACTGATGCCACCCCTCGGCGAGTCGAAGTTAATCGCCTGCGGAAAAAGGATATAAAAAACACGTCGGGTTACTCGCCTAGCTCTGACGTGACCAAGTATACGGATGGGGCCACTCTGCGGGAAAGGAAGAACCAGGAAGTGTCGACAGAATGTGTTCCCTGCCATGACAGAAATCCGTTTTCCTAGGATTTTTTCTAGGCGCTACTTTCATTTCCGGACCTCGCTGTTCCGACGTAAAATGCGTATTTTTATCACGCGATCGTAATTATGAAAATATCAAAAACACTAATTAAGATTTATACAGTATACTTTAAATTGCGTATCTTTCTGAACATGTAAACGTTTAACAAACTTAAACATTTGTAACAATTATTCAAACAATAAGAAAGCAATTCATGCTGATTACAATGAATAGATCTCGTTTAAGCCTAAGAGACTGAGAGAGAAAACATATAACTTTTCAGGAATAAATCGCTGCTTTTTATATTTTCTATGTTCTCCAAAGAACAATGCATTATTGCAACAATTCTATTTTCAAATTTCATTTGTAATTTCATTATAACCACAAATGCTAAATTTTGCAATAATTGATAATTAATGATCCAAACGACTACGCAATATATTGTATATGTTTGTTTTATAAGTTTCATTAGGACAGAATTTATTGCACCTTTAAATTAATCATATTTGATCATATTTAATCGACACCGGCAGAAAATGCAGTCACGATTGTTCGATTTATGAATTCGTCCGCATATGTTGGTAAAAGAAAAATTAATAATAATTTTAACTAAAAAAAACTACAATATAAAGTTTTGAAATAAATATTAATAACGAATATTATATAACGAAAATTCAATTAAGAGAGACAAATTCAAATAAATGGAGGATTTCAATTAATCCTACGATATCACACTCATTTATCACAGGTATTTTATATAAATATCTATTTAATTGATAAGATAATTGCCGTGGATAATAGCGATATAAGCATGAGTAATTAACCGATCCAGAAGTAAATTGCTTTCACGCGGAAGACAGAAACAGATGTCATATATCGTCTGTCTGTGACGTGACTAGACGGGACTCAAGGCACTTTGTGGGAAGTGGAAGAGGTAAAAGTGTCGATTGTAGGTGTCTTCTTTGAATGGCTGAAAGCATTTCCTGACAAGTTTCCCGAAACTACAAGTTAAAGCGACGTCTGTACAACCATCTTGGTTACTCCTGTTGTATGCGCGTTCATAGAAATAAATGTGCAATCGTGAAATTCTTAAACTCAAATAAAACTGACGTAACGTAACGAGATTATTTGTCTGCTTATTATTAATAACGCGGCCGTCTGCCTATATGTTACACTCCCCGAGAAACTTTCACAATGTTCTTAAACAACTGAATCGTCTCGCGCCGGTATTGAGAAAGAAACTTTGATATATTTAATGGAGATGACAATTTGTATCATCACTGTAAATCTAAGTGTAAATCTACTTAGCTGAAGCTCTTCTTACACATTTCTTGCCATTTTAAATCACGTCATTTAACACGATTGAACGTATGAACTTTTAATTTAATACGATTAAACGTTAAATAATGTAACTTAACACATGAAGAAACATGTAAACAGAGTTTCAGTCAAAGGTGCCATTTTAAGACGTTTATGTGTATAAAAATAGCATACTCGGATTTGCAGTGTTCGTAGTACAATGAGAATATAGTTGCGTTATACTGCGGATAAAAAAAGCCGTGAACATGAGAATCTTTTAATTGTGGATTCTGCGGTGCTCGAACGGAAATACATCATTTTGTCGAGAAAACAAGTCGCTGTTGGCGTCTTCCATAAATATCGCACGCTCGAAGGAATGAAAGCAAGCTACCAGCGATAATCGATATACGCGCTACGCTGATAGAAACACGTACACAGCTGCAGGGTTTTTTTAACAGCCACGAGAAACATGAAAAATGTTTCCGTTTGTATCGGTATTTGCGGTGACGGTCCGTCCACAAAACCAGCGTCGGTTATAAAATTCAAATGGGTCTCGCGGGTTGAAAGCACCTTTCATAACTTGATGACAGCTGATTTTCAGCTGATGGTGGTAAGAAACCTCATTCGCGGATTGTAAGGCCGGCTTACCTGGTGGTTGTGACTCCAAATTATCGTCGACGGCGGTTCTGGCGCGTGTCTCACGTAGCATGTTAAATTTATCGTGCTGTCCTTGTTGATGAACAGATCGGGACCGCCGGCTATTTCCGTCACGGGCTCTGCAATGAGAAAGAGAATCGCATGCACAATATTTTCAATTTACGTCAATTTTTTTTACTTTTAAAAAACCCTTCATTTATGCTGCTTTATCTACGTCGCGAACGTAATTGTTTTAGTCGCAAACAAAATCTGCAATGGAGATTTAATACTGTTTTTTTTCTCTCGCAATTATAATAAGAAAGCCACAATAATTCCTCTATAATTTTCGTCGTTGTCTTCAATACGATTGTTCCCCATTCTTCGCCTCGTATTTTTCCGAACGATCGTTCAAAGGAGAGCAAAAAATCGGCAGCCGAAATGAAATGCAATAACCGCGCGCACAAGAAGGGTCGCTCGGCATTATACTCACATTATTTCGCGGAAAACAGGTTCGCCCGAAGGAAGTACCGACGGAATCAATTCCGGATGACTGGGAGTTTCCGTTCGAAAGATTCGCTTTGTATGCGATTGAGGATAAATCATTGAACCACAAGATATACGGAATTCTTTTGAAGTACCCCAACGCTAGAGAATCGAGAACCGCACACATATCGATATCTCCGCCCATATCGCGAGACGTTAAAAACCCGCTTAATTTTGTGAGGGCATTACCGCGCGACATGACGTGCCCGGAATTGTTGTCTCGCGCTCCGTGCTCGTAGGAATCAATGACCACGTAGAAAACGTATAGAACACGGGGCGGGAGGATGTTTCTTCACTCTCCTCCTTCTCGCCTTTCCATTAAATCTTGTTGCTGGAAATACCACCTCGGCAAATCTCCGAGTCCGCCGGTACACAGGATCGTTACAGTCCGTCGGCCGGGATTCTCCAAGTTTCTCGGATTCCCATTGGTGGATCTCAATTATCTGACAAACCAGTTTCGAGACTTCCACCGTCGTTTGCTGACCGACTTGCGAGCGGGAGGTCTACGGCAACACGGAGAAGATCTTCATTTCCACGCCAGGAATACCAAAAGCGAGCACGGCTATCGCAGAGCGGCAACAGCTTATTACTGTTTCATGAGGCTCGAGACCCTTTTGTGTGTTGTTCATTGCCAATTAACGTTTATTCCCATTCCCGCGGCGCGACCGAGTCTCCAACTTCGCGATAGAGTAAAATATGAACGGATTTAACGGTCGTATCGTGAAAAGACTCGGAATCTTCTTTTACCGTTATCGTTACGCGTTATTCCGCATAATAACGTTTTACAGCACGCATGCAATTTGATGGCTTACCGCGTTGCGCGCAATTTGTAAGCTTACGATCCAGGACGTCGTTAAATAAAATCGCTCGTACGACACCTATTTCGAAACCTTACGCGTTCGACAGACTACTTTCGTCCTTTCCGTTCATCCGTGTTACTTCTGAGGAAAATCTTAAATTCGTTATAGTTTAGAGCAAACTACCGCGTATATTTTTCGGTGTTTCCGAGATAGGATTTCAGTGGAGAGACTAGTTTTCTCATAAAACAAGATCATTTTTTGCGTCCCTTGATTTAAACAAATGTACTAAGTTTACTAACGATGATTTCGGGGCGAAATTCTCTTCAGCACATTGCTTGTGCAGGCCTTGGAAAAATATCACTGAACAAAATTGCGGGTCATAGAGAGCGCGTACTCTCCCCGGTTTCACCGCTTGAAAGTCAGAGAGAGCGCGAACATCGTTAAGATACGATGTTAATGAGAACACGAAGAGTTTGTCGTTAACTGCAAGTGAGGACGTTTTTGCAACGTTAACGATGTCACGCCGAAATTAAGATCCGACGATGTTCCGGAGTCCCCATCGACGCGTTGCTCAACTGTGCTGCAATTGAGACTTCCGTCAGTGGGCACTGCCCACTCTGGTCAACCTTCTAAAGCGAAGGAGCTTCATTTCCTACTCGGAGATCCCTGAACGACTGGACGAATACCCGCTCGCAAGCATCCCGCGAAGAGAGACGTATAAGACATCGTTCGTTTTACGACGTGCTGCAGGTATCTCAAAAATTCAATGACGTTCTTCGCGAACGGTAGTACCTATTAAGAGCAACGATCAATTATTTCGACAATTCGCGATCGTCTAATTGAATAGGCGCGGCGAGCCCACCGGGAATTCGTTCATCTTCATTTTTTGTCGCGTATCATCGAAATATTTCTGCGCGATGAAAAACTATGCAAATTATTTTTATTGGTATTTATTTATTTAATTGTCAATTTTTTAAATCTGTGACCGCAAATAACCGAGATGTTTTAATTGCGATAAAAATACTGTGAATGTGTAACGCAAATATATTTTGTAATATTTAATTAATATATAATATCAAATTTTTTAATATGTTATGATAATTACATTAATTCACAGCACAATTATCGGATGTTATTTTTCATCAACTTCGGTTTCTAGCCAGATGCAAGCAGTGTGCAGTTCAGCGCCGCGTCGGTTTATCGACGCAAATATATTCATAAACGCAGTTATGTAATAGAGATACCTACAGGTATCTTGTACTTGATGCTGAAAGTGCTCTCAATTAAGATCTTTGAAGTGTATTCGACACTCTTTATTCTTTTTGACCATGAGGCAAAGTATTCCTAAATTTCAGAGGGTGAGAATCGAACCGAGTGGTACGCCTTTAACCGAGCCATCGATCCCCTATCTTTGATCGATCACCGTGTTGCCGCTCCCCTGGGTGAAGGGCCGGTGAAATAAATCGAAGGAAGGTGGATCGCGTACGTAGCCCGACCGCGACTTCGTTCGCAATTGAATCACCACTTCGCTGTGTTGCCCACAAAAAAGTCTAACAAGTACGGAGGATAGTAAATCGACGCTACCTCTGCGAAATACGTTCGGGTGGAAGACGCGAACTTTCCCTCCCGAAAGAAAATTGCGTCGTTCGATAAAAAAGGATCGTACGATACTATACCGTCGCTTTTGTATCGTTACCAGACTTGTTACTCTTTGACATCCGTTCGAAGAAGAAGCTCCTCCAAAGACTTGAAAATCAACATGCGACTCTGCAAACCTTTCGATTCGATGTATGATATCTTAATTCAATTACCTATTCACTTTGACTGCATATTAAACATACGATCGCTTCAAGTAAATATCATTTAGTACACACGGACAGTGTAATCATACTCACGTCCATTTCCCTCAATATTAATCTTCTTAGTCAACGTAAAACAGGACCGCTCGATAAATCACGTCGTTACATCGAGGCAATTGCATTTCAGGAACGCAGTCACGGCTCATTTTTCGTAACGCCATTCGAAACCGGTGTCCATACGTTCGTAGTGATCAGGGACGTTAACTTGACAGACATACGCAGCTGACGGTATCGGGGATAAGTTAGCGGCGGGACAAGTCCAGTACGGTTGTGTGCAACCACTAAATGTATTACGCTCGGGGGCGTGACGGAGGGGAGGGGGAGGAGAGAGAGAGAGAGAGAGAGAGAGAGAGAGAGAGAATAGTAAGCGAGAGAAAGCCTGGTAGCGGACAATCGTAGTAACACGAACTATGGGCCCCATACGTTACGCGCCATATCGTCAGAAGCGAGAGTTACCATTGGGCCAGCCCGTGCACGGGAATTCCTGCGCCGATAATGATCTTCCATTCGCGCCATTGCCGATAGAAATTGATTGCGCCCGAATGCGTCGATCGATGGGGTCGTCTGCACGGACACCGAATTACTGTGTTAGGTACGCGCGTCACGCGTCTAGGATATACAGTATACTCTGGTGCGTGTTTAGACGGCATGCGTGCATATCCGACGTCGTGTCATACTGATTGTGCATCACTCGCCAGTACGCCAGCGACGTAATGTCGCATAGAGCATCACGGCTGATAGACGCGTTATTCACGGAAAGGTGAAACGACGATAAGAGAATAATATATCGCGGTTCGAACGCGGTGAAGTGAATAATCGCTCGGGAGATTATGCTACAGTAACGTTTTGTACAACTCCGTTGCATTTCCTTTATGCGTATATGTATTACCTTTATCATATCAATATTTTTAGTAGAACGGAATGTAATTCTTTATTTTTTTCTTTTCTTTCCCCTCTGTTTTTATTTCGAATCAGCTATGAAAAAAAATAGAATGTCGAGTATGTTAGCTTTATGCAGATTCCATGACATACATATGTTATCGAGCCATTCGATACGTACATATCGTTACACGGGTATGCATCCTTATTCAATATTCGTAACGGTCGACGTCTCGGCCGTTATCCTAAACACGCACATATTTTACGGATTAATGTCTTATCGGCGATGAGATAGCTCGGCACTTCCGCCTTAGCCGTTGGATACTAACGCGATCAGAACGCGTTCTCGAGCATGAACCAGGATGCCCACCTGGATTACGATACTCCTCGTGGCAAGCGATTCCGCCACGCCCATAAGGGAACTACGGCTGAACTACCGAACAAGAGCCATTTACACAAAAGGCGACGGTAATGGCGAGATTCTTAGCTAGAGTACCTACCCTAAGTTTCGGCCCCCGGAGAAAAGCTGCTCGAGTATCTATACTCTAATAATGCGTTGTTACTGGCACTTACTTAAGCGTACTTGCGACAATTAGGAATTCTAATTACTTTCGTAGCTGCCAATTCGACTCGAGAACGATCGTGTTATCTCGTGGCGAGAATGGAGCAATTCTAGTGGATCATTGCACTCTTTGAGAAAAAAAATATATCGTTTCAAAAAATAAGGTCTTAGTAATGATTTTCCTTCAATGAACTATTTTACTCGCTTTAAAATTGCTAAAAAAAAATTTACAATTTAATTCCGTTTTATCCTTCAGTTCCATTAGTTTACTTGCCGATACTAATACAGTTTGTTAAGACAGAATTTAAAATCACGATCCTGATGTTTATTTTTAGTGCAACATAACTCAATTTTATGAAGAAAAACTTCTATTGGACACATATTCGCTGAATAAAGAGACACGCGGCTGCAGAAATCGCATTTGTGCGGCGTAGTGTCCATAAACGGGTCTTTTTACGGATGTCTTTATCGACAATTTGCTCGAGCAAAACCAAACGAGCAGTGGAACTGAATCGAGCGATATGTTTCGCGGTACTTCGTCCCCTTCAACCGCGAAAACAATCCCGACGGAAATGTTCGATAAAAGCTCGCGCGGTTATTTTGAAACCGCGATCAGCTAACAAACTCGGGAAGCGTTATACCCCACCGCGAACGTACCGGTTTTATCGTCCGCGATAATCCTGCAAAATAGCATTTTCCAGGCCGCGGGCAGAAAGAGAAAGAGAGAGAGAGAGAGAGAGAGAGAGAGAGAGAGAGAGAGAGAGAGAGAGAGAGAGAGAGAGAGAGAGAGAGAGAGAGAGACTCCGGCAATCCGCGCGCGGCTTACAATGGTGTCCGGCATAGCCGGCCGGGCATTACTTTCTTCAAATTCTCAATATGACATCCTTTATTTCAGCTAAACCGACCGGAAGGAGCTTGGCCACCGGCCAGGATCGGAAATCATTCGGCGCCATATTGAGCTAACGAAACTTTATTCCGGCCGTACGGCACCATCTCCGTCCGCAACTGTTAATCCTGCTCGATTTTCTAGGAAACGTCTACCCGTCGACGGTATACGAGCGACGATGAGAGGATTATCGAAACTGGATTAAGCAATGCTTTCCTAGGAATCGCCTCGTTATACGCGTAAAGATAACCGACACGACCTGTTAAAAGCTCGTTATTGGGGATTGTGTCGAATTTATTTTATCGGTCCTCAAGAAACTGTAATCAGAATTGATTTAACCGCTAGATGAATTAAACAATCTTCTAACTCTTAAACGTTTAATTGACTAGATATTTCTATTTTAAAAGATACTTAAATCTTTCTAAATATATATAAATAATGATAATTGTTTTTTAAATGTATATAATCATAGTTAACTGAATTGTCTTATTAAATTCATCTCCAGTATTAAATAAGATTTTTCTCCTTCGATAAAGAAATGATCCAGTTTTTCCAGCGAAATCAAGTAACGGATACCGGAGTAAAAAATAACCATTGTCAGAGTATAGAGATTACGTTGCCGTTAGAATAGAAGTGTTATGGGCACTATCATAGCGCGGTCGCACATCGCTGCGAAATAGTTCTCGGGCTATATGATATATTTCCCTCCTCGGGATATTCGAAATAGTTCAACGCCGTTATTACGTGGAGATGAATTTTTCCCCCCGCACGGATGCGATTTACGATTTATAGATTCAACCGCGCTTATTTTATCATAATATATAAAGGTTCTTGAAAAATTGATATCGAATTGTATCGTTTCGCTTGCAGCTATACAGCGAGTATATTTAAAGTTTTAATACAGAAAAAATTAACATATTTTTAGAATATTATTTTTTTAAAGACTTTTTTTAAGACGTAAAACGTATGCATTAACGTAACGAATATATGGAAGAATTATCGAAGATCAGATTAAACTGTTCCAGAAAACTGTGCTCCGGTTTTATACCGATATAAAGGTAACATATATCTTCGATTCTTCTCGCTCATCGTAAGCTTGTATTGTTCCAGTGGTACGACATCTCGAGAGTTAAAAATCCGATATTTCATAAAAATGTCGAATAGAACATTTCGCGATAAAGACATTACGATAATTTTTAAACAACTTCACACTTAAAATATTAAAATCTATAAATTAGGTCATAGTCATATATATACAGTTTTACGTTTTAAAAAAAGACAAAAGCTCTGCAAAGTACGACAAAGCGTATTGTAGCAAATAAAAACTGGGCATAAGAAAAATCGAAAATAATATTCTAAGAATATATTTTTTTCTGTATTAAGACTTAATATAAAAAGTGCAACCATTTCTATGAACTAACCAGTTACTTTCGTTACCTGCAGTTTCAGAAATAAATTTTGCTTTTTCGTAAGTGTATCACTCATTCGTGTCTATATTGTCTTATAGATAGTTAACTATTTTTATTTCGAATATTCACATCCGTTTTCCCGCGGCCGCGCGTATAACATTCTCTTGCTGTATCCGTATCTGAATGTACGGTTTGAGACACAGAAATGCCGGAAACAAGATTAAACAATGTTTCCTGGAAATTGGTCTCTATCTATAAATGTATACATACGTAACGACTAGAGAATTTCCCTATATCACCCCACTGTGTTGTTAAAAGCTGTCATTATCGGCAATTCTGACTGTGGCCTCTAAAGAGTCTGGAAGTGAACATCGTGCGAGAACTTACGAGAACTAACTCGGTGAATGAATCTAACTGTCCGATAAAGGCGAAATTTGAGTTAACGAAATTGACTCGGGAAAACAAGCTGGGCTATGATTACGTTGCGTAATGATGAGGAAAAAAAATGCAGGATTAGTCACGAAAGTATAAGTGCGTAAATCGGCGCGAAAAATTACTACGGTCGACGGAATCACTAGCAGTCAACTTTTAATTAGTTTCGAACTTGCGGATCGAAAAAAAAAAAGAGTGATATTCAGGCGGTCGGCGACGCGAATGCCGATACCGCGATGCACGAGCAATTAAATCGCGGCTAATTCTTCCCCGACCCCGTGCCCACCTTTATTTCGCAATCACACACGTCGTCGCCGTTGTCGATTCGACTTCGCGAAAGCGCGACGTGTGGCCCCGCGCCGGGCGATTTATTAGTAAATATGCAGCACGAAACCGTCATCGTGACGAATTAACGAGGCGCCGCTGAAAATGCGAAACCTTTAATTTCAATGACTATAGGCCGGCCGCACTCTCGGCCGGCGAGAGCTCGTGCCGAGGGGCGTGTAATTACAAAGTACACGCCGACCCCGGATCATCGTGATAACAATACTTGGGCCTCGGCTCTTACCAGCATGGCGTTGTAATTACGGCCCGCTGTTTAAGTGCACTGATGTGCTATTTTTACGGGAGCGAAATACGACCGACATCGTGTTCGATGTGTGCGCGATACGGCCCGGCGCGGCGCGCGGCGCGCGGCGGTTCATAACGATTCTTTTAACCCCGTGAAACCACGGTGAATATTTTATAACGTTATACAGCGTAGGAAGGAGCGTATTTTTCATTGCGCATTAATTACCGCTTAAACATGCATTAACGCGACAAGCTGCCGCTCATTTGAAATTCTAACCGGAACAAAATATTTATTGACGTTAATCACGCTCTAACGCGGGTTTAATCGATAATAAAACGTAACTATGACGTTTTGCATTATAACGTCCTTTTCTGAAACGTATATTTAACTACGCCGGTATTCCATCGCAAAATTTGTGCCTGGCAACCTGTCAAGCCCCTTATTAATATTTATGAGAAAGTATAGCGATATCGCGGCTCCCTGCAGCAAAACGCTAAAGCGCTTTCAATCGCGCGGCATGGAGTGTCCGCGTGCGAAGCGCTGCAGCATCCCCAGGATTAAAGCGTTAAAGTTTGACATCGATGCGGAAGTAACGTAAACCGCAAACATTCAATAAACATGACTTTACTGTCGTGACAAAAATTACGTTACGCGCGCCAATCGATGCGCTCGCGTTTCCCAACGGCGAAATTGAGATAAATCGTACGCGCATCTCGCGGTAAGCCGTGTACGAAGACAATTCCGAACAAAATTGATATATCTTTTATCGGGGATAAACCGCGAAAACGCTGGCAAACAAGCAAAGTAGTACAAATGAGCACAAAGCTGACGACTATATTATCTCGTTGAAAGGAAAACGGAGCGACTATTCTTACAGAATGTTTCGAAAAATATGAATTTTGTCTCACCTCAAATAAGGTACATAATAACGCATTGTACATAACTAATTAAGATGCAACAACATCGATCCAGAAATTCAACATAAATAAGTATTGTATTCCCGCGCTGCACTAGCGTTCGTGTATTACTCAATGCTGTCTATTAAATTTTGGAAACGTCTGCTGTCCGCAATTTCAAGGCATGTCTTTCAGAACACATAGACAATTGATACACTCGCGATCGCCATCCATTCTCCGCGCAATGTCCGAATATAGATCTCCGTAGGATTATCTTGATCCAGTTTTCCCTAGGAACCATCCACTCATGTATTTCACTTCCTAATCCCGTCGTATGATTTGCACAAGGTTCTACCTTAGGGCCTGTGTGCACGAAGGATTTCTAGCAGTAGTTTGACCCACGAGCGGCGCTACGCGAACACTGCCAGAACGTCCCCAAAACTCTGACAAATTGAATACACTACGTCACGGGCAAGGTACCGGCCATATTTGCATTGCCGAGCGGCGTGGATGGCATTAATTCGCTAGTAGGTAGCGGAACGAAGTTTCTGAGACGCACTAAACTAAACCGAGTGCTCGCTTATCAAATTGAATACTTGACAAGATGTTATGTACATACGAGCTTTTGTTTAACCGCGGGTAAACTGCTCACGTTTATTACTAGCGTGAGTGATACCAATAATGAATCTTACTCTTGTCCAACGCGGTTGGCCGTTTGATCGTCTTTTTCGTTAACGAGTTTTCTTCGTCCGAGGCGCGTACCGTTCGTCAGAAATATGAACGCGCTACGGCACGGTGCGAGGGTGTACCTAACTGCATTTATTTCTGTACCAAGTTTCACGCGACAGCGCTTCATGATAATCTTGATAATCGCGTCTCTTAATGGACGTGGCGGATAAATTTGCGTTTAATGGATTCGCGGGTGCCTCTTTAATTTTCAAAGGGCCCACGCGCAATTTCTAGCACTTACCTCGCGCGATAAATGCACGAACGAGCGACGACGGTCTCTCGCCGTCCGAGAATCCGGTGGTTATACGGGCGGGAACTTAGTAGAGAAATATACTCGATTATTATTACGCGTTACAGTTATTAATACCACTTGCTGGAATTATGACGATAATGAGTTTAATACGCTTAATTTTTCATCCCACCAACGTGAGCGTACTCAGGCAAATGTTCCAAATTCCGCGTAACAAAGTATCGCTATCCTTGATTAATTTAAGCGCTGCACATTTGTTATCTTAAATATATTCAATATTTTTTATCATTAATTTATGATGCGATAGATACCATATTATATTTTTATCGGTTGGCTTATACTATATACATATACACAGTAAAAAATTTAATGTTAATGAAAGTCCACTCTAAATTTTGTGTTAAAATAACTCATTCATCGTGTTATTTTAACACAAAATTTAGAGTGGACTTTCATTGACGTAAAATTTTTTACAGTGTATGCATCTATTTAACGATATATAATATTTTCTTTCTATTTTTGCGATGTTATCGCGTCGCGATAGTGCGCGGCTTCGGCCGAAGGGACATTAGTTTGGGCATCCGTGCGAAAACTAATTAGTGAACGCTAATTAGCTGCCTAATGTCCCGGCTAGCCGGGCCACTCGGTAATGGTTAAGGAACTTCCGCACGCTGGAGGTAACGTAAATTCGTTATGCTGCATGTGCACAGTTTAACTTTCCACACACGTTTGCGACAAACGAAACTACGAACTGCCCATCCGTCTCGCGATGCCTCTCCCTTCACTTCCGCCGACTCTCCTCTTTCAAGATTTCTTTTTCTCTTACTACCGCTAACGTCAATGAGAAACGACTTGACCGAGTACGTGACGGCCGCGAAATTGATTCACGGGTGAAAAAGCTATATATTGCTTTACCGGTGCCGAGAGAGAAAGGACACAACATCGAAACTTGGATAACAGTCGAAATCGGGGACGGCGCTCAATATATCCGTTCGCGAAAAATTGTTTCGTGAAATTTTCGACATTTTGCTATTGCGGAAATTTTGAAGGAGTATCGTATCTCTCAATGTTATTTCAATTCCGCTCTCGACAACAATTGATTCCGCTTCGCGTTTCTTCTCACGTCTATGTATCTTCGTCTATTCATTTGAGTTATTTTCCTTTCTAGAGTAACGAGAGCTCAAAAATGTGCGGCAGTGGGTTGAGCTCAATGCAAAAAAACAGTGTCTTTAATTAAATTCAGACTCCGCAACGGGAGAAAGAATTACTTAAATGCAGACTTTACGATGTGGTGTGTGACTTTTGTGAGAATGGCTGTGGCTGCGGCTGGGAAAATGCTTCTGTAGAATAAATTAAATTATAAAAGAAGAAACGTAGTACATATTTCGTTTTTATAAATAATCGATTAAGGTAGTTCGATGCCGAAGTCAAAACAATGTTTATAATTTTTTTATTTTTATGATTATAAAAAAATAGAATAACGCATCGCAAAGCTTCGTAACGACGTAAAAAAACCATTAGTAAATAATTTTTACGTTGTAGAATAATATTTTGCCCGTTGCCTGAAATAGATTAAATAAAGTGTGTGTTAACGCGTCGCTTGACTAGTTTTCAACTTCAATTATTAATTTAAAAAAACTACGGTGGATCGTGTTCACCTTCAACTATAGGCTTCCTCACAGTGTCCTCTTTCCATCGATATATATTGTTCAAACATTTTTGGCAAAAGATATTTTTCGCAAACTTGTGTTATTCATAGGAAAATAATCTTTTTTCCTATTAGACCAATGTTAAAATCATTAAAATCACCTAATTTTAAAATTAAATATCTTGATAACGGGACGGTAAATTATCTTTTTTCTGGGCTTAATCGATTCAGGAGAGTTCCTTTTTTCGATATAAAAAAAACCTATCACTTTTGGCAAAAGTTGTTCATCATCGCGCGAACTACCTTAATACGTTTGATGATTCGCTCGTTGTACAAACTCAAATTATCGTACGATACGGTTTTCCCAATCGAGTAAGACCGATTGAGAACACTTGCCAATGCGAAAGAGAATGGAAACGATCGCGTTCCGGGCCAAAATGTGTCGACGGTAGACAAACGTCGTGGTGGTTTTCGATGCAAATGATTCATTCGAGGTAATGAAAACAAATTGCGAACAGGGCGATACCCGTTTCTCTTCTTTCGTGAAATGAACATCGCGATCCGTTTGAGCCGATACTCGACAACGGCTTAATAAAAACTAGACCGGATCCAGTTGTATAAATAACTCATTTATGGATCCAACGAATTATTTAAGCTGTTTTAACGAGAGCCTCCGGTACTTTGTGTCGGGCGTCTGTGTTTGGTTATCAAACGCCGGCGAATCTAGAAGAAAAAGTGGAGAGAAAAAGGAGAAAGAAGAAAATGAGAAGATAAAACTTTCATGTGCTTTATTGCTCTCCTAGATGGTAATGAAATGAAGTGGAAGATGGAGAAGAAGATAAAGAGGAGTGGCGAACGAACTCGAGATAAAAGGAATATTACCGCGAAAAAAAGTGGCTGCGGTAACAAAGACAACTTTTTGGTCATAACATCAGCAAATGGCACGATCCGCGCATTTGTTACGAATCATTTTCTGCTGCTATACAGATAGATGACAGAGCTTTTCCGCAGCGTACCGATCGTTACGCGAGCGATAACAAAAATGACGAAAGCGAATGCGCGTTGGATTAAAGAGATCATTAAAGTGAATAAGTGCCGTTTGCTCCTCGTACAATTAAGAAGAATTCCAATTAAAAACTGTTTCAATTTTTAAATGTCGATTTTTCAATATATTTTTAAAAACAATTTTAAAGAATAAAATACAAACAGAATAACAAAATATCTTTTATTTTTTTTAATATTAGAGCAAAGAATGATTTTTGTTATAACGAAAGAATAATATGCAAATTGATGAAAGAAATTCGCGAAACCATGATTCTATTGTTTTACGAGAAAATAACAGACACGATTTCGACCGCGTAATATCGATGTAAGCACTGCTCTGGAATTTCCTTGAATTTTCCGTAAGGTATATTCGCCAGATTTCGACGATCTTTACACATCGCTTCTCACAGTAAACGACGAATCGTTAAAAAATCGAGTCTTCAAGTCAGATGTAAGCGACGGCATCAATCGCGACAGCGAGAAGTATACAGGTCCGGAAGCGAAGAGGGAAAAGAAAGACGAAGAAGCGCTTAAAAGAAGTCTACAAAAATTGAGGCGAGATCGTTCCCTTTTCAGGCAGCCGATGCGGATCGCGATGGAAGGTGAAACGACGAAAGGGCGCAACATTGAGGAAGAATCTTTCGTTCCTGAGAAGGCTCAATTTGTCGTCACAATTTCACGGGCATCGCGCGCCAAGAATGCCGCTGAAAGGTCGACTATTGTTTTTCGATCCGCTTCGCGTCGCCTCCGTTCAGCGTCTTTATTAAATGGACGAAGATGGAGAGGGAGTTCTATCATCACGTCGATCAATTGCTCGGGCGCAATTTATTATTTATGTTATAGATCGTATGTATATAGTATATAGTATTATACCTATAGATCGCATTTTAACCGTAGGATATAAACACTTCGGTATTTCTAATTCTTTTTTTAAATAAAGATTTTGTTCAAGAAATTATTTCGCGTAACTACATTTCTGATTTGCGTACCTTAATAGAAAAATGTTTCTCTCAAAATTTATGTGTATCTTTAAACGTACATCCATTATTCTGTTGTAAATTGCGGAAGTTTCGCTTTTCCCGTATGTCACACAGAGTATTTCTCGACCTTATTATAGACTTGAGGACAATGTTCACATTCGCTTGCTACAACGCGTATAATTTTTTCTCGAACTTTCTCGCATTGATTCATAACTCTTTCGATTGTCTAGCGATTCCCACGAGACCTACTAGATTATAACTTTCGCAAAAGGTCTTTTACCCCTACTCAATACTTAAAATAACCAAACAAAGTTTTAAGGGAAAAGTTACGAGAATATTCTGCATCTCCCCCATCTCCCAACTTACACGCATTTTGAATTATTCAAGGGTAGTTGAGAATCTCGTTGAAAACTCGTAGCGATCCTGACGATGTGTTAGATGAATCGCGATAAATTTTAAGACTATATGCGCAAAATTAAACGTGGATTTCCGATTAAATTGTGACATTTAGATGACTATTTGTGGTTAAATAAATATCTTTATCGAGATAATATATATAAGTTAAATAATTTAATTTCTTTAACTCTTCCAGATCTTTATAAGGACATTTCTAATCGTATATATAATCTTCTGAATCATTTTATTTAAGAAAATTTTGGCCGTTCAACAAAAACAAGAATATCAATCTCCCAAATTATTTAAAGCAAATTAAATTGAATTTTATCCGCGAATAAAGGAGAAATATCAGAGATAAGTCAATAATCTTTCTTTATCCATAGAACTTTTTACTGTTGCAATGTCTGATATGGTCAATATTTAATCAACGTTCATCACGAGAAATATTTAATATGACTAGCAATTTCATGTAAACGAAACATCATTTAAAATTTACTCTGGCAATAAATGAATCGCTGTATTCACCGTGATAGAACGAATAACCGCTGAATTACGATGCAAATTCTCATGCATCTCTATTAAAGCTAAAATTATATCGCTCGTCCTCACGTTTTCTATGCAACAATTACGACTTACCAACTATAGTGAGACGAACAGGATGACCGATGGGTGGAGTCGTGGATATTTGGCACTCGTAGATACCAGAATCCTTTCGCTGCGGATAACGTATTCTCAGAATCCATTCTTCTGTATTATATTTGTGCATCGCCTCGAAACGTTGATCGCTCGTGTAAGTGTAACTGCCGACTGTCAGCAAGTGAATGTCACGATGCCTCACCCATGAAACCTAAGAGAGAAACAAACAACCAAATATCGACTTATTTACGTGTATAATTAACAACAAAAATAATTTATTTTTAAAATCAAATATTGTATCTCATATTCTTTTATAGCACTAATTGCAAACTAAATAAAAGACGAATTACAGTAGTTATGAGTGTTTTCACGTATAAATCCGTGGTTAACAACAGGCTGACAAAAATATGTCGGTTTCTGCAATCTGAATGCAGAAATCTTGAGTTACCGCGAGCTGCGCGTATTGCTAACTATCACTGCTCTCCTCGCGCCCTGTTGCTCGTAAGATTGGACGATAAAACTTTATACTCTCCCTTTTCCTAGCCCCGAGAAATTTACGAGTGCAGTAGATTCGCCGCAGCTGGAATACTTCATGTCTTTGTTTAATGCTGTATAACTCCGTGATGTATGACTACAATCTCGGTGCAACGACGACTCCCGTAATACTCTGCAATTATTTATAGGTCGAATAGACGCGGCAAATTTGTTCGTTTAACTTCTATTAGAAATTATGAAAACGAAAATGTAAACGAACAGGCCCGCATGACGCGAAATATATTAATCAAATAATTTTAATATAATTTTTAATAAAATATTGTTTAATTGTGTTAAACTACCTTAGTAAATTGTGTTAAAATATCTGAGTGTTGTGAACAAAGTATATTAAAATTATGTCGTTACATCAATATAATAGCATAATTTAATTTTGTATAAAGTGACATTCACTAAGTTTGAATGATGCAGAAAAGTTCTTGAAGCTATTAATTAGATCAGAATCCAACCGATAATTCGGAACTATTATAACATTCGTAACCTGTGCAATTTCCCCACGTGTCGGAAATTACGTCGTAACGACGAACCTAGCGCTTTAACAACTTCAATGATTTTTGCTACTTTATTAGATTACTTTAACAGATTACATTAAAGTCTGCAAACTGTGCGAAAAACGTGTTCGTTGATGATTCATATGCATCAATTTCGCAAGAATTGTATTCATTAAATCGTACCTTACTGTAACATATCTAATACAATGGCTAAACTAAAAACAATATCACTAACTGATTCTCATTTCATCGAATACCCAAGCATTTCTTTATGTAAAAATAACAATGGAAGAAGATAATTTCAGTTAATTACCTTCATGTCTGTAAACTCAGATATTGTATACCGATTCAACAGTGATTCATTTAATAATCCGCGTCTACCTTTATTTTAATGCCTGCATTGAAAGCGAAAATCTTGTATTTCATAGGATTGTTCTCATAAAAGTTAATTAATGTAAGCTGTGCGGTGCAAGTGAATAATCTCTTTGTTCCCTTTCTAAATGTAGAATAGAAATGGGGAATTTAGCTTTGTTATTTTATGAAAACGGTGGCACAATATTATTTTCCGCATTGCGCTGTAATATGTTGCGCATGTGTGCATATAATACATTGCACAAATCATCGCGGTGTTGATCGACTGCGGGGCAAAATTCACGATGCGCACTTGTACGCTTGAGTATTATCGGAAATATAAACTGCGAGAGAAAGAGAGAGAGAGAGAGAGAGAGAGCAGCTCCCCATTGTCGATCTAATGCGATTGCCGCTCGAATATGCCGGCGTCGCCGGTTAATATACTTTTCGCAAAAAGAAGGCATCGCCTATACCCCGGTATACTCCGGGGGAAACTTTTTCCGCGTAATAAAATTCACGATATGCGCGCGCGAGAGAAAAAGAACACGGTCGTGCACAGCTTCAGCAGAAATATGCGAGATAAAACCCAAGAACGCACTGTGACTGCCATAACGGCGATTGCTGCACTTCCTTTCTCGAATCTTTTTGCATGCGCGGGACCGACTTTCAGGGTTAATATCATCTCGAGAGTGACGCTTATTCTTATCCGCCGGGAGGCACAACTTTTTCACGTAACTTCATCGTTTTCGGCTTCTTCATATCCCAGCGTTCGCTCGCGAGTCAGAGACTGTGCGTAATTTCGTCCAACCGAGCAATTCCATTGACATTCTCTCGCAACACTAATGCGTACTCGTGTATATACTGGTATATACCCCCATATATAGTGACGAGATATTATGATATCGCATTGTCATTAGTGTCCGTTTTAATAGAGTGTTAATTACCGTGGCTTAAGCTTATATTATACTTTTCTATCGCACGTACTATAGGTAAATGCACGATGTCAACGGCAACATATTAGACGGTACATACGTAGCTGCGGCTGACATAAATGCGAAAACCAAGCTTTGCATAGAGATGAGACTCTGGGATTAAAACTGTGACCTCCCGACCGGAGTCTGCATGAAGACATAGTCTGACAAAGATCGTCCTTTTCTACTTAACCGCTACGATAATCCCCGAGTAGTGCCGTGAACCGTTAATACTAGAGATCGAGGACGCCCGAAGGTCCTAGAGTGGAAGATAAATTCCCCGAGGGCCGTGTCCGCCTTCGAGTTAATTTACCGACCTACTCGAAACAATGATTTAACTACGGAAGCGAAAAAATTCGTCTTACGGCCCGGTACGAGCGGAATCGATTTAACTTAATCAATGATGGAAGAAGTCTCTGAGTCGAGATTGAGATCTCGGGGTGGTCGCGGTATTGCAACAGTGGCGACGATATTTACATAATTGGAATAATAGTATGATATTTTCGTTCCTAGCTAATCTACGAGAGATATTCCGCTATTCCCTCTTCATGCTTTTCACCCCGACAAATTACGACGTAAACATTGCCGTGTGCGACATTCGTTTTACATTTTCATTCTATATAATTCACCAATCCCCGCAAACAAGAGAGTTACAGTTTCACGCAACATTTCGAAAATGTTGTCGACGCCGCGTGTCTCGGCTCCGTCGTTCCTGAATCTCGTGCATTATTCGGGCAAGCCTATCTCGCATGTTTGCGGCTTGTCGGTGGTTGTGTTCTCCTGTCAATACCCCGTGTGAAAATTTGAATTGCTACTTGTAAGGCTTAAGATTTGCTCGATAATTCTGCGATAAGCGAACCAGTAATTCTAACGTGACATACAATTTATCGAATCAACTTTGCGATTATTGGCGAGCGATAACATTTAATTTTATTTTTTCATATTATTTGCGTTTATAAAATATATATAAGTGCAAAAATTTTAACGCCCGTAAAATATAACTATTTTAAACTCACCGTTCTGTTTCCGAGATTCTTCACCCTGCACGCCAATTGAACAGTATCTCCTGCCAAACCAATGATATTGGATGGCACTGTGGTGTCGAAGTGTGGATCAATTTCCGGTGTTGTGCGTTCTTGAAAGGTATCCGCCGTGAGAACACGCGATTCATACGCGGTGCTCTCTGAAAAAACTATTTCAATTTTCTCTGTTAATAAAGACATTCTCACAAACATAAAAAAATTTTCATATTTTATATAAAAGAGATGAACACAGGAATAATTATCACGCGATTATATTCCTCAATTAGCTAAAACAATTAGTTAATAGTAGCATGTCGTATTTATGGCGTACTCGAATGTTATAAATAAGACTGTTAAAAATATTTCATCTAAATTTTTTCCACAACATCGATCGTTATTTCGCGAAATACATGACCTGATGCCAAACGATAAAGAAGAAAACTGATCATTATTGAGCACTGCAAGGAGTGCGTGCACACTCGACCGTTTATCTCGGTAATTTTAAATGGAGAAACACGACGAGACGTAGCCATCGGCACATCAGATCTATGCGAACGGCCTCGTGCAGGCTTCGAAAGTACGTATCGTCGAATAGGTCGTACGTATCCTGCCCCGCACTGCGGCAAATGCAATTTCGTCCGGGTGGCTATATCTCCCGTGTTCGCGGATCGTGTAAGAGCGCGATGTGCCGCGGAGACTCATACGTGCGTGGCGGAAAAGCGAAGTCATGTCTATTTGCATGGAAGACTTTAGTGACTTGCTGCGTCGGGTGATTACCATTCAAACTACAATCTTCCCCGATGGAAATAGTTCGATAGTATTGCGAACTGCTGCTCGTACCGATAGAAAACGCCTGGATTTGTGCCTTAAAGTGGATTCTAGCTGACTTCAACTCGATAAGAATCATACATGGCATATTCTTTCGACCTGCCCGGCTTCAAACTTCACACCCGAGATTTCGCGCTCCGATAATCCATATATATGATATGCAAATTATCGAGAAACTACCGACGTTGTATTGTCTGATGTTAGTTTTTATCATTGACATTTCAAAATCTCGGGTACTCGCAACTCGTGCGTTCGCATAAAAGAGTCACGGTGTGGTCTCGCTTCGCGCGTACTTGGCGCGAGACACTACAATTTTCTTTCTTTGATTGTATCACAATTTATATTGTACTAAAATATAAACCGATCTAATTGAGGATATATTAAGCCGATCAATATTATATTCTACATTAGTTATATGTAGAAACTTACAATTGTGCAATTGAACATAAGTAAGATGTCAAATTAAGAAACTATGTGAAGATAGTCCTTGTCCAACAAATTTATTGGAAGAAGAGAGAACAACGCTATAGAATTATTTCCACAAGAGTTTATTTCCAAACCATTTTTCGTCGTGTCCCTATACATCCCATTACCGCGATACGCTTTAAATATATGCCGTAGAAACAAGCATTTTTCGTTCGCGTGCGACGGAACGATCTTTTTTCGTCGGCACAGCAACAGTTTAATCGGCGCGGTGTCTCGTACTTTAATGCAATATACGTTGCGCGAAGCTGTTAAACCGTTAATAAACGATACGGTCGGTCGAAAGCACGGTCTTTCTCCTGTCGGTGCGAGCACCGCGCTCGACTTTGATAAAGTTGATAACGATTCCAACGGTCTGTATCCTTCAGATCGTAGACTAAAAGGGAGGGAGAGAATGAGATGAGTTTTGCGAGATGAAAGGCCCAACTGAACAAGAGAGGCCGAACGGGGCACCCTCACCTAAGCTATTTACTGATGTAATAAGCTTGGCGAACCCTCAAGAGAGAGAGGGTCCTATGAAACTCGCAAATTAACCTCTTCCATCCATAAGTTGCCTGGCAAAAGCCGAGGTTTAGCAACCAGTTAAATTATTAGTACTCCTCTTGCCATTTCGGGATGCTATAGAGGTATTTTCACTTGTATATCACTCTTTCGAAGTAAAATGGCTTTTCTGTACAAATGGCCCCTGTCAGCTAGCAAAAGTCTTTTAAACAGAAATTTTTTACTCAGAATAAGTTAAAATAAGTTAAAATTTTTTTAATAAAAAAATAATTTTATATATATGTATATATATAATATATATTCTTCGCCTATATTTATATAATGATCACACTTTATATTTTTAAAAATAGATAATTACAGTTATCAAAATTTAAATGTTAAAAGAAACATTAAAGTTTCAGCAAGAGAAGCACCCTGATGACGTTATTTAAAGCGAACTATACATTCTTGTAAATCGCTATATATTGATCTGCATTCTGTGCATTTCCATGAAACGTGACTCTTCGCGTTGCCAAGTCTTCCGCGCTATTGCGACAGAAGAAAATTTTGATCATATAGTTCATTGGAAAAAGCTGAAGAGTACTGTCGAATGAAAACGTCGGCACTCGAGAGAGCACCTCGCCCTGAAAAGTTTGGAAACGTCGTTCGTCGTTATACACGCTGTATATATCTATATCTGCAGAAGAAATATCGCCGGTAGGTGAACTGCGGTGAAAATCGCAGAGAGACTTTTCTAGCCGGAAAAGTCGCGCGTAATCGGCGGAATAATATTCGCGCCGTTGTTCAAACAACCGGGACTCCGGAACGGTTGAGGCGCGGTAGAAAGGAAATGAAAGAGAAAAATCGTCATGTGAGAAAATAAAGCGAAGTCGGGAAAGCCGAACGGTGTTCCGCGTGTACCTCAAAGGAGGAAGGGAAAGGGAGAAAGGGGGAAATCGTCGGAAGACATATGTCGCGAGAATTCCTGCGCGAGCCGGTATGCGGTTGAAAATTCCGCGGAAATGGATGTATCGGTGCCGGGCTGCCGGTCGCGACGTTGACGATCGGGGTCGACAGATGCGCGCGCGGCGCTCTCGTTTCTCTCGGATTTTCGATGCATGCGGAATGCACCGGAGGCGAAACATTATTTACATCTTATGCGAGCGTTGGCAACTCCACGGATTGGAACCCCCTCGATGCGCTTTGGCTGCAACGCTTCGTGAGAAACGCCTGCCGCCAGAAAGAGAGATCTAACACACGATCTCGCCGCCGAATATGGAGAACGTCTTCTATATGATGGCTCTTCCGTCGTGAAACGTATTCGCGCGGCCTCGTTATTCGAGCGAGGCAAGTCATTGTCCGCCCGAAACCGAATCGACCGACACAAGTCGAGAAATTTTTAATTTGAATTATACATGCGTAAGTATAACGCTTATAAATATAAACAATATGTCGCAATCAATGCATTTCGATCACAATAATCGAGTCGAGATGAAAGGATGACGTTTAACATTGCATAATTTCCATATTGTAAAGCAAAATTAGTAAAATTTTGTTGCAGCGAACTACTTCCGCTTTCTATGCATTATCTCAAATGTGATGAAGTAATATGTTTCGCAAAAAGGGAAATAGCTTCCTTAGCAATATTCTCATAATAATGGCTAACACAGCGCTGAAATAATATTCGCTTCGTCTTTAAAGCATGCTTGGCACGTTCGACTGGAAAATGTAATAAGGTAAAAAATTGAGCGATACAGCAAAGAAAGGCAAGAGAAATGTAAGTGTAAATAGGATGAAATATTTACTAATTACATATTTTTTACTCATAGCTGTTGCTTGAATCTGTTTTAGATGCGTTATTTGTATAAGCAAATGTATATGCTCTTTAAAGCTTATTTTTTCCAATATATTATAAACAGGTGCTGCTTTAATCATTAACGTTTATGTTATAACAGCAACTTACTTTAAACATAAAATATGCACGTCGTTTATAAATATAAATACGTGAAAATTTAACGTTCAAATTTAAAAATTTTTATACGAATATAAACCGGGCTAACTAAGAACCAGGGTGGTAAAAATATGATGCGCGAAAGTTTTTTAATTTATATATTTTTATTTTACATATTTTCCAAATTTTTAATTTCATTTTTAAAAAAGTTTTTAATACGTCATTTAAATTCTCGGTGAATATAATTTACAGTATTAAATATCGCAGAAAAGATTTCGCAAAAAGTATATATCTCGTACGCGCTTCGTTCTTGAAAAAGAGACTACCCTCGGAGGAAGTCGTAAGACGACTGGAAAGATCCCGTGGGAATAATATCCACCTCTCGCTGTTCAAACAACTGGGACGAGAGGTTGAGGCGAGAATAGAGGTGGTTGGAAAAAAGAGCAAGAAACGGAAGGCAAAATGGAGAAGTCAGAGACGTGCAGCTTCGGGTACAATAGAACGTCATCTACGAAGATGTTAGCAAAACATACATCGAATGTTCTGCGATGAAGTATGACATTCTGGGAAAAAAGAGAAATTCTTTCAAGACGTTTACGAAAAGATTATTAAGCTTATGGTAATTATAGGAGGGATGGTATAATAACATCTTACGTCATGGATTTACTATTTTCAATAACAATTAACATAAATGAAATTAATAAAGTTATTGCAGCATATATCACACACACACACACACACACATGTGTTGTTATATCAGCTTTATTGTAAGACCTTTTAACGTAATATGCCAAAGACTAAGCCTAGAATATTCAAAGAATTGGTTAAAAAATAATATGACGAAGATTTCGTTATTATAACGTATATGCGGTATTTAAGATACACATTTTAGAAACCGTTCTAAAGCACCAGTATTACTTTAGTATTGTTTGAAACTTAAACGGATTGCATTACAGTCGGCTAGCGAGGATCTGTGAACTACTTGGTGGGCTATATCATGAAAGATTATCGAGAAAGAAGAAACTGTCGTTGAAAGAAGTCGTTGAACGACTTGGCGGGCCGCTCGGGAATAACGTTCTCTCTTCTCCTGCGTCGGCAGGGAAAAGCGCGGCTATAGACAGAAAAGTCGTGGAAGGTCTCGAGGTACGGATACGAGGGAATGTCCGGGACGTATGTACGTACATACGTCGAAAACCTCGAAAAGTACAGCAGAAATTCTGTGAAAACAGACGTCGACGATCGAGGTTGATGGATGCACCGCTCCGCCCGCCCCGTGCATTTTAGGGCTCGCCGCGAGCCCGAAAGTCTGACTGCGCGAGAAGAATGCATCGCAAGCGAATGCCACTTGCGAGTCTCGCGCGTTTCTGCCTCAGTGACATGGTGAATATCGGCTCTTTTCCTCCGTAAAATACGCCCGAGTTACTCTCGCGATGGCGCAGTGCCGCATACGTGACAAACATAATAGAATTTTTGATTTCCGAAACGAGAGGAGGGATTTTTGTTAAAGTGCTCTGTCATAAATTTCCAAGTATTTTTTTTTTTTAAGTTAACGTTATGCATAGAATTCGCGAAGAATGGCTCGACCGGGTTCGACGTAAAATAATATGCAATGTTGTACAGGTTATTATACTCGCATTTCAAGCGATATAATTATCTTGCTCTATACGTGCGAACTTGCAATAGCTCCCGACGCGTTCTTTTATTCATTTAATTCGTAAGTAATGTTTGTATCGGTAACACGAATATCTTCGAGTGATGGATGAGGGGTGACATTATTGCGAAGAGACCGGTCTGTTGTCAATTAATGTGCGAAATTGCACTATGCCATTCCGCCATGCGGAATTTCATTAGACTTCCAGCAAGCTGAAGCTATGCGTAATATTGGCGCGAAAGACATATCGAAGAAATCATTTAGATATCTTCTGATTCTAAAGCGCTAAGACGCTCCACGCTTCTTCAAATAGAAATTACTTTTCGTTTAAATTAATTGATTAATTTATAAACATCCGTTGTGTTTGACGAAAATCACGTAAAAATATACGAAACTCTATTTTCTCAAAGTTGTTTTTTATCGACATACTGGTGGATACCTTGTTTCAATAGCAAGAAAAAAAACCCCTAAGATAAAGTATAGCGAAGCTATTTCAACCATTCTTCCCACGATTTCTCAAAATACAGTAGAGTTTCGATAAAGTTCCTCCAGAGCACCATCGAGAATCGATATGTTCTTTTCAGTGTCGAGCGCCAGTGGCGATCTAATTTCGTCCTCGTGCTACGACCGTTTTCGAATTCGAGCCTCGCGGATATTATCGTAATCCTTGCATCGGGATATCGTCCGATGTTTGGTCGCAGAGCATTGGAACACATCTAGACGTTTCTATTCGCATGTCCTTTTGCATGGTTGCTACAGTATCTACAAATATAAGCACTGCGATATTGAGATCGACCAAGCACCGGTAATGCACCGTCATCGTCGCCCGCCCTCCTTCTCGTCGTTGTCGTCTTCGTCTTCGTCCTCGCTCGCAACAACGTCCGAAGCAACCAACATCGTCCGCAACTTCTCGCTATTTCCTGCAGTCCGCTACCGCAGTACTAACAGTAAAATGCAAATAGTCTCGTGTAAATGTGCCGGAATAGGTTGCACATCAGCGCGTCGGCTGTTTACGAAACCGCGCACTTACCGTTCGGTTCTCCATGGCTAAAAATAACACCGACGGCAGGCTGATGGCCCGCGTTTTACACCGCGCGAACTTTTCTACATGGCCCGGCGAATTTTATCCAGCTGTTAAGGACACCCGAAATCGCGAGAGACGTGACGTGAGTGGCGCTTGGCAAAATTTCAAGCAGCAGTTCCGTTGCTCTCCCGCGACTTCTCGAACGCGATCAAGAAGGAACGTCGCAAAGTAAATAATTTCCGGCTATCAGACTATGTATAGATTAATATCATATAGCGTCGTATTCCTGCTATCTCGCAGTTTTCTCAAACGTGTCGCAAAACTTTATGCGCGAACGATCACCTAATATATCGATACAATAACTTATGCACTTCGTTATGCACAAAATAACGATAGCGTTATCCACAATATTGCAATGTTTTCTCGTTCGTTTACAATGAACGAGATAACCGTCCGAAATATTATCCTCCGCGCGTTTTTTTGCGGAGGAGGAAATAATACGCCGTGCAGAACAGATAAAAAGCAATGACCTGATAGAGCATGCAGATGCGCCGATTGCGTTGCGTTTTTACTCGGCCTCTTTGTTTTTTTATTCCAGCCAAACGCGGCATGGCCGTTTGGATTTAACCTAGTTCCTACGAGGAAAAGGGCAGTGCCCAGAGTCACTATATAGGGAATACTCGACGAGATAGGATATAGTTATGATAAAAGACACCCGGAAGAACGGGGTGGTTATAAAATAATTTCATTTCTCTCGCGTAACTTCAAACATTTACAGTAAGAATGTGCACATAAGATGCCCTATAGTTAAATGCGATTCTTCGATCAATTTGAGATATATGACTTTTCTCGAATAAAAAAATTTTTGAACATTAGCTATTCTTATTTCTCACAACTTTTTTCCATCATTAAAAACAATATCATATGCAAACATTATATCATTAAATACCTTATAATAATATTAGTTTGAAATTAATTTACTACCTAGACAAAATTTAGTTAAAATTAATTAAAGAAAAATTGATTATATATTCATGTGTCATTAATATGTCGTATTAAAGTGACGATAATAAGAAGACACTATCCTCTTGTTATTATATCCGCGCAGTAAATGCGCTTCTATCTGGTTATTAAACATGACATAATTAATCTGAGGTACCTTGTATATTTCTATCGAGTAAAATGAGAAACTTTATGAGAACAGCGAAAGAAAATTTGACGCATTTCCAGAGACACAAGGCGATACAGTTTTAACGACAGAACTTTATAACTTCATCATGGCAGTAACATACGTAGATACAGGAAATTGTGTAACGTAGAAATCGCAAAAGTTTTATCCCGCACATTTTTTTGAGCTCACGACAAACATAAAAAAAAAGTAACCTAATATCTTGCAGAGCGCAATGCGCCGCTGGGTAGATTGTCTCGAAAGAGTTAACGCGGTTTTGAAAGTTTCGCTCACGTCGCGGTCGGGCGTAATGCGGAACGAGCACGGACAAAAGGAAAAAGAAGGCGTCGATATCGATGGAAAAGCGATGAAGTACGCGAAGACATAAGAAAGAGAATATACGGTGTCGCGGGCGTGTGGAAAATCGTCGGGTGTTCTTGCGCGCTGATCGATATTTGCTTCACGTTTCGCCCCTTGGTACATGGTCTTTATCGGTGCCATTATCCATTGCATATATACGTATATGTACATTCTGCTCTCAGAATGATATATTGCTACATTGAGAACATTTGTCACGAATTTATGATATTAAGTATAATCAATAAAAGTCGATTAAGATATAATTTCAAATTACAGTTTCCATTTAACTTTTATAATATGAATGCGAAATAACTGAGAAATTTTTTTTCTCGAATAGGCTTTTTTATTGTTACTGAAATTTTCACTAGCGATGACAAATTTATTCGCGCACGCACGTTATTATTATTCCGCTAGAGTTAAATTCTATAAAATATTTTTTGAGTTATTTCAAATTTTGTTTTTTTATACATTTATATAATCGCGTGATCCGCATGAAGCGCTTTAAAATGGTTGAAAAATTATTTTTCAAAAAAAATGTCAGCGACATGCTAATGTTGTTTGTGTTGATTATGTCGTTGTTAACACACCGCGTTTCCGCACATAATTCACGTAGCCGTATTGGCGTTACGCTATTTTTGCAGGACAAAAAGGCGCGTGATGGATGAAGAGTGCGCGAAACGTCCTTACGCTGCAAAATTCATTTTATCCCCGCGTCTCGACTCGGCACGTGGGTGAGCCGCAATGGTGTAAAACATTATTCTACATTACACTTCACGAGGTGGAGAGCGCTTGGTGAATTATTCCGGTGACTTCTTCTTGCCGAGTCGGAGGCGGCGCGGCGCGGCGGTAGCGAAAGGGCGCTCCAACATACGCGTGCTGGAATTGCAGTCGGTGGTATTGCCGCGCGAGTGCATTATCCGCTTGAATTATCACGTGTTTAATGACCGGAGTTTTGGATAAAACAAGATTTCAGACAATTTCTCACGGCGCAAACAGCTTGTCGTGTTTCCGAACTAACATTGCAATCTCTGTCGCGCGGTTGACTTTTACTGTCAACGCAGCGAGATGAATTTTTAAGCGGCACGATTTGTCAAACGACAGCGCAAACGAAATTGCATATCTAAGAAAACTCTTTTATATCTTGTCTACATTTTAATAATATCGCACTGAAGCATGAAATTCATTATTGCGCTTAGCTTACACAGAGCTTTGCGTAAAATTTTTAGCTCGTCGCACCGAACAATATTATACTGATATTTACTCCATTTTTCAAGTCTACCGTCACACGTGTTATTCAACGTAAAGCTCTGTAACGCGATGTTAGATCGAAAACTCTTTGAGCCAGGTAAACACGTTAAAGGTAGACAAGACTTTACGAAAAATATGAACGACGTTTCTGAAATGCCGAAACGTCGTGTTGAGGTAGCCTAAAGCCGAGGGTTTCAACGAGGTAGAAGGAGGTGTAGCTTTCTATGAGAGAGCGAAAGAGAGAGCTTGTTGGTCAAAGATTATTGACCCAGAGCTCGTTCAGCGTGTCTGAAACGAGGGAGGTATGGCTTTTTGTACGGCCTAAAGCGGTAATCTAGAAAAGGGCCGCACCTGATTGAATCAAACCGACAGTGAAAGTGACATTGCTCGCCGAGACAGCCTCTGAAGACGAGAAGGGTTTGATATTAATATGAAATTGTTCCCGGTCCCTCCTTTACGTCTTGGGGATACCTTACGCTCAAAATTACCTAGAGTCAGGGTGGCAATAAGATATTTTCTCAACCGCTGATTCAATTAGGTCAGAAAAAAATTTATGGGATGTAACGACGCGATTAAATTCACTTCATAGAATTTGAATGAACATGTCTGCTGTCTAGTATAAGCGTGTTTCTTACAAATTTTATCACGCGTTTGCTTTATTGTCAATTAAGCGTGTATATCATTTCGTATAAAAATGATTGCGCGTGTACACGTTATTTTTATTTAAATAAAATATTTAGATATTCAGATATATATTCTCCATCCATTATTTAAACATAAACTTTTCATAATAATTAATGCTCATGGCACAAAAAATGATGGAAAAAAAACGTTTGATTTTTATAAGCAATTTATGTTTTACGTGTGAATTAAGATCATGAATTATTTTTACAAAAATGGATCTTTTAAATAAACGTACGATGCTCAATAATTAGGCTCGCTTTTTATTACGATTATTATATTATTGTTCGATTTTTGCATTTGTAAACGCGTCAAAGAGCCGCGATCAAGTTCCGGAGTTTTTAAAGACATCAAATGGAACTATTTCTGAGAAATAAAATGGGCACCCCCTCATTAAAAACTTTTCCTGCTTTTTCCATTCTTGAACAAAGAGACGCCTGGCGATCTTTACAATATACCTCTTTGATACTTATAGATCTATTGACCAGACTTGGCATATTCTCTTTCTTTCTACAGAATTTTTAAATATCTTTTGCGTCACAGCGACGTCTCTTGTTCATTTGCCCACAGTCATATTCAAATCTCATCTACTCTCGCCGCGTACTTTTTTTCTTTAAAATCTTTACCTTCAATGATACACGAGACATGAATATAATTACAATTTTAGACGCAATTAATATAAATAATTATTATTAAGATATTAGTCGCTTAAAAATGCAGTAAACGAATTTTATCTCTTCTACATTACAAATTAATTAAAAGTTATTCTATATATCATATGTATATATTCAATATTAATTTGTTTCTTTTTTTATACACACACACACACACACACACGCACGCACGCACGCACGCACGCACGCACGCACGCACGCACGCACGCACGCACGCACGCACGCACGCACGCACGCACGCACGCACGCACGCACGCACGCACGCACGCACGCACGCACGCACGCACGCACGCACGCACGCACGCACGCACGCACGCACGCACGCACGCACGCACGCACGCACGCACGCACGCACGCACGCACGCACGCACGCACGCACGCACGCACGCACGCACTGTATCTATTCATATTAAATAAATTATCGTATCATCAGACTTTCTTAACGAACATTATTTCAGCATCGTTGATTTATTGCATATATCGCATGCGTTAAGTGAAAATTAACAATTCTGCCGTTGTTGTTTTATTTTATTTTATGTATACGATGATTTACGATTTACGCTAAAAAACTGGGAACCGCCTCTGAGAGTCAAACGTAAAGCATGCATTTTCAGACGTTTGCGAAATGTAGCCGTTCTATTTTCCGCGGAAGGATGATTTTCTATATCGTTACATCGTTCACCGCTTCCGCCGTTACGAATGACGATGGTTAATTCGACAGAAAGGTCGAGGATGAGGGGTGAAGTGAAACTGCATCAATCGTTATTTCGCGAGGATATACGTTTCTACTCTCGTAAAGGGGGAATATGAGATGGAGTAGCGTCCTCGTGATCTCTTTATCGCGCCACGGTGACGTTACCACAATATTCTCGGAGAATAGCTGCAACAGACACGACTCCCATACTACTTCTTTCATCTCACGGAAGGAAATTTAATTTTGTTCGCTGATATTATCGCAAGCGGTTTTTACGTGATCAAAACAACGGATTATTCATCCTTAACAAAAATATATCACGAAAAATACTACCTCACTGTATCGCATGCATATTAAAAATTGTAATGTGTGCAGACTCGATCCGTGCGTGAATATCGTTTATTGAAACATAATGTATATATGCATATATATAATATTTGTATATTTGTATGTATAAAGAAAGATAAGGTAGTTTAATGTAAAAAATGTTATCCTTCTTTTTCAAGACCCGTATTTTATAAAAGTTTTAGTAAAGCGTTCCCACAGGAGTTGCATATTCATAGAAAAGATTGGATCGCAGTTCTGAGATTTTGTCTGCACTCGTTGGCACAGCTCCAATATTAATCTTACAAAAGCCGAGGGAACATGATGGAAAATTAATGTCTTTTCCGAAATATGTATTATATGAGGATGCGGGTTCTTCTTAAAACTGAACTTTTCTAAAAAATAAAACACGCGTCAAGTGAATTTCATTTTTCATTTTTATGATTCACATTCACACCAATATTATCAAAATATATTTTGAAGGATATTGTTTATGCGTATGCTGCGATATTCGCTGTTAGAAAGTCTCCATAAATTGCATATTACACAGACAATTATGCGTAACATATTTGAAAATCATATGCATATTGTACGTACGTCGCATATTGCTGTTTTCCCAACTATCGAGTTAATGATCGTAATTAACAGCGGTATACTACAAAAGCGAGAGAATATTCTGTATCGATCAGAATAAAACAGCGACATATGAAGATGACAACGAAAAAAACCCTAGAGAAAGAGGATTTTTTCGTTGTATACTGAGAGCGCGATGTGCAGTATTAGTAGCATTTTTGTCATCCCGATGACAGGCGTCGATCTATACATGGCATGGTAGCCGTTATAACGAGCTCGGTCCCAAGCGAGGCTCTCGTGCACTTGTCCAATGAATTCGTTTAATGGAAGCATTAGAGCATACCTTTCAGAACACGTTTTCCGGAGGAACGCCACGCCGCGCCGGTTACCACCGCGCCAGTTTTATGCCGGCGCCGCAACAATGCACCTGCACGGAGAGGAACTCATCTATGCTAACGACATTTTATGTACATGGAAACGGAATTGCCTTAACGTAAAAACCCCGTCGAGTTTCCGAAACCGATGTTGCCATGCTTTTAATCACGATCTTCCCTTTGTACATTCGAAGTAAGAGTTTTTTCTTTCCCTCAAGAGAGTTTTTTCTTTCTCTATATTGTTTAGTTTAGTATCCTGAGAAATTTTTTAGAAGATAGCATTATCATGGATGTTCCGCATTCACGCGAACAGATCATTGAAACTTCGCCTCTAATAAAAAGTATTAGTCTTGTGTTATGTACGATATATAAATAATTCGTATAACAGCGCACTCTCGTTATATATAGATTCGATTTAAACTTTGGTCCTATATATGGAATATACACATTTCTCAGTAAAAATATAATTTCGTAGGGCAGAACACAAGATTATTAAACGCTACAGTTAAAAACCTCGATATTTTTCGTATTATAAATCTCATGTATGCATCACATATCGATAATTTGGAGTGCATTCAAAAGAAGAATTGTTAATAAATGCAAGGCGTTATAATTATTACTCATATTCCCTTTAACTCCATTGTTCTTCTTTTTGTACCCGACAAGATGTACAATTGCAGTAGATGCTGTATAGATGTAGTCGATTTTTATTTTTTTTCTATTTCGAGAAAATCAACAAGAATAAGTGCGAAATTGAGAGTAAGAATGATTACCGATCTTCGTATCTATGAAACAGTGCACGCCCTTTTTCTGTTAAGTTAAAAAATAATTCTACTTCCACTGAAAGAGTGTTTCTCGCGATAGTAGCGTTCGACGAAAATTACCCTCTCTAACGGAATCCTCCCGTTTTTTTTTTTCGAGATATCCGCCATGTACTTTGAAATACCCAACTCATCATTGTCAGCGCGCGGTGCATGTTAGTCGGCGAACTCATCGATAAAACGAAGCATATTCGTCTTGCTCATCGATCTATTTTCATTTCGAACACCACCCCTTCGAATCAATGGAAGCTTACCCTGTGCCAAAAAAAGAAGGCGCAATCCATTTTCATTTTCCCCGCAACTTCCAACTCTCGCGTCACAACGACGATACAGCCGGAAGAGATTAAAAAAAAGTAATAATTGTGACGCTGCTTTTTCGCACACGCGTATACACGAATGAGATATGTCTTATGTGTCGTGTCGATTAATAAAGTTTTCAAAAATTGCGTTTCGTTACGGGTTACCATTGCGTCGCTGTTCCTTTTTAAGACTACGCGCATATTGAAATTTCAACTTTCTATTGATTCATGAATACTATGAAAAGAAACATCTCTTTTTCTAAATCTTACTTAATTGTATATAAAATATTTAAATAAATGGACGTTTAATATCGCACACATAAGCAAATACATAATATATAAATAATATTGCTCACCCTATGGCTGCTCCGCTGTCGTTTGATATATCTCAGGCCTCTTCCTCTCATTAGATTTCTTGGTTGCAGTCACACAATATAACACTCGCGAAAATACGATCAATTATAATCGCACGATACATTGGACGGCACTTCCGATGTTAACCATACGCGCAATCCCGCGATATTTTGATAACACTCTCAACATTAATCGTACGCGATGCCCACAAAACACGCACAATTTAATAAACAAATATTATTAATAAGCCATATCGATATATACTATATAACTTGATATTATTTGATCGAGCGATATGTGTGTTGCTCTAACAAACGATTCGGAAATAATAGTAGACTAATTATACATAAATTGGAAAATTCTGAGCGCGATATTTTATTCAAATCGTAACAATAATAAAAAAGTAATTAATGTAATTATCGGAGTATCGACGAATCACGGCTACATGCACGGAGCGACACGTGACACATCCAGATCGAGCCTCGGCATGCGAATGGTAACACAGCGATCTTTCTTGTATAAACAATAGCACGCTGTACGCAATAACAAATATTAAAGCCGCGTAAATATCCCACCGAATTCTTATTTCTTGAAAAAATACCTAGTGCGTGCTTTAGAATAAATTTGTGTTCACGAATCGTCACTTATATATACGATCTATATATCACAGCATTTCATTTTACTTGAATTATACAATCCAATGAATTCTATATTCTATATTATTCCGCGCTCTCTCTCTTAAATATGAAAAGATTAGGCAAATTACAATGGAAAATCTGAAGCGCGATATGAGAAATAGTACAATAGAAAGCATCGCTAAAGATATAATCGTAGCGGAACTATAATTTATAATTTCCGGCTTCTTTCTCTACAATTATTATTTTAAACGGATAAATCATGCAAAGTACTTGGATAAACGCGTGATAATTATTCACAGGATTCATGTTTTATATAAGATAATAATGCTACGATATATGAAATAGCTCTCTCCACATAGACTAGTAGCCGAGATATAGCATATATGTATATAGGGACTTTGTACAAATAATAGCGCGCTGTGCATCGAAATAACAGATTCCAAGACCACGCATCAACCGAATTGTTGTTTAAACCTTGAAATATTGACCGCACTGCAAAGTAAGTGACAATTTCTATTTCATGACCTTTAAATTAATTATTAAAACAACCGATATAATATATAATATATATCACAGCTTTCCGTTACTCTTAAATTGATCCAAAAATATTATCCATAATATCTCGTTTAATATAGAGCGCGATGTACTGAAATCATAATCGACGTAAATATCGACCGATCCGCGCATGTATATTGAAAGTAATGAGATAATTGTTGAAAGAAGAAAGGACATAAGTGTTTTCGAGCAAAGTCATCGTCCACAATAAAAACGATCGACAAGTCGCAAGTGAGCAACGATTATTCATTAGATAATAAAATGACAATAAAATAAAATGGCAATATTTTTTTTTTTTTATAAAATGACAATATAGTTACGACGGCTAGTATTCATTCAATCACAACAAGAGTAATAATAATTATCACGAATCAGAGTATATAAGTGAATTTTCCTCATCTTTTATATCTATATCTTTATATGAAAATATAATAATATAAAACGCAAAAAGATAGTAATATAAAACGTAAAAAAATATAAGATCATAAAAATCGTAATTCTTATAGTCTTTAAATTGTCAATTATATTCAAATATTATGCACTTTATTTTTTCTCATCTTCGACGATAATAAAAAAAACCAGATTTTTAATCGACGGAGTCTGATTATGGCCTACTGTTTTTATATAGGCTGCAAATTATATATATAATTATGTCATTTCAAAATATGTCATTATAATGGTATTCGTTTTTAAAATAGTGAGGGCTGTAATCTGGGTTCGTACAGCGAACCCGGCGTCGTCAAAGAACTAGGACACTAAATAACAGAAGCAAATGGTTCGAGGTAAAACTGGAAACGTTGTGCTTAAGACTCTCAAAGGAGCCCCGATTTAATTAAACGGAATAGCATGCAGGGACAGAGGCCGGGAGGCATGGTGAGAGGAAAGGGTCGGGAGGGAGCTAGAAGAGGAAGGGAGGAAGTTCCTTCGCGATCCTTTCCTCATCAGAAAGGTAAATGAATGGAGTGGTTCTTCGTCGGACGCAACAAAATGTGCACCTACATTTCCCTTTTAGCGTCTCTAATAGATATTGTCGGCACATTTCTGCACCATAACACAGTACTACAAAGTACTAATTAAGAACGTCAGTACTCATCTACCGTACGCTGCATAGGGGATCCTGGATAATTATTTGATTAGCTTTTTTATTCGAGATTTGATTTTCATTTATATTCTCAACCCCTAATATTATAGCAAAAAACTTTACAAGCCGATTAACAACATATTTGAACTGTTACGGTCAAATTCGTGTTTCTAAAGAAAAAATCCACACTCGAACGGAATTAATTGTAATCTTAGACGACGCTGACGAGTCGATAAAACGAGGTGCGATAGCTCATTCGACAAAGTCAATTATAACCTCGTGTTACGATTTTCAATTTTAATTAATTTGGTAGATTACGCTAATCGCGGGATATGGAAATATCCATTGTGGTCGCAGGGAAACTCGAATAACAGTATCGTATATTATTTTATCGTGTGCATGTGTGCGAAAATACATATGGCATACGTCACACGTAACGCATTTATTCCATAACACATACTTTTTACATACCATAGAGCGGACGGCATTTCGTTTTTTCTGCCGTGTACAGCGTTCCGTTTTACGGCGATCCCCTCGTTATTATTCGCGCGGCGAGACTCCGAGCAGACCAGTTTATTTCACAGCACATAAAATATTTTGAAGAAGCAAGAACTCGTCCACCGCGCGCGTCTCGATGTTTCTCGTCGCATCTCGTCGTTTCTTGCACGGTCAACACAGGCGCGTTGTAGCGCGAGGTCACAATATTTCGTCATTCGCACGTCGCACGTAGACGGGCCTCGATTCTTGATTTCATTCGCAAGAGAAACGTATGAAAAAATTTTGCTTTTACAGAAACGTTGCAAGTTGATCGGTTAAAAGCTATATGCGACAGCCAATCGACTCTTGCAACTTTTCTGTAGAAACAACATTTGCGCGTATACGCTGCTCTTGCGAATGATTTCAAGATTCAAGAATCAAGCCCGACGCGAGCCGCTCCGTATATCGTCTCTTGCGTGCGCGTCATTACCTCTCGAAACGCCACTGTGTCTTCTTCTTCTTCTTCTTCTTCTTCTGTGATTGGCCTTCAAGCAGTACTGCTCCGAAAACGGCCAGGACGAACCACTTGTCGAATTTGAGCCGTGAGGCGTGTCTTTTTTCAATTGCACTGACGCGAGTATGAGCCGTGAGGCGTGTCTTTTTTCAATTGCACTGACGCGAGTATGCGTAGTTGTGTGTGTATGTCCGCGGTGTCGGGAACTCGGGTTAATGCCGTGGGTTTGTTTAGGCCCAAGGAACTGCGCGGATCGCGGATCACTTCCCCCTGCGGCCAGAAACGCCACTGTGACATGACAAGCTACGCACGACGTCCAACGACCAGCGCCAGCGTGCGGGCAACGCGGGGGGTCGCGGGGATTAAGTAGGTAATAATAGGTATCGCAAGTCGCAAGATGTCTCCTGCCGCGCGTTGATTGGCTGAGAACGGAACGGCCGATTTCAATATGTTCGTTTCGCTTCGGTTGGCAGTAATGCCTCACACCCCTCCCCTCCCGATAATCGCTCCGACTTTTTGTCGCGTTTCGGCACTCTCGGCGTCTACGTCTATCGTCTATCGCGTAATGGCGATCACTGGCGATCAGGCGATGTGTTTCAAAGCTGTTATCAGGTATTTGCGCTTTGGGATCGATCGTTGATTGACACTTTGCCTTTTCGCGAGCACTTGTCGTTAGTGGCACCGGTATATCCGTCGCGTCGCGTCGCGTCAATCTGATTAAGACGGCGGTATTCGGAGTATAATCGTTCTTGAAAGAGGAGCTCGTCGCGAATCGTGAAATTGCGAGTTACCGTGGCCGATGCGAAACGTCATAAAGAATTTTTTCCTCGAACGGATGAGAACGTATTGCGAGCCGATTCGGACTCTGCATCTCATTTTCACGTTCCACAATCAAGTAATTACACATTGAATTTCGTAGGAAGAATTCTTTTAAGGAATCCTCCGCCACCGAGATTCACAATTCTACATTTAATTGGATATCTCGTGATTCTTACGATATTATTAGCCTACGCGATCGATCATCCTCGCGTGTTTATTAATTCGCAAATGTTAGATCGAAGCGATAACTACACATCTACAGGTATCTTGCGCGCGATGTAGTTAAAATAAGAACCGTTAGGTAACAATAGATAAAGAAAACAAGAATTGCGAATTATAATTTCGCTACGATATTCTCATCGAACAGTAATTATCTCTTTAGCGGCGCTTCTATTGTACTATTTCTCATATCGCGCTTCAAATTCCCCACTGTAATTTGCCTAATCCGTTCATATTACGAGCGCGATATAATATAGAATTTATCGCATTGAATAATTCAATATAGAATGCTGTGATGTGTATATACATATAGATCGTTTAAAAGTAACGGTTAAAAATAACGATTCGTGAAAATGATTCATACAAAATCTTAAGGGCCATTTACAATGAGTCGCGGTCGCAAGAGTCGTAAGAAATTGACCAATCACCAGTTCATTATTCTTCGACCGCAAGGAGAATAATGGACTGTGATTGGTCAATTTCTTACGACTCTTGCGACCGCGACTCATTGTAGATGGCCCTTTAAAGCGCGCGCTAGATACTTTCGGGAAGAGTAAACATTGGATTTTCGCGGCTCTGATATTTGTTACTGCGTACGGCACCCTTAGTGTTTATACAAGATCGCTGTGTCACGATTCGCATGTCGATGGGAAATGAATTCAAATGAATAAATAGAGCCGCCGGCCGCCGCCGCCGCGCGGCTTCTCGGCGCGACTCGCGCAGGTGGGGACAGAGTAGGAGTGGGGGTAGGATGATTAGGACGCGCTGTGCCTCGTCACTCGTCACCCCTATCCCCACTCGTGACGTGTTTCGGAAACGTTGCGTCGGTGTGCTCGCGTTTTGGAGTCGAATTGATCGTCGATCGTTGATAAAGGCACTTTGCCTTTTCGCGGACACTTGTTGTCACTGAGACGCGATGTCCGTCGATTTGGTCGAGACGGCGATGTTCGGAGTAATCGTTCTTCGACGAGAAGTTCGTCGCGAGTCGTGAAATCGCGAGTACGATGAAACGCCATATAAAGAATTTTGCCTCCCGGAACGAACGGGAGAACGTCGCGCGAGCCGATCAGACTCTGTGTATCTCGCGTTTTGTCGATCTACAATTTAAATATCACACACTGAATTTCGCGAGAAGAATTCTTTTAAGGAATCCTCCGCCACCGCGACTTTCCTGACATTCGAGTCAATCTTTTGTTAAAGTGGATCTTACGATATATTATTTGTTCGCGCGATCGATCATCTCGTTAATTCGCAAACGTATCTCGCAGCGATATTACCTACTCGTCTGCACAGGTTAGTCTTGCGCGATTTATTTAAAATAAGAATCGTTAGGTAAATAGAGAAAGAAAACGGGAGTTACAAACGATATAAAGTTTCGCTATACGAAAGTTATTCCCCGAGTAATAGTTTATCTCTCTTTTGTCGCTTCTATTTTACTTTTCGTATCGCGCTTCGAATTTTCCATTGCGTTGTAATATTTGTCAAAAATGTTTTCATATTAAGAGCGCGAAATAATATAGAATCTTTATCGGATTGTATAACTCGAGCGATGGAATGCTGTGACGTATAGATCGTTTAAAAGTAAACGATTCGTGAAAGTTTCCACGAATTTATTTTAAAGCACGCGCGCTAGATATTTTCAGGAAGTAAAAGAATTCGGTTGGATACTCGCGCGGCGGCTCTATTTGTTATTGCGTGCGCGGCGCGCTATTGTTTTGTGTAAGCTCGACGTGTTCCCATTCGCATGTTGACGCTCGATCGAACACGTACATACCACGACCCGCTCCCGCGTATTCGATGCTCCGACAACCAATTTCCTTATCCTCGTTAGGAATCGGATGTATATCGCGCTCGGAAATGTCCAATTTAAGTATAATTTGTCTATTAGCATTCCCGAATCGACAAGTGTCGAGTGATACCCGTGTGTGTGTGTATCGCCGGATCAAATAAATAGAATAAGCCACGATTTTATCGAGGCGGTTTATTTAACGGTGTAGTTTATTTAATTTCGCGTATAGTTGGGGTAGGATTGCGCGCCGCGTAATACGATTAACGTCGGGAGTGCCGTTCGAAGTATCACGCGATTGTAATCGGTCATACTCTTGCTTGAAAAGCAACGTTCAAAATTGACGATTCGTAAAAATTTGCGCATATTTATTTTAAAGCACGCGCTATATGTATTTCGAGGAATTGAGAATTCGGTTGGAGGCTTGCGCGGCTTTGATATTTGTTTTGCGTACAGCGCGCCATTGTTTATACAAGATCGCTGCGTAACCATTCACATATATATATGCCGACGCTCGACCAGACAATATGTGCCGCGTGTCGCTCCATTATTTCCTTATCATTGCTACGATTTGAATAAAATATCGCGCTCGGAATTTTCCAGTTTAGGTATTAAGTGGTCCACTACTATTTCCGCGAGATTCGATGGTTCAGAGTAACGCACATATCGCCTGAATCAAATAATAGAAAGTCATGATACATCGATATGGTTTATTAATTAATAATATCGTTTATTAAATTGTGCGTGCATCGCCGGATTGCGCATCGCGTACGGTTAATGTCGGAAGTGCCGTTAAAATATCGCGGGATTGTCCGTCGCATAAACAGTTAATGTCGGAAGTGCCGTCCAAAGTATCGTGCGATTGTAATTGATCGTATTTTCGCTGTGTTGTGTTGTGTAACTGCAACTGTGGGACTTAATCTGAGAGGAGGAGGAGGTCTGGGAGACATCGGGCGACGGCGGAGCAACCATGGGGTGAGTAATTTTATTTACATAATAATATTTTATTGCGTTACTTATGTTTGCGAGATTAGACTTATTTGCGTATACTTAAATGGTTTATTTACATAATTTATAGATAGGAATTGGAGAAAAAAGCATTTATTTTTATAAAATTTTATGAAAGGTTTATACTTATGAAAATTTTGGAACTCTTAACTTTTTTAAATGATATATAATCTTTTTGAAGGAAATATTTTTTAAAGAATGAATAAAAAGTTTAGTTTGCGTAGTAATAATTATTTGTTCAAATATTAATGCTTTGAATATATATTTCTGTTGCAGTTCAACGTAGTTTACAACTCCGCTGTTGCGTACTGCGAGTCGGTGAGTCAAATAATTTTTTACATTATTAAGGTAATGAATCTGTGAAAATTTCATCAGATATACATATATGTATGACAATATAAAGATAACAGCATAAAGATATTGCAGATAAATATGATAAATCACAGATTTGTTATTATGAAATGGGTGAGCTATAGAACAGATTAAGACCAATGTTTAATTCTGAAATACTTTGTACACAGAATTTTCAGGAAATGCATTTGAGAAATAATGATCTGACGTGTTAAGAATTTTAAAAAAATTATAATATCAAGTTTATTATAATTAGTTAAACTTTTGAGTAAAAAGTTTAAACAAATAGCGAGAAATGAGAAAAAAAGGAACGAAGTAAAATGAAAGTATAACAATTATGACAATTATAAAATATATTGATATTATTATGATATATATAAGGCTTAATTTTCGTTAATAGTATTGTCACGTTTCACGAAATATGAAGATCAGAACAAAATTTTTTTATATGCATTTCAATATAAGAAATAAAAATATAGATACTTATTTTTTTATTATTCTTCCAAAATAAAATATTATATAAGCTTATGTAAAAAATTTGAAGATACATTTGATATAAGGACAAAAGATATTTTACTGTTACGTTATACATTACAATTAATTTATACATATATTATATACTATACACTAACGGGGGGGGGATTATTGTATCTCTTCTATTACTGATTTGGTTTTAATTTATCATAGCTTGTCCATTCATATTTATTAACTTGAAACATTGTTTATTTTATTATTGATTAATTTCGTATCAGCACGTCAAGTGCTCGATTTTGAAATAATATTGAAAAATGTTTGAAATAATTTTGGTATGTTTTTTGAAAAACCGTGCGTATTCTCAACGCGAATTTCCACTGGAATGTTCGTGTTTTTTTAACCGAGAGATAGGGGCTTATTTTACCGACAATTCGATTGTCTGTTATATTTGCCATTTACCAAATTGCAAATATATCGAGGTGACTCGAACGAAATTTCGCGAGACGCGTTCGTGTCGATGACTTATCGTAGAATTTTCGTATAATAATAGCTATCTCGTACCATGCGATGCGGCACGAATAAATTATTCCTTCGACTTAGAAAGTTGAAAAAAGTTTTTATTATGGCGCGAAGCGGTTACGTACTCTGGATAGTAAGTGCCGAAGAAAATTGCTGACAACCGTGGACGTGTCGTCGTGATAGGGTGACGACAATCTTAACTTATAAGTCTCTTAAAAGCTTTGCCGTTTAATTAAATGGGCTAAGCGCACAGATATATAAGAAGATTCTTTTCCATTATTTTTTACATTCAACGTATTGCGGGGACGAACTTCGAGAAGTCGCCGTTGAAATGTAATTTGGCTCACCCACGGCTTTTCGCTTCTCTAACTCGGGAGCTCTTATTTTCGAGAATGGTTCATAAAGGGATCGCGTATAGTTATAGCGCTAAATGCGGTTTTATATCGGCCCCACTTCTCAGCAGAATTTCTAAGGAGTCGGGCTCGTTTCTGAATAACCATCCGTATATATATGTATATGCTCGTCGTCGATTTTCGTCGAACGACGGCGCGATCGACGGCACATAACGTTTTCCCCGGAAAATATTGCACCGGGCGGGCGTTCGTATTCCCAATGTAAACTCTTTGGGATGCAAATTTTCTTTTCCTACGTCTGCTCGTATCAGCTCCACGGCGTAATAAAGAAACGCATATCGAGATGAACTATCTTCTTCTCCTTCTACCCATCGATCGATTCGTTTTACTTTCCACATCGCCTGTTTCTCCGCCATCAAAAAATCCCTACGGAATAAGGCATATGGCAAAATGAAGCCTATTCGCATAGTTAATATTAGTAAATACATCGGCAAATTTACTTTATGCAAAATAGTGAACATTAGAGAAAGAGAACTTTCCAGACATTTGTGCTAATATTCCATTAAATTGTTCCTTTCCTCTCTTATGCGTCTGTTGAGTTTTTTTTATCGATCATATATTATTTCATGATTACTTTCGCTGTCAGTTCTTCAGGGTTTGTGCGAAGCATACTTATGCAAATAATTTTTATTCATTAATGCCTCGCTATTAGTTTTTTAAAAAGATAAAAAATATTTTTCAACTTATTTTATTTTATATCTTTATGTATAAAAAAAAAGATAAGGCATAGATAGCGCACGTATTAAATTACGTTCCGCTCAGGAAACGCCGTCTACGTGTAAATTATAAGAATATCGCGTTTCAGAGGAATAAAAGAGAGCTTTTTTTATAAGCCGGATGACTCTACGATGTTCTGAGGCAACGGAAAATATTGATAGCGAGAGGAAGGGAAGGGAACGATCGAGTCGAGAGAATCGACTTTCTTTCCTTTTCCTTCTAGAAGCGCGGTCTCATTATAGAGACTAATGGTACAGTAGTTCGCATACCGCATGAACGATGGGATCCCTTCCTTCCCTCGATATTTTTCATTCGTTACTTTGAAGCTAGTCAATTACCCGAAGTGCGAAACACACTTTTGCTAAAATACACGTCAAGTCAAAGTGACATTTTTTTTTCAACTGCTAATATCTCATGTCTCCACTTATCCGCTTGTATGAAATATTCGTACTGCGAGATTAACTTGTTAAATCATGTCTGTACATTCGTCTGTACATTCGCATTTATAATGCAATGCCCCACCTGCAACACATTTTCTCAGGCTTGTGAGTCAGTTACAATTATGGAAGCAATTTTTTCAAAAGTACGTAGAAATGCTTTATCACTTCACGGCACGGCGTTCTTTCACTTGTTGAGCGCGAAAAGCTCCGTACGATTTTAGACGTGAATTATTCACTTTTCTCTTAGCGAGAGCGTACATACACATACGCATCATACATTCTTGTTCGCCGGCGATCTTACCGCTTTTATATGCCCTCGATGAAGGATGTTACGATCAGAGACCGTCATCGGTTTGCACGGTTGATCCTGTTATAAATTTCGGATTCGTTGGCGGAGCGCAACCATATTTCCCAGTCCCCCGGCCGGAGAAGAGAGGAGAAAAGGCTCGTTTGTGATATTGGCGATGTAGCAGCGCCGTAATAAATTGCGCTTTGATATATCATGACGCGATCGGTGGATATTGCGCGTGCACAACCGTTATTCTCGGTCTGATCTATGTGAGCGCTCTCGCCCGCGCCGCCCGCGCCGGCGAGACTTTTTGAAAAACGCCTGACAAGGTGGAAACAAAAATATTTGCTCGGCGGATTGGCTAGTGATATCGCGTAACGGATATCGATCCGCGTTAACCGCGGCTATTGCGAATTGATGAATTTTCACTCTGACGCGGAAAATCTATTAGCCGTTCCATAAATCAAAGAACGTTTACTCGCTCGCGGGGTCTAGGAATTCCCTTTACCTTTCGGTTAACCGCTGTAAGCGGACGTATTACGTTGTAGTTATCCCTAGCTGCCGAGAGTTACTCACTGCAAACGTAAACCGTGCAAACGTGCCAAGTGCTCTCATCACGCTCCACAGTTTGCGAAATGATTAATGTAGGGCAAACGCGGTCGGTTTTCTGCGTGTCGAAGAAATTTAATTAATTCAGGCGTGAACGTGGGAGTCCAACTTTGTCTCAATAACGAACAATATAAGATGTGAGGCGCGAATTCTATATATATTCAATCGCAAGATCCATTTGAACATTCAGTATCGATAATTAAATATCTGCTCTATTTGAATATGGCGATTTAATTATTTGCAACTGGCAACTTTGATTCCCGTGAGATGATTAATTAGCGCATCGCCTTCGAGGTGATGTCCATGGGTCGGGTCATTTGCGGAAGGCGCGTGGCGGAACCAAGTTGGTACATTTAATTAACGAGCGGCACCAATTAATTAGGCACCTGAAAGCATAATCCGTCTTCTTAGCAGTCTCGTCCCTTTCCCTTTGCGCAATGCCGCAAAAATCTTATTAACGCGAAAATTTATAATTCTTTTATTCGCATCGTGGCCTTTCCGATTTCATAAACAATAGAATTTATTGTTAAAGCAATATAAATAATATTCTATATAAATAAATATTCTTTATTTAGGAAAATCTCGTAAACTCTTCTTTATTTATATAGGAAATTTATACGTACACGTGCTTGTGCTTGAATTAAAAGTCGAACAGCGAATTTTTAATGGACAACATTGCGGTTTGTCGATGAAAGTGGATCGGCGAGATCGTACACGAGCTAAATTACGGCATCGCATTTAAGGTGGCGTTTCTAATTAATTAAGTATCTCGGGAGAAAATTCGTCTTCCAACGCTTTGTAATGGGGTGCTTTGCGGGAACACTTAGAAAACTTAATAGCATAGGAAAAAGCGCTCTTTGTCCGCCCGACTCGTTTAGCATACAATGCAGCAAGTTTTCCTCGAGTTTATTCGCCATTAATCGCCAAGTTATATAGATTCCTACTGTTTGTATCGGTTGTAAAATCGCATACCGAATACTCGCGGATTTTACGAATATCTCGCAGATAAAAGTTTGCATTTCTGCAGAATACCAATACCGTCAGCGAAGGTTTTCTTCTTTCCTTCTTTTTCCGCTGCTTCTTTCTTACCGGAGCACCTACTTGTAAGAATCTTATCGAAGGCATTACTTCGAAATGAACTACCGATCGGATCGAGATTTCGGGAGAGGCAAAAAAAAGTACATCGAGCGGTTGTGGCGTCGGCCAACGAATCCCGGGGATTTCGTTCTTTTGCGATATGGGCGACGATGTCCGATAATCTCTTAGAGTAATGACTTTTTTTAGGATCAAATGATAACGATGGCTGATCGATGAGTGATAATCTCTTTGCGAGCTGTGGACAATAGGATTATTAATATTAGATTATTAATAATGATAATTCTAGACAGACTTATATATATACGGACATTTATTTATATACTTCTTTATAAATTTATTAAACTTTATTTGTTAGATTATTACTAGAAATGTTAGTCACGCCAGTTGTTAAAATGTCAATACTGTGCACTCGAAGTCAATTTGCTAGTTGGAAACTCGAGATTAACTTTATGATATATACAGATATATATAGTTAATCCAATATTAACTTAGAAATTACTAGACAATGTAAAGTTATAGCCGCTTCTTGTAAGAGGCACGATTCAATTGGCAGTTAATGTTGATTTATCTTCAATAGGATACTCGAGCACAGGTGTTTCAAGTAGAAGTTTCTTCCTTGATGGATACTTATTTAGAGATTGTAACGATTATTTTTTATTGCTCTATTATTTCTTTGTGATAGAAAATATCGCGTCGTTGTAGAAGTTTTGATGTATTTACCAGGCTGAAATTCAAGCCATGAGTCAATCTACTTTTCTCTATTTTCTTTCATGCTGTTGACGCTCCTAAACATAGCACGTGATGCTTATCAACCCTCCAATTTCGATGCCATTACGGATAACATTGATTCGCGAATGCATGTATGCAATTCCAAATCGGTTAGACGCGTTTGAACGTAACCGCCGTGTCTCGTGGAGTAAGCTCAAGCCCGTGTATCTGTGTGTATCGCGTCGCGTATAGCGTTTCTAAACTCGTATCAAAGAGAAATCGGAACGTTGCAAACTTGTTCGAGCGAGCATTTTATACACAGTGACGGAAATGCCGCGTCGTTAGCTAAACTTAATCCTGCGACGCAAATATTGAAGCCGAATACAAAATTACGGGCCACGACGAAGCGAGGCGGCTGTCGATCTTAAGCGACATCGTTTGAATAAAATATCAATCTCCGAGTAAAACGTGAGGGGTCGCGAGGTATCGAATTTTACAATTTATGTCCCGCATACTTAAACGCGGTCTCATGTATAAATTATGGGTTAATCGTATTAAGCGGAAGCCGAGTCAGCTCCTCGGAAGGAGCATCTCCGATCGTAATTAACGCCCGTAACGATGCGATGACGCGATAGACGCAAATCTCCTATAAGCCAAGTCGGAACGTGAATCATCTCACAATCAGTCTTGAAAGAGACTTTATCATTCTAGATGCGTCGGAAATCGATTTATGGAATCGGAAATAACAGAGGGAGATACCGACGCTTTCGAAATCGACGCAATAGTCAGAAAATTGCCATTTGATGTAGAAAATATTCTTCAATACAATATATATGAACTATTTTCATGGTGTATAGCATTGTACACGCGACTCACGCGCATGCGTGCGTGTGTACGTTCGCGTGCACGTCAATTTGCTCCGTCGCGTCGCGTCGGTCCTTTTTCTCATTTCGAGACGCGTGCCATCGGACTATATGATGTGGAACGTCTACGTTTTTCAATTTCCTAATGGATACGTGCGGTATAGTAGCTGTACGTTACTCAGCCGCGATCATTCAGCCGGGCTGATTGAAAATTGCGGGTGCAAGGCGTATCAAGGAATCGATAGGACCGATACGTTGACTGAGCCACTCAGTAACACATATATATATCCCCTTTCGTAGGCATTACTTCTTATATCGTATAGCTTATGACAATATTACAATACGGTACGTATATGATCACATCTCGAGAATTTATGAATTGGATTTGATGTTGCTGTTACGTGATAAGAGCCAATTTTTTTTACAATGATTAAATTTTTGAAATGTTATATAGAGAAAACTAGATCTGCAAAATGGAAGAGAAATACTAAAGACGTGTATGTTCATTTTATAAAAACGATACAAGCTAAAAGAGTCAATTTATCTGTAGGAATATTTAGATTCGTTTTTGACTGCCTATAAAACGTCACTTTATTTGCATAAAATAAGGATATGATGTTAGAGGAACGTCATATTATTGCACCCTCGTGTCATATCTGCGGAGCGAATATACGTGTCAGGCTACGCAAAGTATAATGTTATAGTAGATGATGCATGATAAAGCGTATAAACGCGAACAACACACAAAAGAATGTTGCGGGAGATGTGAATAGTGGCAATCGGAGTGATGGATGTAATACGCCGGTGTATTATTTAATGAGAAACGTTACAATCTGTTTTACAGAGGAGGCTTACAACTTCGAAATACACAAATACATTACGTATTATAATACCTGTGCGAGAAGATTGCAATTATTATATAACTATTTCCGCAACATTATTCCTTGCACGTTATTAAATTAATATTTATTAGCGAAGAAAAAAATATGTTAAAATCAGAATAACAATAATTCTCCAGCTGTATATTAATATGAGTATAGTGAAATTGTTTCTGAGACTCTATCTTAGTTTCTAAATGCTTCTCTGCATTTATGATGCAGTTGATGATAGCCTACTAAAAAGCAAATAATGCACCACGATAATTCTCTGCGCTGTACGCGATAATGAAATCGAATGCAATCGAAACGAGCTTAAGGTGGTCCTTTCGTATGAGAACAAGTATTAGATAAGTACCTAAATTTGATATATATTAAATATACAGTAATAAGGGACATGTGTACGAAAAATCAAGTGAGGTTACCGACACTTTACAAGAAATAAGTCATTCTAAATGTGCGTTCGCGGAGCGTGCTATTGTCATTCTATCCTTGTTTACATCTAATGAACGAGAAAGATAGAACGATGCAAATCGCCACGGCCGAGGTTTTCAACGAATAATACATGTGTACTTAGCGATCAGATGAATACATTATTCATGTCTTAAAATATTCCCTGAAGTTTCCGAATTTGGTACGTACCTTGAAAATAAGGGCTTGCCGAACGTTTTGCTCTGATATATGAGGTTAAATAAGTATAGTGGATCCACGCGCATATTGCTTTACTCGTACTGTCATGCCTGACCTAACCTAAATCGAGTCCAACCGCACTACTATTGTGATATTTTTTAAATTAGTAAATAATTAAATACGATTAAATCGTGCGTGTAAAATCACGTTATATTATTATAATTATTGGAATGCTGTGTAATGTTTGGTTTCAATTACCTCACGACGGACTGTTACTTGACTAGCTGGGTCCGCAAAAGGACCACCTTAACTGCACTCTTAATTGTGATTTAAACGACTTTCCAGATTTGTTTTAATAAAAGTAGCTTGGCTGCAAATGACGCGCCTTATAGTAAGTAAAATCAGTTGCGCGAGACTTTATGGGACTCGGGGAGAAACCATGCTGTGATGCGAGTTAGTTGCGGTCTGATGACAGTCAGACCGGAGAGCGCGGGTTGTAAAGGCGTCCTTTCGAACAGGTTGTCTCCGGCATGATATTACGTCGACGACACCGCTGCATCCGTGTTTATGACTTACGATTAAATAACACAGCTTGCACCTTAAAGCTGGGTTTGAAGATCTTGCGCTCGCGGCGCAAGATCTTCACTCTTTTTCGCGAGATATGACGATGCAGTATTTTTCTCAATTCATGAAGTCGCGCTCGTAAAATTCACGGTTTCATACACATTGTGTCGTAATCTTCGAAGCATTTATGAAATATTGGATGTAATTAGTACATGTAATAGCAATGAATTGATATATCAATAATAATGGAACACATAAGTAGTTTGCAAATTTGTATGAAAAACTGATTATTGAGAATATTGCATATAATTAATAATTAACTATTATTAACCTATCCAATTAGATTAGTCGAATTTATATAAATCAAATAATTGAATATCTTATAAACTTGTCCGTTATCGGACATTCGGTTTGTTATTACAAATCATCATGTTTTGTATAAATACAAAACGTCGAGCGGAAAATTTATGATAGGTATACTGGGTAGAACGTACATATGCATCGATCCGATCTCGCGCATCACCTTAACGTACAAAAATTTCTCCCAGTGTTATCGCAGCACCGCAACAACGTTCGCTGTGTTTGCCCAGCGGTGTTTATCGAATGGAAAAATATGCTCATGGCAATTCCGGTAATGGTCGCGGGCGGAATCGCGCGCGGCGCCGCATCGTAAAAGCTACTCCACGCGAACGAGCGCATGCCTGTCGAATGTACACTTTTTAAAGCGCTGTGCACATTTCACCCGACGTTGTTGTATCCCGCCGCAACAACATTCGCCAGGTCATTCTTTGCGTACATACTCCGCAGATTCGTATGTACGACCGTCGTTTGTCGATGGATGAATACATATATGCATACGTTACCTTTCAACTCTTACCTCGCACTTCGATTTTTTTACGATCCGTATTTTTTTTAACACGCGCACATACCTATTTACTCTTTGACAGACAGAATTTTTATTGAAATTATATATAATGGTGCATCTGCGTGATATATGTTACACGTCAGACATATTATTTATTCAGAATAGATTTTTCTGTTGCGGCAAAATATCATAATTAGATGTAGTAAAAGTTTAGTATTAATATATAATTTTATTTTATTTTATCGATGCTTATCTGATTTTTCTCAAGGAAATAATTTAATTAATAATATAAATAATTTTTCTGAGTATTCGATAATATCCTTACCGTGCAGCAGCATGAAGAGGGTGAAAATGTAGATCATTTTGAAAGGTTTGCATTGACCGGTCCCATTACCGCTATGTTGTAAATCCATTTCTAGTGCTTTCACAGTCCATTGTTTCTGATACATTTCACGTCGACCGCTTCTTCAAAGCTGCCAGCAATCGGCCGAGGGCGACGTGTTTTCCTGGTTGGCAATAAAAAGGAATTCACTTCGCTCACTGACTGTTGCAACACTCGGCCGCGTTACTTCCATCAGTCATTGATAATATCTTGCACTTTTGTATATTTAGCAAACCAAGAAGAAGATATTATGCTTAAGTCGAATAAAGTGTCTGCTCTTTTCTCGAGTTTTCGCAGAAATATCGATAACGATAAATTAACTGTATCGTGAAATTGAGGATAAAAGAAAAATTGTATATATTTTACATTTTCTCAGTAGAGTAATTAAACCCATGTGTATGTGTAAAAGAGATCTTTTTAAATATTATATGACTAGCACGAGCGTAGAAATTAATACGAGAAAACCATCATCGCTGTAATCAAGTTAATCTCATATCATATACAATGGTGCACTTAATATTTTCCCGAATTATGCAACGGACCATTATGAACGAGCGCGCGCCTGCGCGTGTGTGTGTACGTAATTATTCAGGAAAGTAATTACTTCTGCCGCGATTATACGATTTCAAGCACTGACGGAGCAAAAAGAGGGGCAAGAGTGTTTAATCGCGTTGCGCGTGATGTCGTTTCTATTCGCTGTTAAAAAAGTGTACGTGTTATTTGCTCTCGTGTGAACCACGCGAGCAGCGAGATCAACAATATGTGGACCAAATGCGCGACATATGTTACCGGTCCTTGGGTAAGTTTACATTAAGTGACGCGCTGCGGAATGGTCGATTGAAAACGAACGTGTGATACGGTTTCAATTGCATTCACGCATCTATTACCGGATCGGGTGTTACTGGCCGGCAAATCATAATCGACAGAACTAATTCGGTATGCACACAACACGGCTAGGGATATTAATTTCACTTGTCATTGGATTTCAGTGAATGCGTCCGTATATCCGCGCGTGCGAGGTAGATATTCTGCTATAAACTGATCTTGCTACAATGAGGATGGATATATAGTTTAATCGAAAATTTTGAGCCATATTGCCGGGCATTGAAGAATTGATCGTTTTAATCACAATATGACAATACGATTATGCATTGATCAGAAGCTGAATATTGGATTTTAATATGAACGTATTTCATGGTAAAGAATAAAGATATTTATTCAAACTGTGTAACTTGCTTTCAAACTTGTAATTGCTTATATATTGCATAAAATGTATGATATT